>NC_041007.1:27803475-28144694 GCF_004193775.1 Glycine soja | reverse complement strand
CGTCTGCATTCCCTCGCCCAAAGAGTTTGGAGCTATGCTTATGATTGACTAGTGAGGACCCTCTAGTGCAATCCTCCATCCTCGCTTTTTTTCGGAGCCCCATGAATTGCGTTTCGTTCATGCATCCTCCACCCAAAGAGTTTGGAGCTATGCTCATGATTGACTAGTGAGGCCCTCTAGTGCAATCCTCCATCCTCGTCTTTTCGGAGCCCCATGAATTGCTGCATTCGCATCCACCCCAAGATTTGGAGCTAAGCTTCATGATTGACTAGTGAGGACCCTCTAGTGCACATCCTCCATCCTCGCCTTTTTTTCGGAGCCCCATGAATTGTGTTTTTGTTCATGCATCCTCCAACCAAAGAGTTTGGAGCTATGCTTCATGATTGTCTAGTGAGGACCCTCTAGTGCAATCCTCCATCCTCGCCTTCTTTCGGAGCCCGATTAATTGCATTTTCGTTCTTGCATCCTCCACCCAAAGAGTTTGGAGCTATGCTTAATGATTGACTAGTGAGGACCCTCTAGTGCAATCCTCCATCCTCGCCTTTTTCGGAGCCCCATAATTGCTTTTCGTTCTGCATCCTCCACCCAAAGAGTTTGGAGCTATGCTTATGATTGACTAGTGAGGACCCTCTAGTGCAATCCTCCATCCTCGCCTTTTTTTTCGGAGCCCATGAATTGCATTTTCGTTCATGCATCCTCACCCAAAGAGTTTGAGCTATGCTTTTGATTGACTAGTGAGGACCCTCTAGTGCAATCCTCCATCCTCGCTTTTTTTTCGGAGCCCCATGAATTGCGTTTTGTTCATGCATCCTTCACCCAAAGAGTTTGGAGCTAGCTTCATGATTGACTAGTGAGGACCCTCTAGTGCAATCCTCCATCCTCGCCTTCTTTTCGGAGCCCCATGATTGCGTTTTCGTTCATGCATCCTCCACCCAAAGAGTTTGGAGCTATGCTTAATGATTGACAAGTGAGGACCCTCTAGTGCAATCCTCATCCTCGCCTTTTTTTTCGGAGCCCCATGAATTGCTTTTCTCATGCATCCTCCACCCAAAGAGTTTGGAGCTATGCTTCATGATTGACTAGTGAGGACCCTCTAGTGCAATCCTCCATCCTCGTTCTTTTTTCGGAGCCCCATTAATTGTGTTTTCATTCATGCATCCTTCACCCAAAGAGTTTGGAGCTATGCTTAATGATTGACTAGTGAGGACCCTCTAGTGCAATCCTCCATCCTCGCCTTTTTTTCGGAGCCCCATGAATGTGTTTTTGTTCATGCATCCTCCAACCAAAGAGTTTGGAGCTATGCTTCATGATTGTCTAGTGAGGACCCCCCTGTAAGTGCAATTCCTCCCCATCCTCGCCTTCTTTTCGGAGCCGATTAATTGTATTTTCGTTCATGCATCCTCCACCCAAAGAGTTTGGAGCTATGCTTCATGATTGACTAGTGAGGACCCTCTAGTGCAATCCTCCATCCTCGCTTTTTTTCGGAGCCCATGAATTGTGTTTCGTTCATGCATCCTCCACCCAAAGAGTTTGAGCTAGCTTTATGATTGATAGTGAGGACCTCTAGTGCAATCCTCCATCCTCGCTTTTTTTTCGGAGCCCCATTAATTGCGTTTTGGTTTTTACCTTATCTTTCACACCTTTTTTAGTGTTTATTTTGGCTAGTTTCAACCATAGTTTCTTTTACCTTTTTTTCAAACCCCCAACAAGAAAGAACCATAACTTAGGAACCAACATGAGTCTTCATTCTTCATCTAGTGTTAATGGTGAGGGTTCTACTCCTAAGGACCCCTTGTATAAGATATTAGATGAGTTGAGATCCCTTAAGTTGTGGAAAGAAAAACAAGAGAGAAAAGATAAAGGTAAAAAAAGAGTGGAAGAAATAAGTCAAGATGAAAGAGAGAAAATAAGAGAGGAAGAAAGAAGAAAAATAATGAAAGAAATGAAAAGAGAAAAACATGTCTCCTATAGTAGTCATAACTCTTGCAAGAGCCTAAGTGAAGAACTTCGTGACTATTATGAAGGAAGGCATAGGTCACATCTTAGACCTCACTCCCATAGGAGAGAAAATGAAAGAAAGCCTCAAGAGGTTAACATTAAACTCCCATACTTCCATGGGAAGGACAATGTAGAGGCTAATATAGATTGGAAAATAAGGGTAGAGCAACAACTTAAAAGGAAGTCCACTTCAAAATCTTATGGCTCTCACTCTTATCAAAAGAAAGACCAAGGTCAAGGAATCTTAGGGGTGAGACCTTCTAAGCCCAAAGATGATAAGGGGAAGACAATAGAAAAGCAACCCCTTAAGGCTAGTATGCAAGAGAATACTAGCTCCATGAAGTGCTTTAAATGTCTTGGAAGAGGACACATTACTTCTCAATGCCCCACCAAGAAAACCATGATTATGAGGGGCCAAGACATTTATAGTAGCCAAGATGAGGCTACTACTTCACCTTCCTCTAGTAAAAGTGAAGAAGCAAAAGGGGAAGAATCTAGTGAAGAGATCTACCCCCAAGAAGAAGGACAACCTTTAATGGTTAAGGAGGAGTGTAAGGAGGTAAGTGTCTCCTCCAAGAGGTTAGCTAAGAAGGAAAGACATTTTGAAATAAAAACAAATATTAAAGAAATTTCCCTTCTTAGACAACCTCCACATTTTCTCCTTTGTAAAAAGACACTTGTTAGCATTGCCACATCTCTTAGGCTTGAGTTTAATCCTCAAGTAAAGGAGTTGTTGGATGAGGGTTTGGTTCACAAGAGATTAAATCCTTGTGCTTTGTTGGTGCCCAAAATAGGTATTATTAGGCACCAAATCCCTAAAATAGGTGGTGTGATGAATGTTTTGGGTGGTGCAACACTCTTTTGTAAAATCACTTGTGCACCCAACATCTTCATGATTTGTGTACATAGGGACTCATTAGGTAGGTTTGTTCTTATTTTTAGTTTCAATACAAACTTAGGCACTCATATGGGACACCTTAGGTTTGTCATACTTTTTGGTAGGAATAATCAACATGAAAATACAGAAAAAGGTATGTTCTATTGCTTTACTTTTCTTAATTTTTTAAATTGTGATCAAGGGGTTCCCATGAACCCTAAGAGAATAAAGGTCATTCCTGAGTGGCCCGCTCCACCAAGTGTAAGAAAAATTTGGGGCTTCCAAGACTTAACAAACTTTTACAAAAGGTTTGCCCCATATTTTTCTATACTTGTAGCACCACTCATTGAGTTGGTGAGGAACCATGTTCCTTCATGGGAAGATGCCCAGGAAATGAGTTTTCAGACCTTACCTTACTTCAACATACTAAACACCACTAATACATATGTTTTTGTTCTTTTTACAGGTGTTGAGGAAAAAAGCCCAGCGTTTCAAGAACCTCGGGATTTGAGGTCAAATCCTTTTCAAGGGGGAGGGAATGATGCAATCCTACCCCGCAAGGGCATTGGATAGAAAACTCCAAGTAGATTGGGCCAGAGATGCAAGAGAAGGCCCTAGGGTTCTTATGAGCCTTAGGGTAGATTTCGGGCCCATGGGCTAAGTACGAGCCCACTTATCTTTGTAAATATTAGATTAAGGTTTCATTATTTTTGGGCCTTGTATTTAGGGCTCCATAATGTAGGTAGGGTACCCTAGAAATATAGGATTTTTCAGCCCTTGTATTTTAGGGCACCTAGACTAGTTTTTGTATTAAGGGTAGTTTTGTAATTTTACATGCACTAAGTGGATATTTGATGTGTGTGGTTGGAAATAAATTTAATTGAATTGGTAGAAGCCCAATCCAATTAAATTTTAGAGGGGGAGGTGAGCATTTGCTTACTACACCCCATTGCCACATCATATAGTCACACTTTGTGCATGTCCTTCATGCTTTTCATGCCTCATGACACCTAAGCACACTTAGTGGAGAATCTTGGAATTGATCTTGGATTAGTGGGCTGAACCATAACTAAAATTCACTAATCATAATTAGTGAAATTTTGGCTCCAAAGTTTGGCTCCACAAATTCAATTTCAAATTCAAGTGAAATTTGAATTTCCCTCCAATTTTGTGTGACACTTAGGCTATAAATAGAGGTCATGTGTGTGCATTTTTTTCAACTTTGATGATTTGAATATTAAACTTCAGATTTCAAAGCTCATTTAGAGCACAAAATTTCGTGCTCTTCTCTCCCTCTCCCTTCATTCATCTCCTTCTTCCTCCAAGCTCTTATCCATGGCCTCCTATGGTGGTGAGCTTCTTCTAGACTCATCTTCTCCTTGAAGTGGCGTCTCCTCTCTCTTTCCCTTTCTCCATTACGCTGCCATTCATCTTCCAAGAAGCAAAGGAATCCATTGATGAAGAAGATCCTAGGCCTACAAGCTCCAATGGAGCTTGCATCACTTTGGGTGGAGGATGCATGAACGAAAACGCAATTCATGGGGCTCCGAAAAAAAAGGCGAGGATGGAGGATTGCACTAGAGGGTCCTCACTAGTCAATAATGAAGCACAGCTCCAAACTCTTTGGGTGAAGGATGCATGAATGAAAATGCAATTCATGGGGCTCCGAAAAAAAAGGCGAGGATGGAGGATTGCACTAGAAGGTCCTCACTTGTCAATCATGAAGCATAGCTCCAAACTCTTTGGGTGGAGGATGCATGAACGAAAACGCAATTCATGGGGCTCCGAAAAAAAAGGCGAGGATGGAGGATTGCACTAGAGGGTCCTCACTTGTCAATCATTAAGCATAGCTCCAAACTCTTTGGGTGGAGGATGCATGAACCAAAACGCAATTCATGAGGCTCCGAAAAGAAGGCGAGGATGGAGGATTGCATTAGAGGGACCTCACTACTCAATCATAAAGCATAGCTCGAAACTCTTTGGGTGGAGGATGCATGAACGAAAACGCAATACATGGGGCTCCGAAAAAAAAGACGAGCATGGAGGATTGCACTAGAGGGTCCTCACTAGTCAATCATGAAGCATAGCTCCAAACTCTTTGGGTGGAGGATGCATGAACGAAAACGCAATTCATGGGGCTCCGAAAAAAAAGGCGAGGATGGAGGATTGCACTAGAGGGTCCTCACTAGTCACTCATGAAGCATAGCTCCAAACTCTTTGGGTGGAGGATGCACGAACGAAAACGCAAGTCATGGGGCTCCGAAAAAAAAGGCGAGGATGGAGGATTGCACTAGAGGGTCCTCACTAGTCAATCATTAAGCATAGCTCCAAACTCTTTGGGTGGAGGATGCAAGAACGAAAATGCAATTAATCGGGCTCCGAAAAGAAGGCGAGGATGGAGGATTGCACTAGAGGGTCCTGACTAGACAATCATGAAGCATAGCTCCAAACTCTTTGGTTGGAGGATGCATGAACAAAAACACAATTCATGGGGCTCCGAAAAAAAGTCGAGGATGGAGGATTGCACTAGAGGGTCCTCACTAGTCAATCATGAAGCATAGCTCCAAACTCTTTGGGTGAAGGATGCATGAATGAAAATGCAATTCATGGGGCTCCGAAAAAAAAGGCGAGGATGGAGGATTCCACTAGAGGGTCCTCACTAGTCAATCATGAAGCATAGCTCCAAACTCTTTGGGTGGAGGATGCATGAACGAAAACGCAATTCATGGAGCTCCGAAAAAAAAGGCGATGATGGAGGATTGCACTAGAGGGTCCTCACTAGTCAATCATTAAGCATAGCTCCAAACTCTTTGGGTGGAGGATGCATGAACGAAAACACAATTAATCGGGCTCCGAAAAGAAGGCGAGGATGGAGGATTGCACTAGAGGGTCCTCACTAGACAATCATGAAGCATAGCTCCAAACTCTTTGGGTGGAGGATGCATGAACAAAAACGCAATTCATGGGGCTCCGAAAAAAAAGCGAGGATGGAGGATTGCACTAGAGGGTCCTCACTAGTCAATCATGAAGCATAGCTCCAAACTCTTTGGGTGAAGGATGCATGAATGAAAATGCAATTCATGGGGCTCCGAAAAAAAAGGCGAGGATGGAGGATTGCACTAGAGGGTCCTCACTAGTCAATCATGAAGCATAGCTCCAAACTCTTTGGGTGGAGGATGCATGAACGAAAACGCAATTCATGGGGCTCCGAAAAAAAAGGCGAGGATGGAGGATTGCACTAGAGGGTCCTCACTTGTCAATCATTAAGCATAGCTCCAAACTCTTTGGGTGGAGGATGCATGAATCAAAACGCAATGAGGCTCCGAAAAGAAGGCGAGGATGGAGGATTGCATTAGAGGGACCTCACTACTCAATCATAAAGCATAGCTCGAAACTCTTTGGGTGGAGGATGCATGAACGAAAACGCAATTCATGGGGCTCCGAAAAAAAAGACGAGGATGGAGGATTGCACTAGAGGGTCCTCACTAGTCAATCATGAAGCATAGCTCCAAACTCTTTGGGTGGAGGATGCATGAACGAAAACGCAATTCATGGGGCTCCGAAAAAAAAGGCGAGGATGGAGGATTGCACTAGAGGGTCCTCACTAGTCACTCATGAAGCATAGCTCCAAACTCTTTGGGTGGAGGATGCATGAACGAAAACGCAATTCATGGGGCTCCGAAAAAAAAGGCGAGGATGGAGGATTGCACTAGAGGGTCCTCACTAGTCAATCAATAAGCATAGCTCCAAACTCTTTGGGTGGAGGATGCAAGAACGAAAATGCAATTAATCGGGCTCCGAAAAGAAGGCGAGGATGGAGGATTGCACTAGAGGGTCCTCACTAGACAATCATGAAGCATAGCTCCAAACTCTTTGGTTGGAGGATGCATGAACAAAAACACAATTCATGGGGCTCCGAAAAAAAGGCGAGGATGGAGAATTGCACTAGAGGGTCCTCACTAGTCAATCATGAAGCATAGCTCCAAACTCTTTGGGTGAAGGATGCATGAATGAAAATGCAATTCATGGGGCTCCGAAAAAAAAGGCGAGGATGGAGGATTCCACTAGAGGGTCCTCACTAGTCAATCATGAAGCATAGCTCCAAACTCTTTGGGTGGAGGATGCATGAACGAAAACGCAATTCATGGAGCTCCGAAAAAAAAGGCGATGATGGAGGATTGCACTAGAGGGTCCTCACTAGTCAATCATTAAGCATAGCTCCAAACTCTTGGGGTGGAGGACGCATGAACGAAAACACAATTAATCGGGCTCCGAAAAGAAGGCGAGGATGGAGGATTGCACTAGAGGGTCCTCACTAGACAATCATGAAGCATAGCTCCAAACTCTTTGGGTGGAGGATGCATGAACAAAAACGCAATTCATGGGGCTCCGAAAAAAAAGCGAGGATGGAGGATTGCACTAGAGGGTCCTCACTAGTCACTCATGAAGCATAGCTCCAAACTCTTTGGGTGGAGGATGCATGAACGAAAACGCAATTCATGGGGCTCCGAAAAAAAAGGCGAGGATGGAGGATTGCACTAGAGGGTCCTCACTAGTCAATCATTAAGCATAGCTCCAAACTCTTTGGGTGGAGGATGCAAGAACGAAAATGCAATTAATCGGGCTCCGAAAAGAAGGCGAGGATGGAGGATTGCACTAGAGGGTCCTCACTAGACAATCATGAAGCATAGCTCCAAACTCTTTGGGTGGAGGATGCATGAACAAAAACGCAATTCATGGGGCTCCGAAAAAAAAGCGAGGATGGAGGATTGCACTAGAGGGTCCTCACTAGTCAATCATGAAGCATAGCTCCAAACTCTTTGGGTGAAGGATGCATGAATGAAAATGCAATTCATGGGGCTCCGAAAAAAAAGGCGAGGATGGAGGATTGCACTAGAGGGTCCTCACTAGTCAATCATGAAGCATAGCTCCAAACTCTTTGGGTGGAGGATGCATGAACGAAAACGCAATTCATGGGGCTCCGAAAAAAAAGGCGAGGATGGAGGATTGCACTAGAGGGTCCTCACTAGTCACTCATGAAGCATAGCTCCAAACTCTTTGGGTGGAGGATGCACGAACGAAAAGGCAAGTCATGGGGCTCCGAAAAAAAAGGCGAGGATGGAGGATTGCACTAGAGGGTCCTCACTAGTCAATCATTAAGCATAGCTCCAAACTCTTTGGGTGGAGGATGCAAGAACGAAAATGCAATTAATCGGGCTCCGAAAAGAAGGCGAGGATGGAGGATTGCACTAGAGGGTCCTGACTAGACAATCATGAAGCATAGCTCCAAACTCTTTGGGTGGAGGATGCATGAATCAAAACGCAATGAGGCTCCGAAAAGAAGGCGAGGATGGAGGATTGCATTAGAGGGACCTCACTACTCAATCATAAAGCATAGCTCGAAACTCTTTGGGTGGAGGATGCATGAACGAAAACGCAATTCATGGGGCTCCGAAAAAAAAGACGAGGATGGAGGATTGCACTAGAGGGTCCTCACTAGTCAATCATGAAGCATAGCTCCAAACTCTTTGGGTGGAGGATGCATGAACGAAAACGCAATTCATGGGGCTCCGAAAAAAAAGGCGAGGATGGAGGATTGCACTAGAGGGTCCTCACTAGTCACTCATGAAGCATAGCTCCAAACTCTTTGGGTGGAGGATGCATGAACGAAAACGCAATTCATGGGGCTCCGAAAAAAAAGGCGAGGATGGAGGATTGCACTAGAGGGTCCTCACTAGTCAATCATTAAGCATAGCTCCAAACTCTTTGGGTGGAGGATGCAAGAACGAAAATGCAATTAATCGGGCTCCGAAAAGAAGACGAGGATGGAGGATTGCACTAGAGGGTCCTCACTAGACAATCATGAAGCATAGCTCCAAACTCTTTGGTTGGAGGATGCATGAACAAAAACACAATTCATGGGGCTCCGATAAAAAGGCGAGGATGGAGAATTGCACTAGAGGGTCCTCACTAGTCAATCATGAAGCATAGCTCCAAACTCTTTGGGTTAAGGATGCATGAATGAAAATGCAATTCATGGGGCTCCGAAAAAAAAGGCGAGGATGGAGGATTCCACTAGAGGGTCCTCACTAGTCAATCATGAAGCATAGCTCCAAACTCTTTGGGTGGAGGATGCATGAACGAAAACGCAATTCATGGAGCTCCGAAAAAAAAGGCGATGATGGAGGATTGCACTAGAGGGTCCTCACTAGTCAATCATTAAGCATAGCTCCAAACTCTTGGGGTGGAGGATGCATGAACGAAAACACAATTAATCGGGCTCCGAAAAGAAGGCGAGGATGGAGGATTGCACTAGAGGGTCCTCACTAGACAATCATGAAGCATAGCTCCAAACTCTTTGGGTGGAGGATGCATGAACAAAAACGCAATTCATGGGGCTCCGAAAAAAAAGCGAGGATGGAGGATTGCACTAGAGGGTCCTCACTAGTCAATCATGAAGCATAGCTCCAAACTCTTTGGGTGAAGGATGCATCAACGAAAACGCAATTCATGGGGCTCCGCTAAAAAAGGCGAGGATGGAGGATTGCACTTGAGGGTCCTCACTAGTCAATCATTAAGCATAGCTCCAAAATCTTTGGGTAGAGGATGCATGAACGAAAACACAATTAATCGGGCTCCGAAAAGAAGGCGAGGATGGAGGATTGCACTAGAGGGTCCTCACAAGTCAATCATGAAGCATAGCTCCAAACTCTTTGGGTGAAGGATGCATGAATGAAAATGCAATTCATGGGGCTCCGAAAAAAAAGGCGAGGATGGAGGATTGCACTAGAAGGTCCTCACTAGTCAATCATGAAGCATAGCTCCAAACTCTTTGGGTGAAGGATGCATGAACGAAAATGCAATTCATGGGGCTCCGAAAAAAAAGGCGAGGATGGAGGATTGCACTAGAGGGTCCTCACTAGTCAATCATTAAGCATAGCTCCAAACTCTTTGGGTGGAGGATGCAAGAACGAAAATGCAATTAATCGGGCTCCGAAAAGAAGGCGAGGATGGAGGATTGCACTAGAGGGTCCTCACTAGTCAATCATGAAGCATAGCTCCAAACTCTTTGAGTGGAGGATGCATGAACGAAAACGCAATTCATGGGGCTCCGAAAAAAAAGGCGAGGATGGAGGATTGCACTAGAGGGTCCTCACTAGTCAATCATTAAGCATAGCTCCAAACTCTTTGGGTGGAGGATGCAAGAACGAAAATGCAATTAATCGGGCTCCGAAAAGAAGGCGAGGATGGAGGATTGCACTAGAGGGTCCTCACTAGACAATCATGAAGCATAGCTCCAAACTCTTTGGTTGGAGGATGCATGAACAAAAACACAATTCATGGGGCTCCGAAAAAAAGGCGAGGATGGAGGATTGCACTAGAGGGTCCTCACTAGTCAATCATGAAGCATAGATCCAAACTCTTTGGGTGAAGGATGCATGAATGAAAATGCAATTCATGGGGCTCCGAAAAAAAAGGCGAGGATGGAGGATTGCACTAGATGGTCCTCACTAGTCAATCATGAAGCATTGCTCCAAACTCTTTGGGTGAAGGATGCATGAATGAAAACGCAATTCATGGGGCTCCGAAAAAAAAGGCGAGGATGGAGGATTGCACTAGAGGGTCCTCACTAGTCAATCATATAGCATAGCTCGAAACTCTTTGGGTGGAGGATGCATGAACGAAAACGCAATTCATGGGCCTCCGAAAAAAAAGACGAGGATGGAGGATTGACCTAGAGGGTCCGCACTAGTCCATCATGAAGAATAGCTCCAAACTCTTTGGGTGGAGGATGCATGAACAAAAACGCAATTCATGGGGCTTCGAAAAAAAAAGCGAGGATGGAGGATTGCACTAGAGGGTCCTCACTAGTTAACCATGAAGCATAGCTCCAAACTCTTTGGGTGGAGGATGCATGAACGAAAAAGCAATTCATGGGGCTCCGAAAAAAAAGGCGAGGATGGAGGATTGCACTAGAGGGTCCTCACTAGTCAATCATGAAGCATAGCTCCAAACTCTTTGGGTGGAGGATGCATGAACGAAAACGCAATTCATGGGGCTCCGAAAAAAAAGACGAGGATAGAGGATTGCACTAGAGGGTCCTCACTTGTCAATCATTAAGCATAGCTCCAAACTCTTTGGGTGGAGGATGCATGAACGAAAACGCAATTCATGGGGCTCCGAAAAGAAGGCGAGGATGGAGGATTGCACTAGAGGGTCCTCACTAGTCAATCATGAAGCGTAGCTCCAAACTCTTTGGGTGAAGGATGCATGAATGAAAACGCAATTCATGGGGCTCCGAAAAAAAAGGCGAGGATGGAGGATTGCACTAGAGGGTCCTCACTAGTCAATCATAAAGCATAGCTCGAAACTCTTTGGGTAGAGGATGCATGAACGAAAACGCAATTCATGGGGCTCCGAAAAAAAAGACGAGGATGGAGGATTGGCCTAGAGGGTCCTCACTAGTCAATCATGAAGAATAGCTCCAAACTCTTTGGGTGGAGGATGCATGAACAAAAACGCAATTCATGGGGCTCCGAAAAAAAAAGCGAGGATGGAGGATTGCACTAGAGGGTCCTCACTAGTAAATCATGAAGCATAGCTCCAAACTCTTTGGGTGGAGGATGCATGAACAAAAACGCAATTCATGGGGCTCCGAAAAAAAAGGCGAGGATGGAGGATTGCACTAGAGGGTCCTCACTAGTCACTCATGAAGCATAGCTCCAAACTCTTTGGGTGGAGGATGCATGAACGAAAACGCAATTCATGGGGCTCCGAAAAAAAAGGCGAGGATGGAGGATTGCACTAGAGGGTCCTCACTTGTCAATCATTAAGCATAGCTCCAAAGTCTTTGGGTGGAGGATGCATGAACGAAAATGCAATTCATGGGGCTCCAAAAAGAAGGCGAGGATGGAGGATTGCACTAGAGGATCCTCACTAGTCAATCATGAAGCGTAGCTCCAAACTCTTTGGGTGGAGGATGCATGAACGAAAACGCAATTCATGGGGCTCCGAAAAAAAAGGCGAGGATGGAGGATTGCACTAGAGGGTCCTCACTAGTCAATCATGAAGCGTAGCTCCAAACTCTTTGGGTGGAGGATGCATGAACGAAAACGCAATTCATGGGGCTCCGAAAAGAAGGTGAGGATGGAGGATTGCACTAGAGGGTCCTCACTAGTCAATCATGAAGCGTAGCTCCAAACTCTTTGGGTGGAGGATGCAAGAACGAAAACACAATTCATGGAGCTCCAAAAAAAAGGGCGAACATGCTTTTTTCAAAGAAAAATAAATCATTCGCGAGAGCCCCATATCTCAGAGAAACAATATATTCATGCCAATGGTAATCTTCCTTGTAACCGAAAATGAAGGGTAGGATGTCAACATTTAGCCTTTAAATGAACATTCAGGGGAAACATCAGGCTAATAAATCACTCATAGTGTATAAAACTCTCACATGCAAGTGTTTCGTCCTATTCCCAAACCATAACTGCACCATGACTTTATTTTGCACACTATTTCCTATCGAATCAAAGATCAAACGTACAATCACGGACCAATAGGATTTTCTCGAGGGTAGTGTTTTTTGGAGAGGAAGCTGGGTGTTTCGGTCTTTTCCTCTTTGTTCATGTGGGGTGGGATATCGCCAGTCGAGAATTACTTTGAATGGAAATTCGAAAGGAAGAGACACCAAAAATGGGTTTTCCTTTGCCGACAGTCACTTATCTTGCCGAAAATTTATTTGGTCTGAAGATTTTCCATTCCCTTTCTTTCATTGATCAAGAATTACTCTGTTTTCCTCCGATCTTTTCCATTTTCACTTCCTTTCGATCTTCGATCGGGAATCCTTCTTTTTCTTTCTTTTTTATTGTTCTTTTTCTTTCTTTTCTTTTCATTTCTTCCTTTTCTTTTCACTTCCTCCTTTCCTTTCTTTGGGAAATCGGGTTTTAGCATTCTATTTGCTCTCCTTTGAGGAGATTCCGCTGTCCTTTGCTTCGGGGGAAAGGATGAGGATTCTTTTGATAGGCCAAGGTTCAAAAAAGTCTAAGGTTTTGTTTCAATGGGGTCTTTTATTGTAGGAACCCAATCTTGATATCTGGGGCAAAACAAATTTGGGTGTCAAGACGTCGGTCTCGGGCCGAACTCTCATATTACTCCATAAGGCACGCGTGACAATGATGATTTGAAAACAACGTGAAAAATTAGTCATGGCTACAGCCAGGTGGGCACTCAAGCATCCCGTTTATGGCATTGTGATACTACGATTGGGAATTTACACAAACAGACCCAACGTTTCCAAGTTATGTTCTTTCATCAGTTCAATGAATTCATCCATTCTTATCTCGATTATTACGGAAAATAAACTCTTAGCGTCAGACCCTTGTTTCCAGAAGATATGTTTGCTCTTTACGAATGATTTATACTTCTTAACTATAACATGTCGACCTTCGCGGTCTTTCTTTCTTTTTCCTTTTTGTTTCATTTTTATATATTCACAAAATTATACACCTATGGTCCTCTATGAAGAAATTTTTCTTTGTATATCTACACTTTTATACATGACAAACTTTTTCTATATACGCATCAGAACTCTCTCTTTACGTCACACGGTCAAACCCTATTTACATTTCAAAGATCTTTTTCGTTTTTCTCCAACGCACACCTATGGTTCATACAAAAGTTTCTTTATACACACTCGTTGTTCACACACACAAGAATTTCTCTACACGTATTTTTTTATAAAAACCCTTCTATGCACATTTCCCTTTTTCTTTATATACGCAGACATTTTATTCACAACACTTCTTTCTTTTTTATCATGATTTTGGTTCATTTTATTTTTAGGACGACGTTCCTAAATGAAAAAATTCTACGTGATTCCGGAATTTCTACAAACACTATTGACAACAACAAAACAAGTACTAACGTAACGACTCAAACGATATGTATGTACAAAACAAAAGTCAACCAACAGGAAACAAACGTTAGTCCCTTAGTTAAAAAATAAGATGATATGTAACAGGAAAAAATGGAAAAAAAAACATAACATAAAAAGAAATATGGATCTAGGGATCTCCCAATCATGTGGCTCCGCTCCCTCCCAAGAAATCAAGCAAATCGGTCATCTCCTCGTCCTCGCGGGCCTCATCTGCCTCGTCGGGAGCCTCTGCTGGTGCCTCTCCTGCCCAGGCCTCAGGCCAATCTCCGGGCCATGCGACCTCTGCCCTAAACTGATCCGGAGTAGGGCATGGAAAAGAAGTAAAACCCTGGCTCTGCAGGCTGAGGCTCAACTGGTAAAGACAATCATGGGTCTGTACATGCGCCCGGTGATTGGCCGCCTGCTGGCGAACCAAATGCCGTAAATACTGCTCCGTATCAACTGATCCAGCTAGGCCAACCTGATGAGGTGGCGGCGCGTCTGTGGCCTGCGGAGCATCCCCCTGGGCCTGTCTCTGCGTGCAATACTTCTCAACAAAGCTCGGGTGATGGGCGGCCGAATCACCTTGCTAGGTGCGACAGGGACTCCGAACGACTGGCAGAGTCCTGTGATCAAAGAGGGAAATCCCAAGGCCCTGTTGGACTTATCCGGGTCCAGAGGGTGCCTGGTAGGCGCCATACCTGCAAATAGATAGATGGCATCAGCGATTAACTGAGCCACGTGAATGTTCATCCGTGTCAGGATGGCGTACACCAGCTGACACTTCGGCAGGGGGAGGTCGGAATTATGATCGCTGGGCTAGATGTTGCTGAGCAGCAAAGTCATCCAGATCTGGGTCAGGGTGGTCATGTTGGTGCGCATGATCCGCACCCGTCTTCCAGCAGCAGTCCAGGCAAAATCCTGCCTCGGTATACACAGCAATTGGGCGATGGCCTCCTCATCAAACCCATCGGCCCGGGTCCTCCTCTGGCCATACTCGCACTCCTGGCCCTCCTCCAGCACTAAAGGATATCCCAGGAACTGGCTGAGAGCATCCACATCGAATGGGATCCACTGACCCCTTACCCAGGATCGCATATCTCGTACACCCTCCTCTGTAGGCCAAGCATTGGCATAAAACTCAAGGACTATGTCTGGGTCGAACTTGGCTATGGGGTTAACCAGCGATGCCCACCGCCGGCGAACTATCTCCTCTTGGAAGTCGGTATACTCATCGTCCCTGAGCTGGACGCGTCGCTCCCGGAGAAATGATCATCCCTTGATGGCCTCGAAGCGCTGCTGGTGCTCAGCACTCCTAAAACGATGACTATCATATTCGGGAGTAGAACTGGTTCCTTCAGCCGCTTTATCCTTCCTGGATCTCTTTGAAGCAAGCTTCCTTGGGGCCATTTCCTGCGAGAACAAACATTTGGAAGTTAGTTTTACAAGATAATGCTTATCTTAACCCAAAAATGACATGTTAATCCCTCTGATTTTAGAACGAACTCATGTAATCTATTTATGCACAGGCGTATGTGTAGAATATCCTACTATTTATGCCAACATACAAGGACATCCGACACATTCTAATTGTCACACATACATATGCATTTTGGAAAGAACATACACTTTTACGCTCATGGCATTGCGTCAAAATTTACACTTAATTACATCCTAAACATTTGCTATTACAAACTACCTACACATATTTGAAATATATATCATACAAACTTTTATTGTTTCACTCACACTTATGCATATTGGCAAGCTATTTACATTATGCACACACTTGCATTCAAAAGGGAATTTCGTGCTATCATACATTCATTTAGGAAGCGACCTCAATATTCATTCACCCTTTGCAAAGAATTTCATGCCCCTTATATTTACCTATATATACACACTATTGCAAGGTGTTTTCCATGCTACCTCTATGCAAAGTATCAAACATGGGGCAGCCCAAATTCGAGCAAAAACTCTCACAAGCAAGTTCTAATTTTCATGCTTTTCTAATTCTAAAACCAAAATTTGGGTTCTTAGCGATGAGTATGTTTCCTTGCATTGAAGCTAAAAGTTTGGGTTCCTAAGCTTGGAATTGCATTTGGGCACCTATTTTGAATCTCCTATGCTGTCCCTACATATATAAAACAGTCCCACCATCCTAATTTTACAAAATCAGATTCATACGTCATTGGGGCATTTCACCGAGCACTTGGTGGGCGCATGTTTAGACATAAATTGCAAGAGAATGGGGGCAATGTGGCATGCCCCATTGCTTCATAATGCATCATAGGCCTAAGGCCTTCTCACACAAATCCTTAACTCAACAAATCAAGCATAAAAAGCAACCCAAAACTGCCCCACAAGCATGAGCATGTTCTCACAATTTAGAGCACCAAAATGAACAAAATGCACCAAGGAAAAGCAAAAAACTCAAGGATTGAATACTTTCTTGTTGGAGTGAGTAGAAACAACGAAAACGAAAGCAAAACGCAACCAAAAGCGGCTTAGGGGAGCAAAACCGCAAGCCTTCGAGAGTTCTCTCTTTTGCATGAGGGGGGGGGGGAGTTTTTGGGTACAAAAACGTTTCCCTCCCTCGTTTTTATATTTTGGGTGCAGGGCTTGCTCGCCCAAGCGAGCTAACCTACCATTTTTTTTTGGGATACATTAACCACGCCTTCCCCCCCCCCCTCTTATGGGTTAGCGTTTTGCCTACTTGAACCTACTTAAGTTAGAATTAGGCGTCGATTACTTATTTAAAACAAACAATAGTAATAAAATACTGTGAATTCAAAGGATACTGGGCTGCCTTGCAGCGACGTTCTCCGCTGGCCCAGCGCCGGGAAGGGACGACGATTGGTCGATCGTGACCCTATCCTCCATTTGCATCCGTGCCTAAGTACCTGCAAGTAGGGAGCAAACAATGTGCGGCCAATCGTGACCGGGTCATTATCTTACCTTGGTTGATTTCTGCCGTCAACTCGTCTCGACTTCTGACCATGGCCTAAGATGATCCTGCCCCTGTTACCACAAGATATGCATGTGTATGTGCATGTATGAATGTTCCTAATGCGACGATTTTCTTAGTGAAAGCTGGTTAGGTTCAATTTTAATTTTAAGCGTTTGGGGCACCCCATGAACCAAAGCGAAGAGGGCTCAGGTGATTATAAACTAACACAAGGTTTAAAACCAAAGGGAGGACCGAAGCCTAACCCATCTCCTCTTCTTTTAAAGAAACAAGACAATTACAGTGAAAGGGAATCCCTGGAGGAAACCAAGGAGAACAAAAACTCAGAAGTAAAAGAACATGCAACGGTCCTCTCGATTGCCCCAGACTTCAAGCGTAGTATCTCTTAATAATATCGGAGTTCATGGGCGAGGGTAGCTCCTCGCCATCCATGTTGGTGAGTATCAAAGCACCCCCAGAAAAAGCTCTTTTCACCACGAAAGGCCCTTCATAATTCGGGGCCCACTTGCCCCGATTGTCCTTAACAGTGTGGGACATCTTCTTCAGCACAAGGTCCCCCTCGTTAAACTTGCGCGGACGTACCTTCTTGTCAAACGCGTTTTTTATCCTTTGTTGATACAGACGCCCATGGCTCATGGCCGTCAAACGCTTACCTTCAATAAGGTTGAGTTGGTCGTAGCGTGATTGAGCCCATTCTGACTCTCCTAGGCCTGACTCTGCTATTATCCTCTGAGAAGGAACCTCTATCTCAAATGGGAGTATTGCTTCCATCCTATAAACCAAGGAATACGGCGTTGCCCCAGTAGAAGTTCGTACTGAAGTTCTATATCCATGTAGGGCGAAAGGCAACATCTCATGCCAATCTTTGTATGACACGGTCATCTTCTGGACAATCTTCTTAATATTTTTATTTGCAGCCTCTACAGCCCCATTCATCTTTGGCCGATAAGGGATGGAGTTATGATGCTGGATCTTGAAATCCTCGCACATTTCCTGCATCATCTTGTTGTTCAGATTGGTGCCATTGTCAGTGATGATCTTCCTAGGGAGTCCGCATCGACAAATTAGCTCCCTCTTGATGAATCTGACTACCACACTCCTCATGACATTGGTATAAGAAGCTGCTTCGACCCATTTGGTGAAGTAGTCTATCACCACAAGGATGAAGCGGTGACCATTTGAAGCCTTGGGTTCGATGGCCCCAATAACGTCTATCCCCCACATTGAAAAAGGCCAGGGGGCGGACATAACATTCAGAGGATGTGGCGGAACATTGACATTGTCCGCGTATGCCTGACATTTATGACACTTCTTTACATGGGCGCAACAATCGCTCTCCATGGTGAGCCAGTAATAACCGGCCCTAAGGATCTTCCAGGCCATGGCATGCCCATTGGCATGTGTCCCAAATGAACCCTCGTGGATCTCCTCAATCATGAAGTTTGCCTCTTTGGCATCTATGTATCGTAGGAGGGTCATGTCGTAGTTCCGTTTATACAGGATGGTACCACTTACAAAGAAACCAGTAGCCAATCTCCTCAACGTCCTTTTGTCATTGTTAGAAATCCCTGGTGGGTATTCTTTGTTCTCGACATATTGTTTGATGTCGAAATACCACGGTATCCCATCCCGCTCTTCCTCTATTGCATAACAATATGTCGGCCTGCCCTGAGATCTGAATTCGATGTACGGTAGATCCCCGTGTGGGGCAAGTTGAAACATGGATGCCAGGGTGGCTAATGCATCAGCCATTTGATTCTCTTCCCGAGGTATGTGGTGGAAAGAAATGTCGTCAAAGTACTTGGCTAACCTCAAGATTTGAGTAGTTTTACATCAAAATCAATGGCTGCCTGAACCCTGAGGGCGCATGCTTCATACTCGGCCATATTGTTGGTACAATCAAAATGTAGCCTAGTCGTGAAAGGAATACACTGATCATCTGGGGATACAAGGACTGCCCCTACTCCATGGCCCAAAGCATTAGATGCCCCATCGAAGCAAACAATCCATTTTTCTATGTCCTCGTGCGTCCGCTTCTCTTCGAATAGGGCCATGATATCTTCATCTGGGAACTCAGGGTGCATCGGCCGATAATCCTGGAGGGGTTGCTGGGCCAAATAATCTGCCAAGGCGCTTCCCTTTACCGCCTTTTGGGTGACGTAAACGATATCGAATTCAGATAATAATACCTGCCACCTAGCGATTCGTCCCGTGAGGGCCGGTTTCTCAAAGATGTATTTCACGGGATCCATTTTGGAAATAAGCCACGTGGTATGGCTGAGCATGTACTGCCTGAGCCGATGTGATGCCCATACCAGAGCACAACACGTCCTTTCCAGCATTGAGTAATTCATCTCACATGCGGTAAACTTCTTGCTTAGATAGTAGATGGCTTGCTCCTTTTTCCCAGAATCATCGTGCTGACCCAACACGCACCCCATAGACTCGTCCAACACGGTCATGTACAGGAAAAGAGGTCTTCCTGTACAGGTGGTGTCGCAACCTACCCTTCGGCGGGAGGGCGACGCGAGACTCGCGGGATGCGTGTTCCACGAAAGGAATACGCGCGGAGTCGCCACCAACGTTTATTTGAGGAAAACGTCAGAAAAACCGGAAAAGACGCGATCTACGAACTTTTTAGTGAAAGGTTCGGGAGTTGTATTTACGCACGGGGAAGGTATTAACACCCCACACGTCCGTCCCAAGGGACGGCAGCCTTTAATCGAATGTGCAAACATGACTTTGATTTTTATGTTCCCTTTTATGTTCTTATATCCTTTATACCCTTTTTATATTTTTTTCTTTTTTGTGGTCGACAAGGGTGTTTCCCTTTGCTCCTACGTATTCCTCAATTTGGGATGAGAAAATCAGACCTACGTAGTTCTTTCGGAACAAAGTGTTTGGTTAAGTTGTTTTTGTCTTTTTTGCAAAATATGTTTTTTTTGAAAAGGTCATTTAAGGTGCTGAACCATTAAACGGTCTTTTGATTTTGAAAGGAGAGAAACGTTAAGGCATTGGACCATTAACGATCTCTTGGGGTGGTCGACAAAAGCGGGGCTTTTGCTCCTACGTATCCTCAATTGCGATGAGGAAATCAGACCTACGTAGTTCTTTCAAAAGCGGTAAAGTTACATGTTGATTTTATGCTTTTGAACGGTCCATGTTAACCGATAAAAGCAAAGAGGACCGTTTAAGGCGTTGGACCTTAAAACGGTTTTTAGTGATTTTCGGACAAAACTTTATTTGTGAGTCTATTTTAGTCTTAGTTTCACTTTGATTATTAATCAATTCATTCAAGGAAACTTCCAAAGAAAAACGTCCGATTGATTTTTTTTAATTTATTTTATTCA
Organism: Glycine soja; assembly: GCF_004193775.1. Taxonomy (NCBI): domain Eukaryota; kingdom Viridiplantae; phylum Streptophyta; class Magnoliopsida; order Fabales; family Fabaceae; genus Glycine; species Glycine soja. Next base: position 28,124,586 of record NC_041007.1, on the reverse strand, counting down.
AAGATATTTTGATTATTTTATTATTATTTTTCAAGATATTTTGATTATTTTATTATTATTTTACTTTTTTTGGCTTAACCGAGGTTATAGCGTGAACGATCGGTTAGATTTCATTTTAAAAGTGATTAAATGAGATTACAACACAAATGATCGGTTGAAATTCATTTTATCATTTATTAGGTGAGAAAACGGCTTAAATAAACGGTAAAAGCGCGTTAAAGACGGAAGAAAAGAAATTGAAAATAAAGATGAAAGCTTAAAAAAACAAGAAATGAATTGAAAGTCTCGGATTCGAAAACTTACCCGTTGAAGAATGAAGAACGGATGAAGAACGATGAAGAACGGACGAAAACCTTCACGGATTTGCTTACGGAAACATCTCGGAAGCGTTACGGAAGCACCTCGGCTTGGATTTTCTTCACGGAAACATTTTTTTTCACCCAAAACAGCTGAAATACATAGCCAGGGGGCCGAGGGATCCTTAGAACAGCCCCCTTCAGCCTTTTTATAGGAAAAAGGGGGAGGAGGTTACCGCCCAGCTCGCCCAGGCGACCTTAGCTCGCCCAGGCGAGCTGGGTTGCTTCCTCAGAAGCAACCCAGATTCAAAAAACGTTCTAGAAGGCCCAATTCAAAATTTCGAAATTGCTATTTGCACCCCCCAATTTTGATAAGTTCACCCCCTTCTTTCGTAATTTACGAAAAAGTTACGAAAGCCTTACGGAAGCATATAGGACTTGATTTTCTTCTTTTTTTCTCTTCCGTCTCACCCGTATTAAGTTAGTTATGCTTATTTAGAGCTATGGGAATTTTACGGAAGCATTACGAGTGTCCCGGAAGCCTCGGAATCCCATTTTCCAACAAAATGGGGGGTGTGGTGGCCACCTAGCTCGCCCAGGCGAGCTAGGTTACTTCAACCTTAAGCAAGAAATTGCCCAGAAACCTCTAGAAGGGCCCAGATTCGTAAATTACTATTTGCACCCCCCATTTTACTAAATACACCCCCTTTGGCTTTTTTTGGTGATTCTTTTTTCGTAAAGTTACGAAAACTTACGAATTTCGTAACGATACTTGTTTTCTTTCCGTAATGTTGCAGAACCTTGCGGATTACATAATCATCCCCTTTTTGACTTACGGAATGTTACGGAACCTCACTTAATTATGCAACGATGCTTCCATTTGATTTCCGGTGTGTCACGGAAACTTACGGATTGTGCATCAATATTTTTTTTGGTTTTTTGGCATGTCCTGGAATTTCACAAATTGCCTAATGATGGATGCCAAGCACCTCACAAGGACCAAAGAAAGGTCGCATGTCATCAAGCAAAGGTCCCCGGACGAAATTAGGGTGACAGTTGTCCCTCTTTACTTGTCTTTTATTGGAGATAAAAGGAAAGTAAAGATAAGACACTAATTTCGTTCCTCTCGATTTGACGAGAGTCGCGGGTGACCATAAAATCTCCACATGCAAATGACTTGTTGTTCCCGGATTTTCACAAATTGCCTAATGATGGGTGCCAAGCACCTCACAAGGACCAAAGAAAGGTCGCATGTCATCAAGCAAAGGTCCCCGGACGAAAATTAGGGTATGACACTAATTTCGCTCCTCTCGGTCGACGAGAGTCGCGGGTGACCATGACTTGTCGTTCCCGGAATTTCTCAAATCTCCTAATGATGGGTGCCAAGCACCTCACAAGGACCAAAGAAAGGTCGCATGTCATCAAGCAAAGGTCCCCGGACGAAAACTAGTGTATGACACTAATTTCGCTCCTCTCGGTTGACGAGAGTCGCAGGTGACCATGACTTGTCGTTCCCGGATTTTCACAAATTGCCTAATGATGGGTGCCGAGCACCTCACAAGGACCAAAGAAAGGTCGCATGTCATCAAGCAAAGGTCCCCGGACGAAAATTAGTGTATGACACTAATTTCGCTCCTCTCGGTTGACGAGAGTCGCGGGCGACCATGAAATTTCCGCATGTAAATGACTTGTTGTTCCCGGAGGAACAAAAGGTGCAGAAGACTATGTCAGCCTCTGCATGCTATCAAGCGTTCTGTCTTACAGATAGCAAAAGAATGTTTATACGGATAACCACTCGGGTATTTCCACGTATCATCGGGCCCGCCGCCTCTGGATGACACAAGGGTGCGGATAACCGTAAGGTATCTCCGCGTATCATCGGGCCCGCCGCCTCTGGATGATACAAGGGTGCAGAATGACCAAATTTTGTCTCTGCTTGTCATCGGGCCCGCCGCCTCTGGATGATACAAGGGTGCAGAATGACCAAATTTTGTCTCTGCTTGTCATCGGGCCCGCCGCCTCTGGATGACAAAAGGGTGCGGATAACCGTAAGGTATCTCCGCGTATCATCGGGCCCGCCGCCTCTAGATGATACAAGGGTGCATGTCACATGACCTCAGGGTCAGTATGACAAAGATTATGGGGCGGCCGACAAAAGCAAGGCTCTTGCTCCTACGTATCCTCCAATGAGGAACTCAGACCTACGTAGTTCTGGATAACTTGTGAGACTTGAGAAAGTCTCCACTGGAAGATGCTGACATCTCCGGAAAGGGCGCAGATGACCACATTGGCCTCTACTCATCAATCACACTTGGGGTCACTGAATGACGAGGTGCGGATAACCGTAAGGTATCTCCACGGGCTACCAGCTCTTGGATCATGGTAACAAAAAGCGGTGCGGTCGACAAAAGCGAGGCTCTTGCTCCTACGTATCCTCCAATGAGGAACTCAGACCTACGTAGTTCTGGATAACTTGTGAGACTTGAAAAAGTCTCAGTGTTTTCTCCACTAAAATGCAAACATGCTTTAGCAAAGAGACAAATATTCCAATTGATTTAGAGCAGCATATGCTTTTTTGAGTGAAAAACAATGCATCTACCGGGGAAGGAGAGTCTGCTGATGAAATCTCCCATAACCATAAATGAGATTTTGGATGTTAGCATTTCGTTTCTAAATGACCATTTAGAGGAAACACTGGGTTCGACAAAAATAGAAGAAATCCACTCAAAGTGTATCAATCTCGCACAGGTAAGTGTTTCATCCTAATTCCGAACCATAGATATGTCATGACTTGACTTTGCAAATTATTTCCTATCAAATCAAAAATTACATGCGTGATCATGGATCAAATAGGACTTCCCTTGGGAATGGGTTCTTTTGGGGAGTTTTTCGGCTTTTGATTATTTTTTTGCCTTTTCCTTTTCTGTTTTGGTTTTGCGCGAGGTGAACAAGTCACCGACGCACAGGATTTTGGTTGGTAATTAAAGGGAGAAGACCACTTTAGGTCATGGTTTCCTTTTCTTTCTTTTGTTCATTTGATGACAATTCTGTACTGTTCAGATATTGTCTGGTCCAAAGACCTCTCTGCACATTTCTTCTGGTTTCTTTGACTAGGAGCTTCCTTCTTTTTTACTTTCTCCCATTCTTTGGTTGGGAATTTTCTTTCTTTTCTTTTTTCTTTCTCCCACTCTTTGATTGGGAATTTCCTTTCTTTTCTTTTTTCTCTTTCTCCCACTCTTTGATTGGGAATTTCCTTTCTTTTCTTTTTTCTCTTTCTCCCACTCTTTGATTGGGAATTTCCTTTCCTTCCTTTTTTGCTTTCTCTTTGATTGGGAATTTCCTTTCCCTTTTTTTTTTTGCTTCCGAGGGTAAGGTTTATGGTGAGTCAGGATTTTGGCTCAAGGCTTGTAGAATGGCTAGACATGATACATGTCAGGGTTTGGTTTGGTTCAAGGATAAAAAGGGATGCCCCACATTATTTCCATGACACAAATGCAAAAATGATGATTTGGAAATTTTATGCAAAACTGGTTATGCATGCACCTATGCGGACACTCAAGTGTCAAATTTTTATGGTCATGTGATGCTAGGGCTCAGGATTCATTTCCTCTATTTTAGTCAACCCAACGTTTCCAAAATATGTTCTTTTATCAATTTGTGCATTCATCCGAGTCCATTTTGGGCGTCTGGGAAAATCTTCACAGCATTCACCCTTCAGGTGTATACACATTTTTTCAAAAACTAGTTATGATCAGTGAATTTTTCCAAAGAAAAGTTGGAAGTCATCTCTTTTCAAAAGCATGTTGGTTTTTCAGCTTGACAACTTATTTTTTTCTTTTTTTTCCTTCTTTTTTTTATCATTATCATTTGTTTATTTCTTTTTCTTGTTTGTTTTTTTTTTCTTCTTTTTTTTCATGAGGTATTTTGCTACCTAAACATGTGCATATTTTTGTGAGGTATTTTTGCTATATACATGCATATCCAAGGTATCTTGCCACCTAAACATACATATATATGTTTTGTGAGGTATTTTTTTGCTACATACACGCACATCTAAGGTATCTCTCTACCTAAACATACAAATATATATTTTGTGAAGTATTTTTTTGTTTACATACACGCACATCTAAGGTATCTCTTTACCTAAACATACATATATATATTTTGTGAAGTATTTTTTTGTTTACATACATGCATATCTAAGGTATTTTCACTACCTAAACATACATATATATATTTTGTGAGGTATGACTACCTTCCGAGCTTGCGCTTGTTTTATTTAAATCCCCAGGATCATGAGCAACTAGGTGCATCCTACTATAAAAAGTGATCAAATAACAAGCATAGATTCAAAAGGTACTAGGTTGCCTCCTAGTAGCGCTTCTTTAACGTCTTTAGCTGGACGCCTTATGACTTGTCGGTCACTGACCTAGTACTTTTCTTACATTTGGCTTTGGACTTGGTCGCCTATTGGTCGGCCATGTTGTGTAGGCAATACTCAAACCTTTTTGTGGATGAGCAGAGGTGAACTCTAGAGGTGATGGCGGTGCGTCTGTTTCCCGCTGCCGACCATCCCAATGCTGTTGTGGTGTTTCGCTCTGCGCCTGTCTGGGGCGCAGTACTTCTTGATGAAAGCTCGATTAGTAGGGGGCCTGATGCCCTTGCTGGAGGTGACAGGTACTCCGTAGAACTGACAGAGACCCGTAATTAGAGCTTGACAATTCCAAGACCCTGTTGGACTTCTTCGGGTCCACTAGGTGTCTTGCAATCGCGATCCCTGCAAACAATAGATGAAATCAGAAATCAGTTGAGGGATGTGCATACTTACCTATGATGACGTGACCTTGCCGGGGGGGTACGGGCACCCTGTAGGACTGATAGAGGCCCGTAACCAGAGCTGGAAACCCCAGGGCCCTGTTGGACTTCTTCAGGTTCACTGGGTGTCTTTGTGGGTGCGATCCCTGCAAATAAATAAATGGTATCAGAAATCAGTTGAACCATATGCATACTTACCCATGTCGGGACGGCACAGACCAACTGATACTTCCGCAGGGGGAGATTGGCATTGCGGTCGCTAGGCAGAATGTTGCTAAGTAGCAATGTCATCTATATCTGTGTAAGAGTGGTCATGTTGGTGCGCATGGTCCGCACTCTTCTCTTTGCAGCGGCACGGGTGAAATCTTGCCCCAGTATGCATAGTAGCTGTGTGATAGCCTCCCTCTCTGGTTGTGCTCGCACAGTTGGCCCTCCTCCAATATCAGGGGGTGGCCCAGGAACCGTTAAAAGGAAACTACTGGTCCCTTAACCGGGAGTGCAAGTCTCGGTTAAGCATTTAAGGACAGAGGACCTTAAATTATCTTAAGGTGTGGATATGGAGCCCACTGAAAGTGAGGACGCGTAGTCCTCTAAAGGCGAGGGCGTGTAGCCCTCTGAAGTTCAGGACGTGTCGCCTTTCGAAGGCGAGGGAGTGTAGTCCTATGATGGCAAGGACGTGTAATCCTCTAAAGGTGAGGGCATGCCCCCCTTTGAAAATGGGGAACATGTAGTCCTCTAATGGTGAGGACGTGTAGTCCTCTAAAGGTGAGGACGTGTAGTCCTCTGAAGGTGAGGGCGTGTAGCCCTACAAAGGTGAAGGCACATGACCCTTTGACGGCGAGGACGTGTAGTCCTCTGAAGTTGAAGGTACATGACCCTTTGAAGGCGAGGACGTGTAGTCCTCTGAAGGTGAAGGTAACTAGTACCCAAGGTGAGGGTGTGTAGCCCTCTCAAGGCGAGGACTTATAGTCCTCTGGAGGTGAGGGCGTGCATCCCTCTGGTGGTGAGGACGTGTAGTCCTCTCAAGGCGAGGACGTGTAGTCCTCTGACGGTGAGGGTAACTAGTACCCAAGGTGAGGGCGTGTAGCCCTCTCAAGGCGAGGACATGTAGTCCTCTGGAGGTAAGGGCGTGCAGCCCTCTGATGGTGAGGACGTGTAGTCCTCTCAAGGCGAGGACGTGTAGTCCTCTGACGGTGAGGGTAACTAGTACCCAAGGTGAGGGCGTGTAGCCCTCTCAAGGCGAGGACATGTAGTCCTCTGGAGGTGAGGGCGTGCAGCCCTCTGATGGTGAGGACGTGTAGTCCTCTCAAGGCGAGGACGTGTAGTCCTCTCAACGGTGAGGGTAACTAGTACCCAAGGTGAGGGCGTGTAGCCCTCTCAAGGCGAGGACATGTAGTCCTCTGGAGGTGAGGGCGTGCAGCCCTCTGATGGTGAGGACGTGTAGTCCTCTCAAGGCGAGGACGTGTAGTCCTCTCAACGGTGAGGGTAACTAGTACCCAAGGTGAAGGCGTGTAGCCCTCTCAAGGCGAGGACATGTAGTCCTCTGAAGGTGAGGGCGTGCAGCCCTCTGTTGGCGAGGACGTGTAGTCCTCTAAAAGTGATAGGTACAAGTACCCAAGGGTCCACCCTTATGAGAAAGCAAGAGATCGACTCATCGAGAGGGCCGGTCATCCCAAATCCACAAGATTTGGACATTAGATATAGGAAATCTATGCAGTTAACATGATTTTTAGGGATGCAGATGCATGCAACCTTTGTCGTGAAATTTGGTAAATGCGGACTTCATATGAAACAATGCAATGTAATGGAAAGTTGTACAATGTTCATGACATTCTTTCCCTATTTTGTGATTTTGATTTTGATTTGATTTTTTTTGGAAAACATAGATTGACTGTCCTTTTGAAAGAGGTGATAATTCATGCGACCTTATCCTATCTTTTGCAAATCTCTCCGGGAAATCCCTCAAAGTGTATGTTCTTTTTGATTTAGTCACTTGACCATTTTGGAGTGACGGCAATGGAGCCATTTGATGTTTAATCAATCCATCGAAATCCTAGGGTTTGTCCCCCCTTTTTTGTTGAAAACATCGATGGGTGAGAACTTTTGATCGGCCCCTATGTTAACTTGAGGCTCATGCACGGTGCCCCTCATTGCCCCAGTGTAAGGCTTTGAGGTACCAATCGTTGCCTTTCGTCATGACCTTGTAGGAGGGAACCTATTGGGTGAGAACTTCTAATCTGCCCCTAGGTTCGCTTGAGGTTTTTGCATGGTGCCTTTCGTTGCCCCAGTGTAGGGCTTAGAGGTACCAAGTGTTGTCTTGTTTTCACGACCTCGTAGTGAGGAAGAATGAAAGAAGCAGTTGATTCTTGCAAAAAGAATTTTCCAAGGACGAGAAATAGTTGAAGGATCTTTCAGTTGATGGATTAAGTCAAATGACTCCTATGTAGAAGCAAGATGTTTTGATGTCTTGATGATGCTAAAGGATCAAATGCTTCTAAGTTTTATTCAAGACAAGAATCCAAGAAAGTCAAGATATATTATCAAGTTTGATCTCTTAGAATCTTTAGGAAGAAGTTTCCAAATTGAAACAAACAAAAGGTTTGACCAAAGAATTCTATCATTTCAAATTGAGATTTGCTCTCTGGTAATCGATTACCATTAGTTGAAAATGTTTTAATTCAAATTTTTAAAACCTGTAATCGATTACATAAGTCTTGTAATTGATTACCAGAGGGGATTTTCAGAAAATAATTTCCAAGAGACATATCTATTCAAATGTTTTATGAACGTCCATTCAAATGTTTTAAAGAGAGTTTTTATTGCCCAAACAGTTTTATCCTCTCGAAAGATCAAGAGTATTTCTGAACTGAAATGTCTTATCCTCTCAAAAAGATTCCTTGGTCAACCACTTGCTTATTCAATAAGGAATTTTGATTGGTCTTCATTGTACAATCTATCCCTTTTAAGAGAGATTTCTTCTTCTTAATTCTGAAAAGGGATTAAGAGACCGTGGGTCTCTTGTAGTAGAGGATTCTTGAACACAAGGGAAGGGTTGTCCCTATGTGCATTGTTAATCCGAAAAGAGAGAGTGAAAGTTTAATTGGGGAATAATATTCGTATCTTAATTCAATCCCCTCTTCTTCTCAAGGTAACTGAGGCCATTTGTCCAACATCCTATTCTTGATAACTCACTTCTCTCTAAAAAGACAAAATGAGGTCACATGAACGTCTATATTTTTACTTGAAAACACAGTCAATCAAATGCCTTTTTATTTTTTATTTTGAAACTTATTTGTTTTGAACTTTGCTCGTTGTTTTACGGCACCCCCACCAACGTGCAAGATGAGTAATCTCTGATTGAACGGTCTTGGAAGTCAACACTCAGGAGCGCAGGTTGCTTGAGCAAACAGACCAATGGCTTACACTCACATTCCAGTGGAAGTTGAATAAGCAAAGATGTGTTCGTGAGAGGATGTCCATTTTATCTATATCATTTAACATTGTAATTGTGGTTTATGGCATAAACTTGAAAATCCTGATGAGTCATAACAACAGCTTCCAGAATTGCCCCATGTATGGTGTTGCTTGTTAATGTTAGGATTCAACAAGCGATTCTCCTCAAATTTCAGCCAGCCCGTATCAATTAGACCTTGCACCTTATGCTTCAGAGCCCTACAATGCTCAATGGAACGCCCCGGGGCTTCTCCGTGACAAGCACACGTTGCGTTTGAGTCGTATTCTCGGAGAAATGGAGGTTGATGAACCTTGGCTAGGGTTATGGCTACCATTGAATTATCAAGTAGATATGGGATCAAGTTTAGCATATGACAACGGAATTTGGGGTGAACCCTACAGGCTTTTTGCTGCAAAATTCCTTTTTGTTGGTGTTTTTTTTTTTTTTGGTTTGTGCTAAAGGTGGTCTTCGTCATTGGAAGTGCGGTAGACAGACTTTGTGGTTGATTTAGGGATGACCTTTGTGGATAACTGGGTGGTGGGGTAAGGAGGAGGTTTGTTATTGGCTGAGTAATGACATTGTTGGGTTGGTGGGAAACTTGGCCGTATAGGAATGGCAGTCACAGCATGGGTTTCTCCCTCTTTCTCACCCTCTTCATTTGCCCCAGTTTTCTCAGTCGTCCTAGTAGCATGATCAAATTTGCCTCTTTTCGGATCCACTTCGATCTTTTTGCTGGCGAAGACCAAATCTGTAAAACTTGAAGGTGTGTAACCCACCATTTTTTTTTTCATAGTAGAACACCGGTCACGTGTCTACTATCATTGTGATAATCTCTTTCTCTGTTTTTGGGGGTGCTACTTGAGTTGCCAAGTCTCTCCATCTTTGGGCGTATTCTTTGAAAGATTCGTGCCCCCTTTTTGCACACTTTTTGTAGTTGCATCCTATCCGGAGCCATATCAGAATTGTACTGACACTGCTTAATGAAGGCAACCATTAGGTCCTTCCAAGAATGGACTCAAGAAGGTTCCTAAGTTAGTATACCAGGCGACAGTTGTCCTAGTAAGACTTTCTCAGGAAAAATGTATCAGCAGTTTCTCATCTTTTGTGTATGCCCCCATCTTCCGACAGTACATCTTTAGATGGTTCTTGGAGCGAGTAGTCCCCTTGTACTTGCCAAAGTCCGGCACCTTGAACTTGGGAATGACCATGTTTGGGTATTAGGAACAACTCTTCTAGGTTAGCAAAGGCATAATCTTCACCTCCTTCAATGGCCCTGAGCCTTTCCTCTAGATGATCCAACTTTCCCATTCCTGCCATAGTCATGAGGGTTTTTAACCGCTGTGGAATGCAAGAGGTGCAGTTGTGGGTGATACTGAGGGCCCTCCAAAGGGTTTTGTAGGGGTATACCACCAACTGCTTGCCCTTCAGTGGTATATCCGAGCCAAGGCTCGAAGTCAGCTAGATTGTGATGGGGAATTTCATGGGTCTCTTCCACGGTTTAAGAGACATGTGCATGATCAGTTTGGGGTTGCTGGCTTTCAATGGGTATAGGAGTGGAGTTATTGACATTCTTATTGGGAGTGTACGCCACATTGGGTGGCGTATAGTTGAGAGGCAAGCCATATGACGGGAAGGCGTGCTCGTTTTGAATTTGCACATCATGGGGGCCGCCCGTACTTCCTAAATCTTTGCCTACCATATTTGAGGTTGAATGATTCATTTGCTTGAGGCCGGATGGGGACGTCGGGTTCACCTTAGCAACAACGCTGGTAGCGGCAATTGCAACCGCATTGGCTTCCATTATCTTCTTCACGCTCATCATGGCCTCCATCATTGTGGCCATTTTCTCTTTAATGGCCTCTATGTCGGCCTTCATCTTCTCTTGTATCTCCTCTACTTCACCCATTACTCTAGCTCTAGCACGAGTTCGGTAAGGGCGTCGTAAAGCGTGTCCCTTTCTTTTTTATAACAATGATTAAGTTCATTTTATTTTATTTTTCAAGGAAAGAATGCAACGAGCAATGCAACCAATGAAAAGCATGGATGCATGCGAATGATGTACAATTGAAGTATTGCGAATTTTTACGCAAGATATGGGGTTGAATCAATTTAGATTTTCAACATGGTCCATGACATCTTTGTCAAGGTGAAACTGGAAGTAACAAGGACATCAATAATCCTAAATATGTTTGGCAGTAGACGAAGCAGTGATGTGACTCGATTCATCTTTTGCCCCAATTTTGCAAGACGGTTACTTCCATATTTCAACTTGACTTGATGAACCTTTTTGTAAAAGCATGAGCTTGGTTCAACCCTATAATCCAAGGAATGGCAATTCTGATCGCCAATACTTCAACAACATCTCATAGGGATGAATGACTCGGGCATACTTTAAGCTTATGCACGGAAAATGTAATTATGAAATTGAGATGCCCGAAGAAACACCATTTCCTAGTTAACCATGCATTAGGTACCATGTTCAATTATTTTGTTTTTAAGTGAAACGGGTTTATGATCCCAACATGGTTGGCTCGTGGTGCCTAACACATGAAACTAAGAATGTAGTGTGAAGTTTCACGCTTCCCCTTTTTTTGTTTTTGTTTTGTAGAGGAAAACGCAAGGATGAGCAAACATGAAAACAAATGGTATGCAATTTTGCAGATCAAAAAGTTTGTTGAACGCATATGCATGATGATGCCATGACTCATGCAAAATGTGAGGCTGGAATATGATAACGGACAAATGCAGGATATGTCCATTATGATGTTATGAAGAGATGCTTATGCGATGCATGATATGAATGCATTTTACGGACACGAGAGCCCGGAAAATTATCTCTTCTTACTTGCGCATTTGGGGGCGCAGTGCCCCATGTGTACAATTAAGAAAGTGATATGGACCTTCCGGCTTCCCGTGACAAAGGACGAGACCAACATACAATGCATGCTAGAGATAAAATGCGGGAGTGACTTGATTCGCACTGATTTTTGGAGTAAAAACGTGGGATAAACTCATTTTATTCAAAAAGTTATAACTAGTCAAGATCTGAGCAACAATACAAACTTCCTAGCGGTTTCTAATCATATGGTCCATTAAGTCTATCATATGTTGACAATAGCTGAGAAGTCTGTGGATCTTCTTGGGGGCGGAGTAGGTGTCCGCCATTGCTTTGGCCTTGGCTAGCAATCGGGGAAGTTCTTGACTCCTGTTCAAAGTAAGAGCAAATCGGTCCGTCCACATTGTTGCCTCTTGGTGCCATGAATCAATTACCCTCTCCCTTGCTTCGCTTTCTGCTGATATCTTGGCGTACTCATCCTCTAGCCTTTGCTCGTGAGTCGCCGCTAGATTTAGTTTCTCTTTGCACTCATCGATGACGGCCCACATATTCCCTTCAGTCTCGCTTAACTGTTGGGACAAATTTCTTTTCGACCTAAGGTAAGCCTTTAGCTCGTCCTTTAAGATCATGCCTTTGACCCGTGATGATTCCTTTCACCTCTTCGGAGCTTGAGCTTACTATTGCTGCCCTATAAAGCCCCTCAAAACTTTGCTGGCACGTGTTCTTCCTTTCGGGCCTTCTTGGTTTCTCGTTCCAAGGCTTCAGCGGTGGCCATATTGACGTCCCTTAGTTCATCATACTCTTTTCAGACTTTGATGGCTATGGACTTGAACTTCTCTTCGACTACTCGGGCTCTTTCAAGCTCTGCCTTTAGGGCTTGTACCTCATCACTTTCTTCCGAAGCTTTAACCTCATCGTCCCTCACAGTCTTTAGATTTGGGAGCCAATCCAATCCTTGTGTTCGGACTCTCAGCCACTTATGATAGCCGCCGATGATCCCATTACTGCTTCCCCTAAGCTCTCTGTCCTTTCTTCACGCCGCATCCCATGCCTTGCGAACTCCTTGGAGTACCCTCGCGTTGTGGTCACTAAAACCCCGTGTGATGAAAGGCGTGATGCTTTCGTCTAATGGCACTCCTCTCATGGGGTAGCCAAGCTGTCTTATGGCCAGAACGGGATTATAATTAATACAACCCCTTGTTCCCATCAAGGGAACATTTGGACATCCTTCGCATGAAGATAGAATCTCGATTCTTCCTTCCTTCTAGCGAGGGAACCAATTAACAGACGCCCCCCCATGCTAGCCAAGAGTTGGTCCCAATTCGCCTTTCCTTTTTCGACGCACGAGCGGTAACCTTGTAGCGGATAGACGGGCCTACCTTCTTGGAGAAAAAGGTGTGAAACCAGCCCCACATAGAGAGTTGGAGTACAGCAAACAATCCTTGCATTGCTTTCTTCACATCTTCGGTCGAAGGTGTCATATAGGTCGGCTAGCATAGCGACAACCGGACTTTCCTTGTGGTTATGATAGGCGAGAAAAACGTCGATCGCTGCCAGGTCCACCAACCCATCCACATTTGGAAAGAGGACTCCCTCGAAAATCAACAGTGTGAGAATATCTATGAATGGGGTCCACTCACCTTTATCTGCCAAGATTCTTGCTTTTACCTCCAAATATTTTCTCGGTATTCCGACCACCCCATTTTCGACTTGCCTTTGGCGGTCTAATTCCTGCGCCGAGATTTGGACTTTTTTAGAAATTCTGGCCAATGAGGGTAGAACCCTGAGAAGAGGTATGGTTTCCTTCCCCCTAGAGGACATCCTAGGATCTCTTCAAATTCTTCCACCATTGGTGATAGCTGGAAGTCCCTAAAGATGAAGCACCTCAACGGCTGACCATAATACTGGGCGAGGGAGGCAATTGGTTCCATGGAGACTTCTACCCTAGCTAGGTCCCAAATGCTTACCATAGGCTTTGCGGAAGGCTTGCCGTTGAAGTTGACCCATTAATTGCCCCAACTTTCGTAAACTGGTGACCTCTAAGCTCTTGATTTTGACTTGATAAAACCTCTTTTTAAGCGAAGGCTTTTGACTTGATCCCATGTTTTACTAAAGTGAAATAAAATCTAGTGCGAATCAAAACTCCGACATCTATCATGGGTGGAATGGATGAATGCATGAAGGAATGCATATGACACGGATGCAATTTATGAATACGGGAGCTCGGGAAATTGTCTCCTTCTTAGATACAACGTCTTGGGGTAGCAAAGTACCCAACGTATGTATTTAAGAAGGTGACACGGACCCTCCGTTGGTTTGCCCAAGAGAGGGGATTAAGACGGAACCCACACATGATGCACATGCGAAAGGTACTATACGGGGATGTACATAGTATGATAATATTCACTGAACATAAGCAAACGGGTATATGATACTTATGCATGGCAGTGTGAAAAATGGCACGCAGCGTGTTTGCTCCGTGCCCCTATTTAAGGGACCTATAAGGGAGAGAACTAACTAGGCTTTTAGCAATAATCCCCAAGGTAGTCATATCTCTCTTGATGGTTTCTAGAGGTATCATCCCCTTCGAAGAACATATTGCAGTAGTAGGGACTACTAGCAACAATAAGTTTTCAAAGAGAAAAGCTCTAGATGAGGGTTCACTGTAATCAAGCAAGTCGGAGACCTAGCATGATCACAGATTCACCTCCACTCCTTATGTTCCCATGAACCCGGGTATAGGGCCCTTTTTCACTCACAGTGTGTGCAAATAGTGTTAGTGTTTGTGTGCATCAAATGAATAAATATTTACCTCATGCATACATTCTAAAACACACTAAAAGCAACAAATAGTTTATATACACAAGAACATAAAACAAATAAAGGGAAACCAACAAAGGAGAAAGTCATGATAAAACATTGCACAAGATTAAATGGCCTAACTCTCTAAAAAACAGTCCCCAGTGGAGTCGCCAACTGTCGCAACCTACCCTTCGGCGGGAGCGCGACGCGAGACTCGTGGGATGCGTGTTCCACGAAAGGAATACGCGCGGAGTCGCCACCAACGTTTATTTGAGGAAAACGTCGGAAAAACCAGAAAAGACGCGATCTACGAACTTTTTAGTGAAAGGTTCGGGAGTTGTATTTACGCACGGGGAAGGTATTAGCACCCCACACGTCCGTCCCAAGGGACGACAGCCTTTAATCGAATGTGCAAACATGACTTTGATTTTTATGTTCCCTTTTATGTTCTTATATTCTTTATACCCTTTTCATATTTTTTTCTTTTTTGTGGTCGACAAGGGTGTTTCCCTTTGCTCCTACGTATTCCTCAATTTGGGATGAGAAAATCAGACCTACGTAGTTCTTTCGGAACAAAGTGTTTGGTTAAGTTGTTTTTGTCTTTTTTGCAAAATATGTTTTTTTTGAACAAAAGGTCATTTAAGGTGCTGAACCATTAAACGGTCTTTTGATTTTGAAAGGAGAGAAACGTTAAGGCATTGGACCATTAACGATCTCTTGGGGTGGTCGACAAAAGCGGGGCTTTTGCTCCTACGTATCCTCAATTGCGATGAGGAAATCAGACCTACGTAGTTCTTTCAAAAGCGGTAAAGTTACATGTTGATTTTATGCTTTTGAACGGTCCATGTTAACCGATAAAAGCAAAGAGGACCGTTTAAGGCGTTGGACCTTAAAACGGTTTTTAGTGATTTTCGGACAAAACTTGATTTGTGAGTATATTTTAGTCTTAGTTTCACTTTGATTATTAATCAATTCATTCAAGGAAACTTCCAAAGAAAAACGTCCGATTGATTTTTTTAATTTATTTTATTCAAAGATATTTTGATTATTTTATTATTATTTTTCAAGATATTTTGATTATTTTATTATTATTTTACTTTTTTTGGCTTAACCGAGGTTATAGCGTGAACGATCGGTTAGATTTCATTTTAAAAGTGATTAAATGAGATTACAACACAAATGATCGGTTGAAATTCATTTTATCATTTATTAGGTGAGAAAACGGCTTAAATAAACGGTAAAAGCGCGTTAAAGACGGAAGAAAAGAAATTGAAAATAAAGATGAAAGCTTAAAAAAACAAGAAATGAATTGAAAGTCTCGGATTCGAAAACTTACCCGTTGAAGAATGAAGAACGGATGAAGAACGATGAAGAACGGACGAAAACCTTCACGGATTTGCTTACGGAAACATCTCGGAAGCGTTACGGAAGCACCTCGGCTTGGATTTTCTTCACGGAAACATTTTTTTTCACCCAAAACAGCTGAAATACATAGCCAGGGGGCCGAGGGATCCTTAGAACAACCCCCTTCAGCCTTTTTATAGGAAAAAGGGGGAGGAGGTTACCGCCCAGCTCGCCCAGGCGACCTTAGCTCGCCCAGGCGGGTTGCTTCTGGAGGAAGCAACCCAGCTTCAAAAAACATTCTGGAAGGCCCAATTCAAAATTTTGAAATTGCTATTTGCACCCCCCCAATTTTGATAAGTTCACCCCCCTTCTTTCGTAATTTACGGAAAAGTTACGGAAGCCTTACGGAAGCATATAGGACTTTATTTTCTCTTCCGTCTCACCCGTATTAAGTTAGTTATGCTTATTTAGAGTTATGGGAATTTTACGGAAGCATTACGGGTGTCCCGGAAGCCCCGGAATCCCATTTTCCAACAAAATGGGGGGTGTGGTGGCCACCTAGCTCGCCCAGGCGAGCTAGGTTACTTCAACCTTAAGCAAGAAATTGCCCAGAAGCCTCTAGAAGGGCCCAGATTCGTAAATTACTATTTGCACCCCCCCATTTTACTAAATACACCCCCCTTTGGCTTTTTTGGTGATTCTTTTTTCGTAAAGTTACGGAAACTTACGAATTTCGTAACGATACTTGTTTTCTTTCTGTAATGTTGCGGAACCTTGCGGATTACATAATCATCCCCTTTTTGACTTACGGAATGTTACGGAACCTCACTTAATTATGCAACGATGCTTCCATTTGATTTCCAGTGTGTCACGGAAACTTACGGATTATGCATCAATATTTTTTTTGGTTTTTCGGCATGTCCTGGAATTTCACAAATTGCCTAATGATGGATGCCAAGCACCTCACAAGGACCAAAGAAAGGTCGCATGTCATCAAGCAAAGGTCCCCGGACGAAATTAGGGTATGACAGGTGGCATGAGCACCGGGGGGTTTGCGAGACTCTGTTTGATCTTCTCGAAGGCCTCTTGGCGGTCACTGTTCCACAGGACCGCCTGATTCTTACGTAATAGCTTGAAAATGGGCTCATAGGTAGGGGTGAGTTGCGAGATAAATCTCGCGATATAATTCAACTTTCCCAAGAACCCCCGAACCTGCTTCTCCGTGCGTGGTTCCGGCATTTCAAGGATGGCCTTCACTTTCTCGGGATCTATCTCTATCCCTTTCTGACTTACGATAAATCCCAGCAACTTTCCCAACTTTACCCCAAAGGTACACTTGGTTGGGTTTAGCTTCAGTTGGTATTTCCGCAACCTTCCGAACAACTTACTGTAGATTGACGAGGTGTTCGTCCTCAGTCCGAGATTTGGCAATCATGTCATCTACGTAGACCTCTATTTCCTTATGCATCATGTCATGGAACAATGCCACCATGGCACGCTGATAGGTTGCCCCAACATTTTTGAGCCCGAAGGCCATCACTTTATAGCAGAATGTCCCCCATAGGATGACGAAAGTGGTATTCTCCACATCTTCGGGTGCCATTTTATTTGATTATACCCCGAGAAACCATCCATAAATGAGAAAAGGGCGAACTTAGTTGTATTATCTACCAATACATCAATGTGTGGCAGAGGAAAATTGTCTTTAGGACTGGCTCGGTTTAAGTCCCGATAGTCTACACACATTCGAACCTTGCCATCCTTTTTCGGGACCGGGACAATGTTGGCCACCCACTCTGGGTACCGCGCCATAGCTAAGAAACCCGCATCGAATTGCTTTCTTACTTCTTCTTTGATCTTCAAAGACATATCAGGTCTCATCCTTCGTAGCTTTTGTTTAACTGGGGAGGACCCAGGATTCAACGACAACTTATGCTGCACAATGTCGGAGTCCAGACCGGGCATGTCTTGGTATGACCACGCAAAGACGTCTTGATATTCTTCAAGAAGGGTTATCAAGCCTTGGCGGATAGGTGCGGTCATACTGGTTCCCACTTTTACCTCTTTCCTTTCCTCTCTGGTCCCTAAGTTCACCAGTGCGGTTTCTTCTTGGTGAGGCTTCATTTCACGTTCTTCCTGAGCGATCAACCTCTCCAACTCTGGTGAAAGGACGTCCTCTTCCTCTTCTTCGTTCATCATTTGGCTTACATCTCGGTCGAAATCGATCGTCAAACCCTCATTGTTAGGATCCTCCAAGAATCGACTCTCATATCTATACCAAACAAGACAAAATAAACAAAAACATGCAAAATGATATGAGAAATGGTGGAACTGCAAGAACAGATGAAACAAGATCTCTTTGTTTATTTAATAAGGTAGGTTTCACAAAACAAAAGAGAACGGAAGTCTATAGGCTCTAATTACATTGAATCAGCGGTATAGACCTCTGACTGGCTTATCATGCGCCAGTTCCCCACTTGGGAATCGGGATGGCATGGTTGCACGAAATTTGATGGGTCTTGAGGGACACCATTCCGGCACTGGTAAAACACTGGCTAATACGGCCGCGCCATACTCTATCCGCCCGAAATCTTGACGACACATTCCTCCTCCCCGGCATCCCGGGTTCATACCCCAATCCATACTTGTACGGATTTCCCTTAATATCAACTACGTCGGCATTCCCGAGGCCTTCCTTGCCTAGACCCATTCCGGGCTCAAATCCATTCCTGAGCATAACTCGTGCCACCATTATGGCCGCGTTGGAGAGAGAATGTAGCAACGGACTTGGTTCCACAGAGGCGTAGCTCACCACCTCGAAGGATTGGAAATCCGTTTCCAATGATTCTTCCACCGCTTCTACGTATGGTGCGGAGGAGGGGCAGCTCACCAACATATCCTCTTCACCTGATACTATCACTAAAAGTCCGCCCACTGCGAACTTCAATTTTTGGTGAAGTGTCGAAGGGACCACTCCTAGCGCATGAATCCAAGGTCTCCCCAAGAGACAGCTATAGGCAGGATTTATGTCCATCACTTGAAACACCACATTGCAAGTGTGGGGGCCTATCTGAATGGGAATGTCGATTTCCCCCATCACTTCCCGCCGAGTACCATCAAAGGCTCGTACCACCATCGAGCTCGATTTTAAACGTGACGCACTAAAAGGAAGCTTTTCCTAAGTGGTCTTCGGCATCACATTCAAACTTGATCCATTGTCGATAAGTACCTTTGCGACAACATGGTCCATACATCTCACCGACACATGAAGAGCCTTGTTGTGTCCTCTCCCCTCTACGGGAATCTCTTCTTTCGCAAACGCGATATAATTGTTGGTGGTTATATGATTAACGATGCCTTCGAAACCCTCCACTGAGATATCATGTGCTACATGGGCATCGTTAAGGACTTTTATCAACAGTGCACGATGAGGCTTGGAGTTTATGAGCAGTTCAAGCAACGAGATTCTTGCTGGAGTTTTATTCAGTTGCTCGACTACCTTAAACTCGCTTTGTTGGATGAGGCGGAGGAACTCATGGGCCTCTTCCAAAGTCACGGTCTTTCCTCGAAGACCCTCTTTCTTTTCAGCCCCTTTTACCACCGGAGAATCCACTTCTTTCAAGGGGGTGGCTACGTCTGTGGGCTCTTGGACCCATGGGCGCTTTCCCCTTGGAGGGCAAGTCCGCTGAGTGAGGGGAAGCGAACACCCAACAACTACGGGTTACGCCACTGAGGCCGGTGATGTTGGTCACCTTGGATGATAGGGAGTCAACTTCGGTTGCAACTCTTTCACCGAACGCGGGAGGGGTATACTTCCACGGAACGGCCTTATTGCTTTGATATGCAAAAGGCGTTGGCTTGGGTGCTGTCCGGGGGTATATGGGTGTGGAGCCGGTCTCTTTCCTAGTAAAATGTATTACTAGGGCCTTGGGGGTTAAGGGAACCTTCCTTTCTTCCGACTGCATGCAAATATGTGGTTCCTCCTTCCCTCCTTTGGACACTTCAAGCTGCCCCTAGTCCATGAGCCGCTGAAGCAATTCTTCTACCGCGGGACAGGTTTCCATGTCGTGTGACTCCCCGAGGTGAAACAAACACTCGTCCCTTTCGCCTCCGCCACGGGAGACCATACACGCCGCTTGCAGCGATTGGTAGATGAAGCATCTGGAAGTAGCTACCTCTCCTAAACTCTTTGCCCGCGATGGACCATCCTCTTCGATGGCGTTCACGCTAGCCCCTCCATGACTAGCTAGCAGATTAGTTTTAACATTTGGGCCTTCCTCTTGAAATGATAGCCAGCCGGCACTAATCAGGTGCTGCACCTTATACTTGAATTGGATGCAGGAGTCAATGTTGTGTCCGGGAGCTCCACTATGGTACGCACACTTGGCACCCGGGTCGTACCACTTGGGGTAGGGTGGCTGGAAGACCCTTCCGGGTATGGCCACCACCAAATGATTCTCCAATAATGAAGGCCATAACTCGGAGTATGCCATGGGAATATGAGAGAAGTTATCTTTCGGGGGCGGGTGCTGTGCATATTTATAGCTCGCGCCGGGGGCTGTATTATTGACTGGCCGGGGAGCGGCTGGAGCTGTGTGTTGGGCCGACGCTCTTTTTGCTACGGGTGGTCCTTTTACTTGAGTCGGGAGGGAATTCCCGGCTCGGATTGAAAAGTTCGGGGGGTTAGGCTGGTATGAGCTTTGGATATTTTGGGGTGCTTTCATCCATGTTGGGGCGGTGGTGACCACGTGGGTATCTCCTTCTTTTCTCCTCGTGCCCACCACTGGGGCTCTTCTGTTGTTATTGGGGGCCGTGTTGGAGGCATATTCGAACTTTCCCTTTCTCAGTCCTGATTCAATTCTTTCTCCGGCGAAGACGAGGTCCGCAAAGTTAGCTAGCATGTAGCCTATCAGCTTTTCATAGTAGAACGTAGGCAACGTATCCACCATAATTGTGATCATCTCCCTCTCCGTCATGGACGGTACGACTTGGGCTGCAAGATCTATCCATCTTTGGGCATATTCCTTAATGGATTCATGCTCTCACTTAGTCATACTCTGAAGCTGGTTCCGATCGGGAGCCATATCCATATTGTACTGGTACTGCCTAATGAAGGCAGTTGCCAAGTCTTTCCATGATCAGATCTGGGAAGCTTCCAGATTGGTATACCATGCTACAGCCACTCCGGCCAAGCTGTCTTGAAAGAAATGGACCAACAGCTTTTTGTCCGCAGAATACGCCCCCATCTTTCGGCAATACATCCGAAGATGCCCTTTCGGACATGTCGTCCCTTTGTACTTATCAAAGTCCGGTACTTTGAACTTGGGAGGGATGACGATGTTGGGCATGAGACATAGGTCCGCTAGATCCGAGAATGGGTAATTGCCGAGGCCCTCTACCGCTCTCAGCCTCTCCTCAAGCGCATCAATTTTTCCCTTATCCTCTGCGAAGGGAAGAGATTCGATTACGGGTGCGGGTGAAGATGGGACGTGGCGGACTATGTTTGGTTGGGGTAGTTCATGGGGGGATGGATCTTTGAGGTGGAGCAGGGGGCTGAGATGGGTATCTCCTTCCTCATCGTCTTGCACGGGATAATCGGCATAAGGAGGAAGTTGCCCCTCGAAGGTAGGGGCTTGGCTCACATCTTCCGGAGCGGCACGGGGAGTGAAGTCCGGAGGCAAGCCATAGGGGTAAGCTTGCGGACTATACCTCTGACCAAACACTGCCGTGTTTCTGTCTCGGCCCAGATTTAAGGCTAGATGAATGATCGGAGCACTTGGATCCACCCCAAGGTTTTTTAGATAACGTGATGAGTTCAGAACATCTCATTTTATAAAAAGAACAAAGCTTTCATCTAGCCAAGATTATACAAAGGTGTTACAAGAGAACCTAACGGTTTCTAATTATATGGGCCATCAAATCTATCATGTGTTGACAGTAATTGATTAGCCCATGAATTTCCTCGGGGGCCGTACACACTTCGGCCATGGCTTTTGCTTTGGCTAATAGACGCGGGAGGTCTTAACTTCCATTCAAGGTCAAGGCGAACCTATCCATCCACATAGTCGCTTCTTGATGCAATGCATCAATCACCCTCCCTCTTGCTTCTTTTTCGGCGTACACTTGTGCAAAATCCTCCACTAGCTTTTGTTCATGGGTCACATACTGGTTCAACTCTTCCTTGTACTGCCCTATGATAGCTAGCATGCTTTCCTTCGTGGCTTCCAAGTGTTGAGCCAAACTCCTCTTGGACCTTGCGCAAGCAGCTAACTCTTCTTTTAAGATCATGCCATGCACCCGTGACCGGTCTCTTTCCTCTCTTCAGAGCTTGAGCTCATTGTTGCTACCCCATAATGCTCCTCGGAATTTCTCTCGGCCATGTTCCTCCTTGCGAGCCCTTTTGGTTTCTTGTTCAAGGGCTCTTGCAATGGCCGTGTTTTCCTCTTGTAACTCGATGCACTCTTTCCGGATGTGTGTAGCGGCTGATTTGAACTTCTCCTTGGCGAGTCTTGCCTTCCCTAGCTCTAATTTTAGAGCTCGGACTTCTTCATCTTCCTCCGGAGCTTCGAAGTTCTCCCCATCGATAACTTTCAACTTGGAGAGCCAATCTAACCCTCGCGTGTGAACTCTTAGCCATCCATGATAACCACCGATGATGCCATTATGGATGCCCCTAAGCTCCTTGTCTTTCCTCAACGGACTTCTCCACGCCTTGTGGACTCTTTGTATAACCTTGAGACTTTGCACGCCTAGATCCCTCACAAGGAGAGGCGAGAGACTCTCCTCTGTTGGCGCTCCCCTCATGGGGTACCCTAATTGTCTTATGGAAAGTGTGGGATTATAGTTAATGCAACCCCTTGTCCCTAACAATAGAACATTAGGGTAGTCCCCACATGAGAAAAGGACTCCCTCCTTGCCTTCCTTCCATCGAGGAAACCAATTGATTGCGCTGCCCCCTATCCCAGCCAAATGTTGGTCCCAATCGACTCTTCCTTTTTCGGCGCATGAGCGATAACTTTGAAGCGGACACGGGTGTCTTGTGTCTTGTTGGAATAGGTGTGAAACCAACCACACACAGAGAGCGGGTAAACAACAGACAATCCATGCACTGTTTTTCTCACACCTCCGATCAAAGGTGTCAAACAAATCTGCCAAGATAGCCACCACTGGACTTTCCTTGCTATGGTGATATGCGAGGAAAGCATCAATCACGGTTGAGTCCACCAAACCGTCCATGTTCGGAAAGAGGACAACCCCAAAAATCAACAAAGCTAGTATATCCACAAACGGGCCCCACTTCTCTTGGCTCGCCATATCCCTTGCCCTTCCTTCCAAGTATTTCTGTGGCAGGCCTACTACGCCGTTGCGAGTTTGCTTCATGCGATCCAACTCTTTTGCCAAATCCCCGACCAGAGCTGCGGAGGGAAGAAACCCGGAGAAAAGAAACGTTTTTCTTCCCCCAAGAGGGCATCCTAGCATTTCCTTAAACTCTTCAATAGTTGGTACCATTTGGAAGTCCCCAAACGTGAAGCACCTCAATGGCTGGTCATAGTATTGGGCAAGGGATACGACATCTTC
This sequence comes from Glycine soja, assembly GCF_004193775.1. Classification (NCBI taxonomy): domain Eukaryota; kingdom Viridiplantae; phylum Streptophyta; class Magnoliopsida; order Fabales; family Fabaceae; genus Glycine; species Glycine soja. The sequence continues at coordinate 28,101,461 of NC_041007.1, read as the reverse complement.
CGTAAATACCTCCGCTGCGGTCAAATCTAGAATCTTTCCGTACACTTTGCGGAAGGCTTTCCTTTGGAGAGGTCCCATCAATTGTCCCAATTCCTTGAGGCTGGTGACATCTAGACTTTTAACCTTGACTTGATAAAACCTTTTGCCGTTTTGATTTGTCCCCATCATTCACCTAAAAAAGGGGTGGATCAAGACTCCGACATGAATGATGCAATGCGCATGTATGAAACGGAAAGAAAACAACACAAAGGGGTAATTCACACATACGAGACCGCAGAGATCCAATTTTAATGCTACGTTTTGGGCATGATGGCGCCTCAACATAGTATTAAAAAGGTTACGTATTACTCTAAAGAAACCAAACATCACTAGCAAAACTATAAACTAGTGCTATTTACCAAAAGAATGCATGAGAACGAATTGCACGGAGCGTGTTTGCTCTTTGCCCCTATTTGGGAACCTATAGGACAATATCTAGGGGTCTCTAATAACTACTCCCCAACAATTCATAACTCACACGGCTGTTTTCTAGAGGTATCATCACTCAAGATAATAATATTGTGGCGGTATGGAATACCAGCGACAACACATTATAAAGAGAGAAAGCTCTAGACGAGGTTTCACTATTATCAAGCAAGTCGGAGACCTAGCATGATAATAGATTCACCTCCACTCCTTAAATTCCCATGAACCCGGGTATAGGGCCCCTTTTTTTACTCAAACTCGTGGGTGCTTAGAATGCAGTGTAAAGAATGCGAAATAGACAACAGTGATTTACATTTTACACAGTTCAATAAATGCACACACAAGGTTTTATAATTCCACAATTCCTTTAGAATAGGCCTAACTCACAAAAAGGTCCCCAGTGGAGTCGCCAACTGTCGCAACATGCGCTTTTGCGGGCGAGCGAGGCGAGGCTCATGGGTGCGCTTTCCAAAGGAGGAAAGATGCGCGGAGTCGCCACCAACGTTGTTTTGTGGAAAACGTCGGAAAAACCGAAGGAAACCGGTCAAAACGAAAATTCTAAGTTCGGGAGTTGTATTTACGTTTGAGGAAGGTATTAGCACCTCTCACGTTTGTCTCAAAGGACAACAACCTATTTTTTAGAAATGTGGAAATCGTATTACCTTAACTTTTATTTCTTTTTATTTTTTGAGGTCGACAAAAGCGGGGCTTTTGCTCCTACGTACCCTCCTTTGGAGAGGAAATCAGACCTACGTAGTTATTTCTTAAGAGTGAATCCAGTGATTCTTTTTACTTGAAAAGTGATCATTTTAAGGCGTTGGACCTTAAAAATGATCCATTTACTGGATAAGGAAAACTGAAATGATAAACTTTCAAATCCCATTTAGTGACCTTTTTTTGTGGACGAGCTTGACTAGGCGAGTTAATTTTAGCCTTAGTTTCACTTTAGTTATTAGTCACTTCGATTAAGAATGAGAAATCCCAAAGAGAAAACGTCCGATTGATTTTTCACTTTATTTTACTAAAAGGTATTTTTTTATTTTTATATTATTATTTTACCTCTTTCTTGATTTCCAACGTGGTTACGGCACGACCGAACGATCGGAATTCATTTTAACAGAAATTAACGGATATTACAAATCAAATTATCGGTGGAAATTTATTTTATTTTTTGATTAGGCGATAAATGACTTAAATAAATGATTGAAGCACGTCAAAAGGGGGTACAGAAAGTAAATGAAAACGAGAATAAAAATACATGAAACAAAATGTGGACCACCACGAGTACATAGAATGAATTGAAAAGCTCGGTTGGAGGTACTTACCAGTTGAAGACTGAAAAAAACGAAGAACGAACGATGAATGTCGAAGAACGGTTGAAAATCTTCGCGTAATTACTCACGGAAACGTTACGGAAACGTTACGGAAGCGCCTCGGCTTGGATTTTCTTCACGGAAAAAATTTTCCTCAGCAATGTCGAGAGTATAAGAAGTGCCAAGAAGGCTGAACCCCTTTCCTCTTCACTCCTTCCCCTATTTATAGCAAAATAGGGGAGGAGCTTGCCACCCAGCTCGCCCAGGCGAGCAAGGTTGCTTCCTTCAGAAGCAACCGCCTTCTGGAGGAAGAAACTGGAAGGCCCAAGTGGGCCTGATTGCTATTTGTACCCCCCTTTTTACTAAATGCACCCCCTTCTACCTTTTTTGGTAATTCCTTTTCCGTAACGTTACGAAACTTTACGAATTTCGTAACGACACCTATTTTCTTTCCGTAAGGTTACGAATCCTCACGGATCACTTATTTACTCTTTTTTAGCTTTCGAAGAAGTTACGGAAACTCACGGATTGCGCAAAAACACCTCCTTTTGGTTTCCGCCACATTATGGAATTTCACGGATCTCGTAAGCCTGCTTCCTTTTGATTTCCGGCATGTCTCGGGACTTCACATATTGTGAAACAAAGGATGCCAAGTATCCCAAAGCGGCCGATCAAAGGTTGCATATCATCAAAGGTTTTAGCCTTGTATTTCAAGGCATTTTGAGTAGTCTTTGTAGTAGGATTTTTTTTTTGTATTTTCATGTATTTTGTCATGGGGGTGAGCTTAGCTATTATAGGGGTGTGTAGCTAAGCTCTTGCTTCTCTTCTTAAGGAGGTGAGCTTAGTTATTAGAGGGGTGTATGTAGCAAAGCTCTAGCTTCTCAAGGAAGGCTCTCAAGGAGGTGAGCTTAGTTTTTAGATGGGTGTGTGTAGCTAAGCTCTAGCTTCTCAAGGAAGTTTTCTCAAAGAAGCTTCTCAAGGAAGTTTTATTAAGAAAGCTTCTCAAGGAAGCTACCTAGTCTATAAATAGAAGCATGTGTAACACTTGTTGTAACTTTGATGAATGAAAGTCTTATGAGATACACTTCAAAGTTCCACTTCTCTTCCTCTTTTATTCCTTCAATTTCGTGCTCCCCCCTTCTCTATTTCTTTTCCTCCATTAAAGCATCCTCTTCAAGCTTCTTATCCAAGGCAATTCTTGGTGGTGAAGCTCCTTCTTCCTTGGCTGATTCCCTAGTGGATGGTGCCTCCCCTCTCCTCTTCTCCTTGCCTTCTGCTGCATCTCCATGGTGTAAAATCACCATTGAAGCTAAAAGATCCAGCCTCCATAGAAACTCCACAAGCAAGCTTCCATCACCATTGCTCCTCTATTCCTTTGGGATTTAGCTACTTATTCCATTTTTTTCCCTACCTTGTCCTTGGCCCCATTACAACCTTAAAAGACCTTTTGATCCTCATGTGCTTGTGTTTATGGATTGATTGTCAATTTTAGAATCTTGCCAAGTTTATGGGGTGTTGGTTTTCATGGGTGCTTTGAGGGTAAATAGTAGCCTAGACACTTGAGAGATAGAGTGTATATTTTGTGAGGCTTTATCACTTGAGCTTATTAACTATTTTGCCATGGTTGGGTTGCTTAGATGATTTTCATGAATGTCTTGACTCTTTGGATCTCTTCATGTTAGATGTTACCCATTCCTTGATGTTCATTGAGAAATATGTAAATTTTTTTGTTTGTCTCTCTTTGATATCCTTGGATTTTGTTCTTTGTTTCATTTTTCCCAGGAGTGCAAATGGCTAAGTATGGGGGATTTTGATGTGCCATTATTTTCTCCTATTTCTTAACCCTTTTTGTCACCAATTTAATTACTGATTTACTCTAATTGTTAAATTTATTATTCAGTTTTATCAATTGGGCCCACTTGACTAATTTGGTGTTTTTAATTCAATTTCAGGATAATTATAAGCTATTGGGCTGAGCCAAATTGGACTTGAAGAGAGTAGACAATTTTATTAGATTTCGTCTAATTTCATTTTTTATTGTGTTAAGTTATTTTTATTTTGTTTTAGGCCAAAATAATGTAATAGGGCCCAGTGACTTTGAGAGACCCTTATAAATAGCAACCTTGGGATTCGTGTAAATTGTATTCTATGATTCAGGAGAAAATACCCAAGCTGAGTGAATGGAGTTTTAGGGTTTTACGTTTTTAGCTTTGTATTACTATTCACATGAATGCATTTTTCCATTTTCTGCCTTCAATTGCAATTTCATTTTTATTCCTTCTTATGCTTCTAGCTTCATTTATGTTTTCTGCCTTTAGCATCATTTACGTTTCTGCTTCTAGTTTCATTTATGCTTTCTGCTTTTGTTGAACTTATGGAAGGCTAAATTTCTAGTGTTGTTTCCCTCTGAGGATGAAGCGTAACTCTCTTTGAGGTTTTGTTTTTAATGTTGCTCTCCTATCGGTTTTCCCTTCACCAATTAACCCACATGCGTTCTGTTAATCTGTGCAGGCTTCGTGTTCGATTAATTGCCTCTGTGCTTAAATTACGTTCGTGCTTAATGAACAAGGGCTAATTGGTGTATGTGTTGCTTAATCACATATTGACAACCCTAAATTGATTTTCGCTTAGTAAATTAAATTAGGGTTGGATTAAGTGGTTAACTGCTAGGGGTGAAATCCTCATAACGTAGGATAAGAGAATGACTTCTGAATAAGAGGAAACAACACGTTTTTAATTCTATTAATTTCATATTCCAATCAGCTTGTTCTTAAATTCACAAAACAAACACCCCCCCAATTGTTACTGTTATAAGGAAGCATATTATGAACATTTGGTTAGTCATTGCTCGTTGGGAAACGACCTAAGATCACTTCCTAGTTATTGCATTCTAATGTTTATTTGATTCGGGTACAGCCTCGATCACTATGCGCATAGGCACGCCAAGTAGAACTTCAGGGGTCTTCACCCCTTTTCAGCAACATTGCCCCTAATGAGCTTCTAGGTTACCTAAATTCCTACATTGACTAACCCTAAACTAATAACCTTAACCTAAACTAAGAAAAATAAGAAGTCATCTATCCTAAGGTTTGCAGAATGAAAAATAAAAATAAAAATGTGCTAACTTACTTGGATTGTTCTTGAGATGAAGTAAAGATGATGTAGAGAAGCAGTACACTCGTAGCAGAAAGTAAAAGAATTTGCTCAAGGTTAAGAGGTTGCTAAGGTTTAGGTGCAAAGGTAGCAACCCAAGTGCCTCTGCCTTTAATTTTTAAAAACTAAAATTCGTATGGCGCGCTTAGTGCATAGCTGCACTTAGCGTGCCAACGTGATGTTTGAGTTTAAAACACTAGCACTTAGCCTTGCCTTGCGCTAAGCCCAACTTGAAGTTGTAAAATTCCGTAAGCATCTAGGGCTTAGCGTGGCAAGCTGCAGTTAGCGCTTTCTGCAACACCAAATTTCTTCTGCAATATGCGCTTAGCTTGAGATGTGAGGCTTAGCATAACATCAAGCTTCAACTTACAGAGAGTAGTTCAGGCTTAGCACAATAGGCGCACTTAGCGCACTTCCAAGACTTCAAAAACCGTAAGAGATTGGCGCTTAACGCCTCCTGGCCCGCTAAGCCTAGCTTAAAAGCTCAAGTTACAGAATGGATGTGGGGCTTAGTGCAGGATAGTGCGCTTAGCACTGCTACAATGAAATGTTTACAGAGAAGAAGTGGCACTTAAAGCATCATCCACGCTAAGCCCACAGGTTAAAGTTTAATTACTGAAAAGATATGGGGCATAGCGCAGTGATGTGCGCTTAGCAGAACTATTCAGCCAACCAAAGCTGAACTATTTGCTATTAGCGCGAGTAAGCTCGGCTTAGTGCGTGCAGACTGAGCGCTTAGCGTAAGGTCTGTGCTTAGCGGATAGACAATTGCAAAAAAAATTTCTGAGTCTTTTCCTGTCTATCTCTTCACACAAGCTCACAACCCCTTGTTCATTACTAAACAAGCTAAAATTAATCACAATCACAAGCAAGATATCCTAACTACATGCAAGAGGTAAAAATGAAAATAGAAAAGGGAAAGAAAAGCTAGGTGGCCTCCCAGTAAGCGCTCTTTTAACGTCACTAGCTTGACGCATCATCCTGTTATCCGGGATCCAAAAGAGTTCCTACTTCAAGGATCTTTGTGCTTGGGTGGAAGAATGCTTTGAATCACAACACTACAATTACCTTCCACAACAATTTTGTCACTATGGATGTACCGATTCTTCTTGGTTAACATATCCTTCAAAAATTTGGCATAGAGGGGCATTTGCTGAAGTGCTTCTCCAAATGGCAAAGTAATTTCCAGTTTCTTGAAGATATCAAGAAATCTAGCCAAATGTCACTCTTTATCTTTCTGGGAGGGTACCAATGGATAAGGTACCTCCTTGCATTCAATAGGAGTAGCCTCTTTCTTCTTTTATGAGTTAGTCTCACTCTTGCCCTTCTTCTTTTCAATCTCAACAACCTTCTCTTTTTGTTTTTCATTTTTCAAATTTTTTACTTTTTCTTCTTTTTCTTTTATTTCCTTTTCTTTTTCTTCCTTCTTCTTTATTTTCTCTTGACAGTCTCTTATTGGTGTCTCTCCTTCTTCATCATCTTCTGCTTCCTCAACAATTTCTTCAAGTTCAACTAAATCGTCAATCGGGTTAAGTGTCGGCTTAGCTGGCAACTGTTGTTTATGTTCCTCCATCTTCTTCTCAGCTTTTCTTTGATCCTCATGGGTTTCCATTCTACTCCTTGTCATGACAACTTTATATTCTTCCTTTAGATTTTTCTCAATGTTAGCACTAAAGCTACTTGATGACCTATCTGCCAACTATTTTGCGAGTTGTCCCACTTGGACCTCCAAATTATTTATGGCAGACTCTATGCTCTTTTGGTTAGACATAGAAACCTGCATAAATTGAGCTAGAGTCTCTTCCAGCTTCGTGGTGCGATCATAGAGACTAGGCCCTTGTTGTTGCGGCCTTATGGATGATCCCCCTGGTCTCTATTGAATTGATTCCCAGGATGGTTCCTTCATTGTCCCTGTTGTTGGTTGTATTGTTGTCCATGCTAGAATCCAGAAAATCCACCTACATTAAAATTGTTTCTGGGCTAGTTCCCTATGTAATTGACTTCATGTGTGACTTGTTCTCCATTAGGGATACAACATCCAGATTCATGAGCTCCACCACAAATTGTACATCCTGCAACCTGCAAAATAGAAGAATGTGAAGTATGTGCAAAATGAATTTGACTTGGCAACTTACTAAGTGTTTCAGTCAATGCCTCAAGTTGCTTAGATAGCAACTTGTTCTGTGCCAACAATGCATCTTGTGAGCTTAGCTCCAATAAGCTCTTTTTGGTCGGAATATGGGCTCTATCTCTCAGAATAGCAATGTCACTTGCAACCATATTTTCAATGAGATCCATAGCTTCATTAGGGGTCTTCAACTTGATTTTTCCCCCTACAGAGGCGTCCAATAGCTGCTTGGACTACGGTCTTAACCCATCTATAAAAATGTTGAGCTATATCGGTTCTGAGAATCCATAAGTGGGGGTCTTTCTCAATAAACCACAGAATCTTTCTAAGGCCTCACTCAGAGATTCATCTGGAAATTGGTAAAAAGAAGAGATGGCGGCTTTGCCTTGCGCAGTCTTAGACTCAAGAAAATATTTCTTTAGAAATTTCTCCATAATTTCATCCCATGTTTTTAGACTGTTGCCTTTGAATGAATGAAGCCACCTCTTAGCTTCTCCAGATAGTGAGAATGAAAACAAGCTAAATCAGATTACATCTTCAGGCACACCAGCTAACCTAATAGTATTGCATATTTCAATGTAAGTGGCTAGGTGAGCATATAGGTCTTCATTTGGTAAACCATGAAACAAATTATTCTGAATTAGTTGAATCAATGATGGTGGATATGTAATGGTTTGTGCTTGAACTTCTGGTTGTGCAATGCTGGTGAAAAATGGTGGCACATTAGAACTTGAATAATCCTTTAGGGTTACTCTTCTTGGCTCTTCAGCTATGATTTTATCTTCAACAGGTTCTATACGAGAGTGCCCTGCAATAGGAAAACTAGAAGACGCCTCGGAAGATCGAGGTTCTTCTTCTGGAGTTGCTGCTGCTTCTAAATCCTACAAAAAAAAAATTGATTCTCTCTGAATTACGCCTTCTATAGGTGGCGTTAATCCCCAAATCAATGGGAATCAAATCACCTGTAGTAGATCTTCTTTGCATACAAGAAAACAAAACAACAATTATCCAGTCCAAAAGAACAATGAATGTACGGTAACTAAAATATGAACAAAAACAATCAATGAATCAAAAAGAAAAAAAAATATAAAGCAATGCCGTAAAACTGAACTAAACTCTTCTAAAATCTAGTTCCTCGACAATGGCACCATAAATACTTTGTTGGATTTCCCTTGCAGTTACTTTTTGGTCCACTTATTCTTTGTACAAATATGTTCAAGGGAAATCCGGTTTTCTGGAAAGCGCACTGGATCGTCAAGTATTTAAAATTAAAATGGATGAATCCGAGTATCGAACTCAGGGAACTAGTCTAAGACCGGGTTAAATTCAAAAATAAGGCATTGTTGAAAGAAACATTGATAATTGATGATTTAGAACAGGATTAAACTAAGTATAGGCTAAAAACAATAAAAATGCAAGTAAGTAAAATTGACAGCAATAGGTAAATATGTTGGGCCTTTCTAATAGACCAGCTGAGGTATGTAAAGATATTTCTCTAATCAATCATGCTTTTGTGTTCTATGTTGTAGCGTAAATTACTAAACCTTGATCCCTAGTTGGACTGAATCAATCCAAGCTTCGTCCTTAGATCCCTCTTGTTGGACTAGGCTCAATTTAGGCCGCCCTCCTAGGTTTAGACTAACTTAAACTAAGCTTCATCCTCAGATCCTTCTTGTTGGACTAGACTTAGCTTAAATAGCTTACAAAGTTTAGACTAATTTAGCCTAAGCTTTGTCCTTAGATCCCTCTTGTTGGACTAGACTTAGACCAAACAACGTTATTGTAGCAGCCTACTTAAAAACCAAAACTTAATCTGTAGATCCCTCTTGTAAGACTAAGTTTCAATTCTGCTTCATTCAAGTTCTAAGGCAACAATACATCTTCCAATGTTAAAATCACCTAACTAGGCACACAAATGGTTGATCAGACCAAGAGCATACAGAATTTAAGCACTGAAAGAAGCATTGAACACAAGAAACACAGTGAATTAGATATTAAAATAATTACATCAGTTGTTCATTAGAAATCCCCAAGAAGGGTGTTTAGCCAGCCATTATAGAAGAAACTCTAACAATAATAAGCTTACAAAACCTAGGTATCTCTACAAAAGCTGCTCTTCTTGCTGCCTCTAGAGCTCTTTTCCCGAAATAGGCACTATGGTGTGCTGTGGAATTTTGTGCCCTGGGCATTGTCTACCCCAATTCTACACAAGACAAGCTTTAAATAGGCTCTGAATTCATGACGTTGCGCTTAGCGCCACCCTCACGCTTAGCGTGAGTAAGTGGATTTGAGCTTAGCGCTAGTTGTGCGTTGAGCTTGGCTGAAGACAATTGTTATGCTTAGCGCACTGATCTCGTGCTTAGCGTGCGGCCTTGATGATGATGACTTTCCTGATTCTTCTGTTGCGCTAAGCACACTGAATCTACGCTTAGCGGTGGATGCACACTTAGCCTATTGATGAGCTAAGCTCAACTGTCACTTTTAGCACTTCATGACTTAGCCTCATTTTCACCTGGAATCGCACATATTTCATCATTAAATCCAATGGAAATATTCTAGAGACAACTTTAACCTTAAAAAAAACTTATTTACAAAAATCACTACAAAATAACCATAAATTGGGGGACTATACAAGTTTTGGAAAATGTTTTCTATACAAAAGTTAGTTGTATAAGATGACTAACACTAGCCAAGCTCAAACTCTCATCTAAAGTCAGGATCTTCATTTTCATATCTACATTTGATTTCTTTAATTCAGTATTTTTAGAAGCAGAAACTTTGAATTTTTCTTTAAAATTTTTACACTGAAGAAGAATATCATAAGGCATATCCTCTTCATCATCTAATGAATCACAAGAAGAAGTATAAGATTCTGAACAAATTTTTACCTCAACCTTATCATTTGTATCTGCCGTGAGACAGAGATTGGGTTGTTTATCATCTGAACTACTACTCTTCTCACTATCTGAGTCATCCCAAGTGACCATTAGACTTTTCTTCTTGTCCCTAGAATATCCTTTCTTCTTTAGTTGGGGACATTCAACCTTCATGTGTTTGGGCTTTCTACATTCAAAGCAGATTATCTCTTTGATTTCCTCCTTGTTCTTCTTTTTGAATCTAGAATCTTTTCGTCTAGAGGAGTGTTTAAACCTTCCTTTCTTCTTCATCATTTGTTTGAATATTCTGGACATGAGGGCTACTTCATCATTTGTGGATCCATTAGATTCCTACATTTGTACTTTTAGAGCTTTAGGCAAGCTTTTCTTTCCTTCTCTTTTGAAGCTTGTCTCTTCAGACTTAAGGGTAATGGAATTCTTCTTTTACAAATGCTCTCTATTTTGAAGGTGGAAATCATGGATTCTTAAGATGCCCAACAACTCATCTCGTGCAAGATTTTTTAGATCTCTTTCTTCTTGGATGGTGGTGGTCCTGGGTTCCTATACCTTGGGGAAGTTGTCTAACACCTTCAAGTTTATCTGAGCCTTGGAGTACGTCTATCCAAGGGATTCCAAATTGTTTAGAAGAACTTGAAGTCTTCCAAACATGTCATTCACAAACTCTTCATTCTTCTGGAGAAGCTTTCATAATGTCTAGTCAGAGTGGCGATGTTCCTCAGTCAAACATCTTTAGTGCCTTTATAGATTATGCATAATGAGTCTCATATCTCTTTTTCAATTCCCAGTCTATAGATCTTGTTGTACTCATTTTTTGATAAGGAACTTGTTAGAGTACATTTGGCTTTTGTGTTGAGCTTCATAATGGTTAGATCATCATCTATCCATTTAAGTTCAGGTCTGGGAATGAGAATATCCCCATTGGTGATAATAAGCCGAATTCTATATGAATGGACTTGATGTACATCTCCATTTTGTCCTTCCAGTAGAGGTAGTATTCTTTAGTGAAACTTGGTGGCCTTATTAGAGATGCTCCCTCACTGATGAACTGATGGTTATCTGTCATCTATATCTTTTCCTCTACACAAAGTTAAGTGCTCAACACTTAGAGGTTAAGCTCTGATACCACAATGTAGAAGAAAATAACACATGAAGGCTAATTGAATTATATTTTTAGAAATTTAAAACTTTTCTATAGACTGAAAACATGTGTTATCGTCTGATGTAGAAAAACCTAAAACCACTTAAAAAGGTTTTAATTCAGACTATATTAGCCAATGAGAAAAATAATTTTCTTTTTAAAATGAAATGAGATATTAGATCTAAAAAAACAAATTCAAAATCCTTTGTCAATTCAAACAACAAGAAAGAACACAAAGAATTATATTGGTTCATCTTAAACCCGAGACTACGTCCAATTCTTAGCAACCACCAATGATGATGCAATAATCCCTAGGAAGGGACCAGTCACTAGAGCCATGAGCAAGAGGCTCCAAGAAGATTGGGCTAGAGCTGCTGAAGAAGGCCCTAGGGTTCTCACGAACCTCAGGGTATATTTCTGAGCCCATGGGCCAAGGTTGGGTCCAATTATCTTTGTACATATTAGACTAGGATGTCATTATATTTGATCCTTGTATTTAGGGCTCTATAATGTAGGTAGGGTACCCTAGAAATATAGGATTTTTCAGCCCTTGTATTTTAGGGCACCTAGACTAGTTTTTGTATTAGGGGTAGTTTTGTAATTTCACATGCACTAAGTGAATATTTGATGTGTGTGTTGCGAAATAAAATTTAAGTGAATTGGTAGAAGCCCAATCCAATTAAATTTTAGAGGGGGAGGTGAGCATTTGCTTACTACACCCCATTGCCACATCATATAGTCACACTTTGTGCATGTCCTTCATGCTTTACATGCCTCATGACACCTAAGCACACTTAGTGGGCTAAACCATAACAAAAATTCACTAATCATAATTAGTGAAATTTTGGCTCCAAAGTTTGGCTCCACAAATTCAATTTCAAATTCAAGTGAAATTTGAATTGAAATTCAAATTTCCCTCCAATTTTGTGTGACACTTAGGCTATAAATAGAGGTCATGTGTGTGCATTTTTGTCAAATTTGATCATTTGAAAATTAAACTTCATATTTCAGAGCTCTCTTAGAGCATAAAATTTCGTGCTCTTCTCTCCCTCTCCCTTCATTCACCTCCTTCTTCCTCCAAGCTCTTATCCATGGCCTCCTATGGTGGTGAGCTTCTTCTACACTCATCTTCTCCTTGAAGTGGCGTCTCCTTTCTCTCTTCCTTCTCCATTCCGCTGCCATTTGTAACGACCCGCCTCGTCGCTACGGTATCCACACTCTAATATTCGATAATTTCAATTTTTATAAAAAGAACTCCCTTAATTTTTTATTATGAAAATAGAAGTGATTTTGTCACAACATAAATTCATGCAACAACACGCCATTAAAATTCCAGTTTTTGCATCTTTAACTCAACAAAATAAAACTTAAAAACCAACTACGGAGGAGTTGATTACAAAACACAACTCTCTCCCAAAATAACGCCAACGTCATCACGTCGGCTCAACGGCTCCTCACCAGAATCTTACTCCCTACACCCTGCCACTGTCATTCTGCTCCCACGAACAAGGTTCGTGATCATCACAGGTATCAACCACACGATACAAAATTGCAAGGGTGAGTTTATTATAAAAGAACCAATACCAATTCCAAATAACCACAATTAGCAAGGAACATAGGCAAACATGATAAGCATACACAACAATCATTATTCAACACTCATATCCAACAAATATTCATCATTCACATCCAACAATTACTCATCATCCATCCATGGACCCAATCAAGACTGCACAGAATGATGCATGCACCTGACTCAACACTCAGATGCAATGTGGTACGTACCAACAACAACCAAATATCAGGAAATAGCCTAAGCGTGTCCACACGACACTCTCACTTAAGGAATTGTGCTGAGTTTGTCAAGGCCACCCGGTTGTGCATGTAATAGCCCCCCTCCCACAGGTGATCAGCCTGGGAGCCCAAAGGTGTTCCCTACCAGGTGACAAGCCCCCTAGTACAAAGTATAATTGACCACAGTTACTCTATTTCCTGTGTTGTATGAGCTATGATCACGGCCAAAAGTAAGTGCCAAAGACCATGGACCAATTAAAGCGCCTAAGAATCCCCTAAAAAATGCTTAGATTCTCTAACCACGCTAGTTACCCACGTCTGGGCCATCCGACAAGGTCAGTGCACTCTACCCTCCATGACATACACTCCATACGACGTATGATCGTGGCCAAAAGCTAGTGCCAAAGACCCTGGAAGGTCAGTGCACAGTGCACCCCACGAACATACACAACATGCACATGCCAATGCATTTCCAACATCAATCAACATTCCATTTCCATGTCATTCACAACATAAATATCATCTCATCTCAATGACGTTATCAACAACAACAACAACCTCATTTCATATTCACATACTCATCAATAATAACAATTCATGTTGACATGGTCTTTATTAACAGTGTCATCTCAAATCAATATCATCATAATTATCATTATCATCATATATCAATTAAAATCCTCAATAGCAACATCAACAACAATTCAAACAAACACAACAATATCATTTCCACACGCACGGTCTTCAAACAACACATTTCAAACAACCGAAACAATATCATTCATCACAATACATATATATATATATATATATATATATATATATCGCATCCCATTAGTTAAAACGTAATTTTCTTTGAAGAAAAATCAGCATGCAATAGGGACAGGCAGATATCCTCATAGCTAGGTTCCCTGACCCTAACTATGGTGCTAAAACGGTAAATTTAATAATAAACTCCCCTTACCTATCGTGAGCTACCCCGCGGATTCCTTGTCACGTCACTTGAAGATTCCTTTTTGTCCTTGCTCATCGATTCCACACAAGCCTTTACCATGCCAAAAAGACGGAGACTTAGTATGGATTTCAGAAAACAAAGCTAGTAACAGTGCTCTGGGTCAAACACCCACATCACTACATGAAAGAGCTGAGAGCATTTTGGGTTTTACAAAGGAACGTCATTTGGAAATTCCGACCATGCAATGTGACCAGGGTTCAATGTAGGTTATGAAAATAACATGCATTTCATGAAAGGATAACGTTTACAAAGTCTCTTTCTCTAAGGTTTTTCAAAGGAAGCATAAGACATGCAATGGCGGTTCCAAAGTCAGAAAAGATGCAAAGACAAGATGAAACTAACAAGAAACAAGCATAGAACCATGGTTACCTCTAAAGAAAACAAAAGGTCAGATTAGGGTTTCGTTCTCTACCGAAACCGCAAGCCAAGTTGGAAGATTCCGCTCCAATCGACGGGTTCCTCTCGTTGTGGAGTTTCAATGGAGAACAACGATGGTTTGTGGTGGCTAATGGTGGCTGTGGGTGATGGAGAAAGTGCTTGGAACTTTAGAAATGGCTTTGGAAGAAAGAAAGAAGAAGAAATGACGTTTTTCCTAAGCTACACGAAAGCAAAGGCTGAAGTGCTTAAATAAGAAATGCTCCCGGGAACGGAAGCTTCGAGAACACCCCAGACATCTTCTGAAAGATCCCAACGGTCAGATCATGGACAAGTGTCTTGTAAAGTTTCAGACCGAATTTCGAGAAGATGCAACGGTTAACGAAGGCTGGGCAGTGTTTTTACCGAGGCAGCTACATGTAGCTTTCTCTAGAAGCTTCATTAAGAGGCTTCCTCCAGAAGCTTCCTCGTGGCTTCTTTGAGAAGCTTTCTCAAGAGACTTCTTTGAGAAGCTAGATCCTTATCTATCCACACCCCTCTATTAAATAAATTAACCTCCTTAAAAATAATTACGGATGAAAATAACGCAACAAATAATCAAACATCAAACATAATTACTAATAATATATAGATATATATATCAGGGTGTTACACCATTCATCTTCCAAGAAGCTAAGTAATCCATTGATGAAGAAGATCATAGGCCTACAAGCTCCAATGGAGCTTACATCATGTGGTATCAAGAGCATCTTCATCTAAGTGATGTTCTTTTGCTTCCTCTATCTTTTTGTTTGGTGAATTCTCTTTAATTCCTTGTTCTTCATCTTATTCTCCATGTATATCCTCCATTGTCTTGTGGTTTGGTGCTGTTTAGAGTAGATTCAAAAAAAATAAACCGATTAAATCTTAGATCTACACTTGTTCTTGCATTTTTATGGTTCAAATTTTGTAGATCTACTCTTGAATCATGTTTTTGTGTTGTTCTATCATTTTTCATTCATAATATTCTGGTGCTGAACCTTAGATCTAAATTTTCTTCCAAAATATTGATTAGAAAAAAAAACAAAAAATCCAAGTGTAAATCACTTAATTCATGTTGTCTTAGAGTCATGTTTAGTTATAGTAATTGTCACATTATGTTCTAAGTTTGTGTTGAATTTTTATTTAGTTGATTGAATTCTAGATACATTTGTTCATGTATTCTTGTCATTCTTAGCCTATATTTTGAATTTTGAGTCTAATTCATGCATGTTATTTAGTGCATAACATGTTATAAATCAATTCCTAGAAGTAGTTATGTTGTTGAACTCTTTTTTTTTTGTTTTCTAAGTTTCCTACATGATGCCTATGATGAAGTTGAGTTGTGGTGCTGAGTTGTGGCTGGATTTATGAATCAAATAAGTCTAAAGCTCTCTTGAATTGTGTTATTCAAGATAATTGAGCATAAGCTAACACAAATTGTAACTATCCAAGCCTTAAGCAATATAAACACTACTCTTGATTTCTAGGTTGAAATCGCTAGTGCTGGCAGCTTAAACATACGAACTTGTATAAATTACTGGGAATTGGTCACTATTTTTTTTTTGAGCTGAAATTTTTACTGAATTTTCTAGACATCTGGAAAAAAATTATGAAAAAAGAACCAAGTGATTTGGATTAAAGAAAAAAATAAGAAAAATCACACAAGTTGGAAGAAAAATAAGTGTCCAGGAAAAAAAAGTGAAAGGGAAGTGTGCTTGTTGTTTTGGCTAAAAATTTGTTCTATAATTGGTGCCTATTTTATACCAATCCTAGTTCTGAAATTTCAATTGAAAATTACTGTGAATACAAGTTCCAAAACTAGAGGTTTCTTGAGTCTTTTTTTTTGTTTTTACTCTACTCTAGAACCATTCTAAGTTTCTTTTTGAGTCCTAGCTTGCTTTTATGTGCTTTTCATTGCTTTAATTGTTGAATAATCCTTGAAAATTTGTCTTGTTAAAACTCTATTGGTTTAGCTTTCATTTCATTTTTTGGTCTTTGGTTATTGATTGTCTCTTTGTTTCCTTGTTTTTGAGTTGCCATATAGGGAATTGGAAAGGAGGATTGGTGCCATCCCTTGAAGAATTTGAGTCAAGAAGCAAGGGGAAAACCACCTTAAGAGCTATTGGACTAAGAAGCACTCCAAATTGAGTGAATCACAAAAGAGAGAACAACCACCAAATTTGAGGACCTTTTTGTAATTTTGTAATTGGCAATTTACTTACTTTCATTGCTTTCAAATTTTGTAACAAAAAAGCCTTTCATCGGAAGTAAGTTGGGAGTCTCCAATAGGTCACCCTACTTCCATTTGTGTGTAATAATTTTAGGCAATTTTCCCTTAGGATTGTGAGTGTTTTGTTGGGAACCTTAAATTTGGTCATCCAAACACTCTTAGGATTCGCCTAGTTTACATTTCTTGCTTACTTTCATAACTTATTTCCTTTACCTTCCATTCTCAAACCACCTAGATAGCTTGCCGTTTACAAATTAGTTTGTACCTTATCTTTCACACCTCTTTTAGTGTTTATTTTGGCTAGTTTCAACCATAGTTTCTTTTACCTTTTGTTTTCAAACCCCCAACAAGAAAGAACCATAACTTAGGAACCAACATGAGTCTTCATTCTTCATCTAGTGTTAATGGTGATGGTTCTACTCCTAAGGACCCCTTGTATAAGATATTAGATGAGTTGAGATCCCTTAAGTTGTGGAAAGAAAAACAAGAGAGAAAAGAAAAAGGTAAAAAAAGAGTGGAAGAAAAAGTCAAGATGAAAGAGAGAAAATAAGAGAGGAAGAAACAAGAAAAATAATGAAAGAAATGAAAAGAGAAAAACATGCCTCCTATAGTAGTCATGACTCTTGCAAAAGTTTAAGTGAAGAACTTAGCGACTATTATAGAGGGCGCCATAGTTCACATACTAAACATCACTCCCAAAGAAGTGAAAAAGATAGAAGACCTCAAGAGGTTAACATTAGCCTTCCATATTTCCATGGAAAAGATAATGTTGAGGCCTACTTAGATTGGGAAATGAAGGTTGAACAACTCTTTGCTTGCTATCATATTAGTGAAGAGAGAAAAGTTCCATTGGCTACCCTCAGCTTTCAAGGGTATGCCCTCTATTGGTGGACTTCCCTTGTTAGGGAATGAAGGATTCGTGGGGATCCTCCAGTAGAGTATTGGAATTATCTTAAGAGTGCCCTTAGGAAGAGGCACGTTCCCTCCTACTATGAAAGGGAGCTTATGGACAAGCTCCAAAGGCTTAGACAAGGGAGTATGAGTGTTGAAGAATATAGACAACAAATGGAACTACTACTTTTAAGAGTTGGACTTAGGAAGGAGGAAAGAACAAGCATAGATAGGTTCCTTAGTGGGCTTAATATGGAAGTGAGGGACAAGGTTGAACTCCTTCCATATAGGGACCTAGATGAGCTAGTCCAACTTTGTATAAGAGTGGAGCAACAACTTAAAAGAAAGCCTTCTTCAAAATGTTATGGCTCTCACTCTTATCCAAGGAAGGACCAAGCCCATGGAATTTTAGGGGCTGCACCTTGAAAACCCAAGGAAGATAAGGGTAAGACCATAGAGAAATACACCCCTGAGACTAGTTCCCAATAAAGGACTAGCAACATTAAATGCTTCAAATATCTTGCGAGAGGTCACATTGCCTCTCAATGCCCCACAAAGAAAACCATGATCATGAGGGGTCGAGACATTTATAGTAGTCAAGAGGAGACTACTTCTTGCCCTTCCTCTAGTGGATGTGAAGATGAAGTAAGGGGTGAAGAGTCTAGTGCGGAAGTCTACCCCTACGAAGAAGGTGACCTATTAATGGTTAGAAGGCTCCTTGGAGGTCAATCTTGTGATCTATCTCAATCCCAAAGAGAGAACATCTTTCATACAAGATGCAAAATTTTAGATAAAACTTGTTCTCTCATTGTGGATAGTGGATCTTGTTGCAATTTTTGTAGCACAAGATTAGTTTCCAAGTTGAACCTCACTATCATTCCCCATAGAAAAACCTTATAAACTTCAATGGCTCAATGAGCAAGGGGAAATGATAGTTAACCAACAAGTGAAGATACCTTTCTCCATTGGGATATATAAGGATGAAGTTAATGGTGATATAGTTCCCATGGGGGCAGGGCATATTCTTTTAGGAAGGCCATGACAATTTGATAGGAAGATCATTTACAATGGCCTAACTAATGAGATTACCCTCACCCATCTTGGCACTAAATTTGTGTTGCATCCTCAAACACCTTCACAGGTGGCCATAGATCAACTAACTATGAAAGATAAGAAGGATGAGGAAGTAAAACTAGAAAAACAAAAGAAAAAGAAGGATAGTAAGGACTTGACTTCAAAGGCCAAGGGGAAGGAAAAAGAGGAAAAGGATTCCTCTAAGAAGATTATTAAGAAGGAAAATCATTTTGCAACAAAAGGTGATATTAAAAGAGCACACCTTCTTAAACAATATTTCTATCTTCTCCTATCAAGGGAAACATCCCTTAGCATTGTCACAATTCCTACATTTGAGACCTTACCCCCAAAGGTCCAATAACTCTTACATGAATTTGGTGATATATTTCCCAAAGAGATACCCCCTGGGCTACCTCCTTTAAAGGGAATAGAACACCAAATAGATTTAGTCCCAGGAGCAAGCCTTCCTAATAGGCCAGCCAATAGGACTAACCCTCGGGAGACTAAAGAGATAGAGTCTCAGGTTAAAGAATTGTTGGAGAAGGGTTGGGTCCAAGAGAGCCTAAGCCCATGTGTTGTGCCAGTGTTGTTGGTGCCCAAAAAGGATGGTACATGGAGAATGTGTACAAATTGCAGGGCCATCAACAACATCACTGTAAAGTATAGGCACCCCATTCCTAGACTTGATGATTTGCTTGATGAGTTGCATGGTGCCAATACCTTTTCAAAAATTGATCTTAAAAGTGGTTATCACCAAATCAGGATGAAAAAGGGTGATGAGTGGAAAACCGCTTTCAAGACCAAGTTTGGTTTGTATGAATGGCTAGTGATGCCTTTTGGGCTCACTAATGCACCAAGCACCTTTATGAGGCTTATGAATCATGTCTTAAGGAAAGAAGAATGGGTTATCAAGCTTCCATGGGTTAGCAAGCTTCTATAGAAGGATCGTTCCCAATTTCTCTACAATTGCATCACCTCTCAATGAGCTAGTGAAGAAGAATGTGGTATTTACCTGGGGTTAAAAACAAGATCAAGCCTTTGCTTTGCTCAAAGAAAAGCTTACTAAGGCACCTATTCTAGCTCTTCCTAACTTTTCTAAAAATTTTGAGCTAGAATGTGATGCCTTTGGAGTGGGAGTTGGAGCTGTATTGTTACAAGGTGGGCACCCTATTGCTTATTTTAGTGAAAAACTTCATAATGCCACCCTCAACTACCCCACCTATGATAAAGAGCTTTATGCCTTAATTAGAGCCCTCCAAACATGGGAACATTACCTTGTTTCCAAGGAATTTGTCATTCATAGTGATCATCAATCACTTAAGTACATTAGCAACGCAAAACAAGTTAAACAAGAGGCATGCAAAATGGGTAGAGTACCTAGAGCAATTTCCATATGTTATCAAATACAAAAAGGGAACAACAAATGTGGTAGTTGATGCCCTCTCTAGGAGACACACATTGTTTTGCTCCTTAGGAGCCCAAATTTTAGGATTTGATAATAATAGGGACTTGTATGCTTCAGATGAACATTTCTCTCCCATTTACAAGAGTTGTGGGAAAAAGGCCCAAGATGGATTCTATTTGGCTGAGGGGTATTTGTTCAAAGAAGGAAAGCTTTGCATACCCCATGGATCCATTAGGAAATTACTTGTGAAAGAGAGCCATGAGGGTGGGCTCATGGGCCACTTTGGGATAGACAAGACCCTTGCTCTACTCAAAGAAAAGTTTTATTGGCCCCATATGAAGAAAGATGTCCATAAGCATTGCACTAGGTGTGTGGCTTGTTTACAAGCCAAGTCTAGGGTGATGCCTCATGGGCTATACACACCCTTACCCATCCCTTCTGCACCTTGGGTAGACATTAGTATGGACTTTGTCCTTGGGCTTCCTAGAACCCAAAGAGGTGTAGACTCTATCTTTGTGGTGGTGGATAGGTTTAGCAAGATGGCACACTTTATACCATGCCACAAGGTGGATGATGCTTCCCACATCTCAAAACGCTTTTTCAGGGAAGTTGTGAGACTCCATGGTTTGCCTAGGACCATTGTGTTAGATAGAGATGCTAAGTTCCTTAGCCACTTCTCAAAAATCTTATGGGCTAAGCTAGGAACTAAACTTCTTTTCTCTACCACTTGTCATCCATAAACTGATGGGCAAACAAAGGTAGTGAATAGGTCTTTATCCACCCTTTTAAGGGCTCTTCTCAAAGGCAACCATAAGTTTTGGGATGAGTACCTTCCTCATGTAGAATTTGCCTACAATAGGGGGGTTCATTGAACAACCAAGCAATCCCCTATTGAGGTTGTCTATGGGTTATCAATCCCCTAACACCGTTAGACCTCATTCCCCTCCCACTGGTCCCACTGGACACTTCTTTTATACATAAAGAAGGGGAATCTAGGTCAGAGTTTGCAAAGAAGTTGCATGAGAAGGTTAAGAACCAAATAGAGAACCAAACAAAGGTGTATTCAGCTAAAGGCAATAGAGGAAGAAAAGAGCTAGTTCTTAATGACGGTGACTGGGTTTGGCTCCATCTTAGGAAGGATAGATTCCCTACTAAAAGGAAATCCAAGCTTAGCCCTAGAGGGCATGGACCTTTTCAGGTTTTGGAGAGGATCAATAACAATGCCTATAGGTTGGACCTCCCAGAAGAGTATGGAGTCAGCACCACTGTTAACATTTCTGATTTAATTCCTTTTGCAGGTGGAGCTGATATTGAGGAGAAGGAACTAACAGATTTGAGGTCAAATCCTCTTCAAGGGGAAGGGGATGATGCAATCCTCCCTAGGAAGGGACTAGTCACTCGAGCCATGAACAAAAGGCTCCAAGAGGATTGGGCTAGGGTTGCTGAAGAAGGCCCTAGGGTTCTCACGAACCTCAGGGTAGATTTTTGAGCTCATGGGCCAAGGTTGGGTCCAATTATCTTTGTACATATTAGACTAGGATGTCATTATATTTGATCCTTGTATTTAGGGCTCCATAATGTAGGTAGGGTACCCTAGAAATATAGGATTTTTCATTCCTTGTATTTTAGGGCACCTAGACTAGTTTTTGTATTAGGGGTAGTTTTGTAATTTCACATGCACTAAGTGAATATTTGATGTGTGTGTTGGGAAATAAAATTTAATTGAATTGGTAGAAGCCCACTCCAATTAAATTTTAGAGGGGGAGGTGAGCATTTGCTTACTACACCCCATTGCCACATCATATAGTTACACTTTGTGCATGTCCTTCATGCTTTACATGCCTCATGACACATAAGCACACTTAGTGGAGAATCTTGGAATTGATCTTGGATTAGTGGGCTGAACCATAACTAAAATTCACTAATCATAATTAGCAAAATTTTGGCTCCAAAGTTTGGTTCCACAAATTCAATTTCATATTCAAGTGAAATTTGAATTGAAATTCAAATTTCCCTCCAATTTTGTGTGACACTTAGGCTATAAATAGAGGTCATGTGTGTGCATTTTTTTCAACTTGGATCATTTGAAAATTAAACTTCAAATTTCAGAGCTCTCTTAGAGCATAAAATTTCCTGCTCTTCTCTCCCTCTCCCTTCATTCATCTCCTTCTTCCTCCAAGCTCTTATCCATGGCTTCCTATGGTGGTGAGCTTCTTCTAGACTCATCTTCTTCTTGAAGTGGCGTCTCCTCTCTCTCTTCCTTCTCCATTCTGCTGCCATTCATCTTCCAAGAAGCAAAGGAATCCATTGATGAAGAAGATCCTAGGCCTACAAGCTCCAATGGAGCTTACATCAAATGATGTAGCTCCATGTGGAGCTTGTAGGCCTTGGATCTTCTTCATCAATGGAGTCCCTTGCTTCTTGAATATCAATGGTAGCAGAATGGAGAAGGAAGAAAGGTGATTGGAGATGTTGGATCGAGTGGCCTCAGAATAATTAAGAAGGGGGTTGAATTAATTATTCCTAAACCTTTACTAATTAAAAAATTACTCTTCTAAGGCTTTTAGTAAATTGTTAAGAGAATGAGGAGTAGAAGAGAAACATAACAGAAAGTAAAAGCGGAAATTAAAATGCACAGCAGAAAGTAAAAGAGTAGGGAAGAAGGAGACCAACACACAAGAGTTTTATACTAGTTCGGCAACAACCCGTGCCTACATCCAGTCCCCAAGCGACCTGCGGTCCTTGAGATTTCGTTCAACCTTGTAAAAATCCTTTTACAAGCAAAGATCCACAAGGGATGTACCCTCCTTTGTTCTCTTCGAAACCCTAGTGGATGTACCCTCCACTAGAACTGATCCACAAGAGATGTACCCTCTCTTGTTCTCAGTCAAACCCAAGTAGATGTACCCTCTACTTGTACCACAAAGGATGTACCCTCCAATGTGTTAAGACAAAGATCTCAGGCGGTTAAACCTTTGATACTTTGTGAATGGGGATACAAAAGAATTCTCAGGCGGTTAGTCCTTTGAACACTTTTGTATAAGGGAATGGGAAGAATCAAAAGAATTATCAGACTGTGTCATTTTGAATTCTTTGACAAGGGAGAAGGGAGACACAAAAGAATTCAGGCGGTTAGTCCTTCGTTCTTTTGGAAAAGGGAGAAGAGAGACACAAAAAGAATTCAGGCGGTTAGTCCTTGGCGAATTCTTTTTGGCAAAGGGAGAATGGATGAAAAGATGAATAGCACAAGTTTTCAAGGTTTGGAAAACCAGAAAACTTCAGAAAGCTTTTGGTACAAAGAAGAAGAATAAGTTCAAAGAGATTTAAGGCTTGTAAAGGATTGAAAGAGATTGATTGCAAAAGTATATAAGATTGAATGAATGAATTGAATTTCAAATGCTAAACAAAGCCTTGCATTTATAGACTCTTCATGTCTGGTCAAGAAGACCATTTAGAATAGTTATAACTTTTAGAAAAACTTAAAACCAATTTGAAAAATTCAAAACCTTTTTGAAGAGTTACATCTTTTGATTTATCAGAAACAGTCACTAGTAATCGATTACCAAATAAGTGTAATCGATTACACGAAGCTTTTATGTGAAAGGATGTGACTCTTCACATTTGAATTTGAATTTCAACGTGCAAAGAAACTGGTAATCGATTACCAAAACATTGTAATCGATTACAGCATTTTAAAATTAATTGGAACGTTGTAAATTCAATTTGAAAACTTTTTCAAAACAATTTTGCTATTGGTAATCGATTACAACAATCTGGTAATCGATTACCTGAGAGTAAAAACTCTTTGGTAAACATGTTTTGAGAAAAATCATGTGCTACTCAATTTTTGAGAAAAACTTTTCATACTTATCTTGGTTAAGCCTTCTCTTGATTCTTGAATCTTGAGGCTTGAATCTTGATCTTGATTCTTGAGATCTTGAACCTTGAATCTTGATTCTTGACTCTAAACTTTCTTCTTGAGTCTTGAATTCTTCTTGATTCTTATCTTGAACTCTTGAATTGTTCTTGATTCACTTGAGTTGTTCTTTGATTGATCTTTGAGCTTTTTGTCATCACCTTTGTCATCATCTTTTGTTATCATCATTGTTATCATCAAAACACCATTGAATCACCTTTGATTCACCATGAAGCTTTGCTTCTACAAGAGACGCCACTTCAAGGAGATGTGAGTCAAGAACAAGCTCACCACCATAAGAGGCCACGAATAAGAGCTAGAAGGTAGGAGAAGATGAGTGGAGGGAGAAGGAGGGAAGGAGCACGAAATTTTATGCCTCAAATGAGGTCTGAACTTTGAAGCGTAATTCTCAAATGATCAAAGTTGAAAATTGCACACAGAAGGCCTCTATTTATAGCCTAAGTGTCACACAAATATGGAGGAAAATTTAAATTTCTATTCAAATTTCACTTGAATTTTGAATTTGAATTTGTGGAGCCAAATTTGAGCCGAAATTTCACTAATTATGATTAGTTAATTTTAGCTATGGTTCAGCCCACTAATCCAAGATCAAGTTCGAGATTCTCCACTAAGTGTGCTTAAGTGTCACGGGGCATGTAAAGTGTTGGATCGAGTGGCCTCAAAATAATTAAGAAGGGGGGGTTGAATTAATTATTCTTAAACCTTTACTAATTAAAAATTACTCTTCTAAGGCTTTTACTAAATTGTTAAGAGAATGAGGAGTAGAAGAGAAACTTAACAGGAACTAAAAGTGGAAATTAAATGCACAGCGGAAAGTTAAAGAGTAGGGAAGAAGGAAACAAACACACAAGAGTTATTATACTGGTTCGGCAACAACCCGTGCCTACATCCAGTCCCTAAGTGACCTGCGGTCCTTGAGATTTCTTTCAACCTTGTAAAAATCCATTTACAAGCAAAGATCCATAAGGGATGTACCCTCCCTTGTTCTCTTTGAACCTAGTGGATGTACCCTTCACTAGAACTGATCCACAAGAGATGTACCCTCTCTTTTTCTCTGTCAAACCCAAGTAGATGTACCCTCTACTTGTACCACAAAGGATGTACCCTCCAATTGTTAAGACAAAGATCTCAGGCAATTAAACCTTTGATACTTTATGAATGGGGATACAAAAGAATTCTCAGGCAGTTAGTCCTTTGAACACTTTTGTATTAGGGAAAGGGAAGAATCAAAAGAATTCTCAGACTATGTCGTTTTGAATTCTTTGACAAGGGAGAAGGGAGACATAAAAGAATTCAGGTGGTTAGTCCTTTGTTCTTTTGGAAAAGGGAGAAGAGAAAGACATAAAGAATTTAGGCGGTTAGTCCTTGGCGAATTCTTTTTGGCATAGGGAGAAGAGAATGAAAAGATGAATAGCACGAGTTTTCAAGGTTTGGAAAACCAGAAAACTTCAGAAATCTTTTGGTACAAAGAAGAAGAAGAAGTTCAAAGAGATTCAAGGCTTGTAAAGGATTGATTGGAAAAGTAAAAAGTGAAAGAATGAATTGATTGAAAATGCAAAACAAATCCTTGCTTTTATAGACTCTTCATGTCTGGTCAAGAAGACCATTTTGAAGAGTTATAACTTTTAGAAAAAAAACCAATTTGAAGAGTTACATCTTTTGATTTATTCAGAAACAGTCACTGGTAATCGATTACCTAATAAGTGTAATTGATTACACAAAGCTTTTATGTGAAAGGATGTGACTCTTCGCATTTGAATTTGAATTTCAACGTTCAAAGGCACTCGTAATCGATTACCAAAACATTGTAATCGATTACAGCTTTTTGAAAATAATTGGAACGTTGTAAATTCAATTTGAAAACTTTTTCAAAACTATTTTGCTACTGTTAATCGATTACAACAATCTGGTAATCGATTACCAGAGAGTAAAAACTCTTTGGTAAAAGGTTTTGTCAAAAACTCATGTGCTATTCAATTTTTGAGAAAAACTTTTCATACTTATCTTGATTGAGCCTTCTCTTGATTCTTGAATCTTGAGTCTTGAATCTTGATTCTTGAGATCTTGAACCTTGAATTTGATGCAATCCTCCCTAGGAAAGGACCAGTTACCAGAGCCATGAGCAAGAGGCTCCAAGAGGATTGGGCTAGAGTTGATAAAGAAGGCCTTAGGGTTCTCATGAACCTTAGGGTAGATTTTTGAGCCCATGGGCCAAGGTTGGGTCCACTCTTCTTTGTAAATAGTAGAGTAGGTTGTTTTCTTATTTTGGGCCTTGTATTTTGGCCATTCTAGTAGTATAGGGTTTTAGCCTTGTATTTCAGGGCATTTTGAGTAGTCTTTGTAGTAGGATTTTTTTTGTATTTTCATGTTTTTTTGTCATGGGGGTGAGCTTAGCTATTATAGGGGTGTGTAGCTAAGCTCTAGCTTCTCAAGAAAGCTTCTCAAGGAGGTGAGCTTAGTTTTTAGATAGGTGTGTGTAGCTAAGCTCTAGCTTCTCAAGGAAGCTTCTCAGGGAGGTGAGCTTAGTTTTTAGATGGGTGTGTGTAGCTAAACTCTAGCTTCTCAAGGAAGTTTTCTCAAAGAAACTTCTCAAGGAAGTTTTCTTAAGAAAGCTTCTCAAGGAAGTTTTCTTAAGAAAGCTTCTCAAGGAAGCTACCTAGTTTATAAATAGAAGCATGTGTAACACTTGTTGTAACTTTGATGAATGAAAGTCTTATGAGATACACTTCAAAGTTCCACTTCTTTCCTTCTTTTATTCCTTCAATTTCGTGCTCCCCCCTTCTCTCTTTCTTTTCCTCCATTAAAGCATCCTCTTCAAGCTTCTTATCCAAGGCAATTCTTGGTGGTGAAGCTCCTTCTTCCTTGGCTTATTCCCTAGTGGATGGTGCCTCCCCTATCCTCTTCTCCTTTGCCTTCCGCTGCATCTCCATGGTGAAAAATCACCATTGAAGGACCTCATTGAAGCTCAAAGATCCAGCCTCCATAGAAGCTCCACAAGCAAGCTTCCATCAAGTGGTAATCAGAGCACAAGAGCTTCAAGTAGGTGCTCCTTAAACCTCCATTAATTTTTTTTCTTTACCTTCTCTTCCATTGTTGTTTCTTCATTTTTCTCCATGTATCTCCTCACATGTCTTGTTCTAAATGTTGTTAACATGATTCTTTAGAGTTTCCACCGATTAAACTTGCTATAGAAGTTAGATTTGATTTTCTATGGTTCAAATTTCTTGTTCTTGTTCTTGAACCATGAATTGTGTTGAGTTTAGGTTCCTTTGAGTTTTGTCTTGTTATTTTTTGTGGCTGAAACCTAAACCATAAAATTCTTACAAAAATATTAAAGTAGAAGAAAACCTCAAAAATCTAGAGTGACTTGTTCACCTATTGTAGTTTTGTCATAGAAGTCATGTCTAGTCATGAAACTTGTCACATAAGATTTCTTATGTTGTGCTGAATTTTATTTTCTTGTTTCTTTGTCTAACTCCTTTGTTCATGAGTGTATGAAATTCTTTTAGCCTATTATTTGATTTGAGTCAAATCTTTCATATTAATTAGTCCTTAACATGTTCATGCAAAATTCTTAGAGAGTCTTTGATTGTGAACCTTTTCTTGAACTTTTAGGTTTCTTTATGATTGTGTCTATTGTGAATTTGAGTTTTGGTGATTGAATTGCTGGCTGAAATGTTGATCCTAAGTGAATATTGAACTCCGAAAACTGTGGTAAAAAATCCTAGTGAGTTCAACATACATAGGAAGGTTGAAAGTAAGCCCAAGGCAATCAATATACCATGCTTAAAGAAACAAATCGCTGGTGCTGGCAGCTTGGGCATACAAACTTGTAAAAATTACTGAGAATTGGTTACTTCTAATTTTGAGCTGAAATTTTTACTGAATTTTCTAGACATCTGGAAAAAAGTTATAAAAAAAGAAACAAGTGATTTGGATAAAAGGAAAAAATACGAAAAATCGCACAAGTTGGCAGGAAAATCAGTATCCAGAATAAAAAGGTGAAAGGGAAGGGTGCTTGTTGTTTTGGCTCAAAATTTATTCTATAATTGGAAATTTCAATTCAAAATTAGTGTGAAGACAAGTGCCAAAGCTAGAGTTTTGTTGAGTCTTTTTTTTTCAGTTTTTTTTACTCTACTCTAGAGCCATTGTAAGTTTCTCTTTGAGTCCTAGCTTGCTTCTATGTCCTTTTCATTGCTTTAATTGTTGAATAATCCTTGAAAAATTGTCTTGTTAAAACTCCATTGGTTTAGCTTTCATTTCATTTTTTTTGGTCTTTGGTTATTGCTTGTCTCTTTGTTTCCTTGTTTGTGGGTTGCCATATAGGGAATTGGAAGGAGGACTGGTGCCATCCCTTGAAGAATTTGAGTCCAGAAGCAAGGGGCCAACCACCTTAAGAGCTATTGGACTAAGAAGCACTCCAAATTGAGTGAATCACCAAAGAGAGAACAACCACCAAAATTGAGGACCGTTTTGTAATTTTGTAATTTGCAATTTACTTACCTTCATTGCTTTCAAGTTTTTGTAACAAAAAGGCCTTTCATTGGAAGTGTGTTGGGAGCCTCCAATAGGTTACCAAACTTCCATTTGTGTGTAATAATTTTAGGCAATTTTTGCTTAGGATAGTGAGTGCTTTGTTGGGAACCTTGAATGTGGTCATCCAAACACTCTTAGGATTCACCTAGTTTACATTTCTTGATTACTTTCATAGCTTATTTCTTTTACCTTCCATTGTCAAATCGCCTAGATAGCTTGCATTTTACCAATTAGTTTTTTTTTTACCTTATCTTTCACACCTCTTTTAGTGTTTATTTTGGCTAGTTTCAACCATAGTTTCTTTTACCTTCTGTTTTCAAACCTCCAACAAGAAAGAACCACAACTTAGAAACCAACATGAGTCATCATTCAACTAGTGTTAATGATGAGGGTACTAGTCATAAGGACCCTCTATCTAGAATCTTAGATGAGTTGAGTTCTCTCAAGTTATGGAAAGAAAAACAAGAGAGAAAAGAAAAAGGAAAAAAAAGAGTGGAAGAAACAAGTCAAGATGAAAGAGAGAAAATAAGAGAGGAAGAAAGAAGAAAATAATAAAAGAAATGAAAAGAGAAAAACATGCCTCCTATAGTAGTCATGACTCTTGCAAGAGTTTAAGTGAAGAACTTAGCGACTATTATAGAGGGCGCCATAGTTCACATACTAAACATCACTCCCAAAGAAGGGAAAGGGATAGAAGGCCTCAAGAGGTTAACATTAGTCTTCCATATTTCCATGGAAAAGATAATGTTGAGGCCTACTTAGATTGGGAAATGAAGGTTGAACAACTCTTTGCTTGCCATCATATTAGCGAAGAGAGAAAAGTTCCATTGGCTACCCTTAGCTTTCAAGGGTATGCCCTCTATTGGTGGACTTCCCTTGTTAGGGAACGAAGGATTCATGGGGATCCTCCAGTAGAGTATAGGAATGATCTTAAGAGTGCCCTTAGGAAGAGGCACATTCCTCCATACTATGAAAGGGAGCTTATGGACAAGCTCCAAAGGCTTAAACAAGGGAGTATGAGTATTGAAGAATACAGACAACAAATGGAACTACTCTTTTTAAGAGCTGGACTTAGGGAGGAGGAAAGGACAAGCATAGCGAGGTTCCTTAGTGGGCTTAATATGGAAGTAAGGGACAAGGTTGAACTCCTTCCATATAGGGACCTAGATGAACTAGTCCAACTTTGTATAAGAGTGGAACAACAACTAAAAAGAAAGTCTTCTTCAAAATCTTATGGCTTTCACTCTTATCCAAGGACCAAGCCCAAGGAGTTTTGGGGGCTACACCTTCAAAACCCAAGGAAGAAAAGGGTAAGACCATAGAGAAATACACCCCTAAGACTAGTTCCTAAGAAAGGACTAGCAACATTAAATGCTTCAAATGTCTTGGGAGAGGTCACATTGCCTCTCAATGCCCCACCAAGAAAACCATGATTATGAGGGGTCAAGACATTTATAGTAGTCAAGAGGAAACTACTTCTTGCCCTTCCTCTAGTGGAAGTGAAGATGAAGTAAGGGGTGAAGAGTCTAGTGAGGAAGTCTACCCCCATGAAGAAGGTGACCTCTTAATGGTTAGAAGGCTCCTTGGAGGTCAATCTTGTGTTCTATCTCAATCCCAAAGAGAGAACATATTTCATACAAGATGCAAAATTTTAGATAAAACTTGTTCTCTCATTGTGGATAGTGGATCTTGTTGCAATTGTTGTAGCACAAGATTAGTTTCCAAGTTGAACCTCACTATCATTCCCCACCCAAAACCTTATAAACTTCAATGGCTCAATGAGCAAGGGGAAATGATAGTTAACCAACAAGTGAAGGTACCTTTCTCCATTGGGACATATAAGGATGAAGTTAATTGTGATATAGTTCCCATGGAGGCAGGACATATTCTTTTAGGAAGGCCGTGGCAATTTGATAGGAAGATCATTTACAATGGCCTAACTAATGAGATTACCCTCACCCATCTTGGCACTAAATTTGTGTTGCATCCTCAAACACCTTCACAGGTGGCCAGAGATCAACTAACTATGAAAGATAAGAGGGATGAGGAAGAAAAACTAGAAAAACAAAATAAAAAGAAGGATAGTAAGGCCTTGTCTTCAAAGGCCAAGGGGAAGGGAAAAGAGGAAAAGGATTCCTCCAAGAAGATTGTTAAGAAGGAAAATCATTTTGCAACAAAAGGTGATATTAAAAGAGCACTCCTTCTTAAACAATCTTTCTACCTTTTCCTATCAATGGAAACATCCCTTAGCACTGCCACAATTCCTACATTTGAGACCTTACCCCAAAAGGTCCAAGAACTCTTACATGAATTTGGTGATATATTTCCCAAAGAGATACCCCCTGGGCTACCTCCTTTAAGGGGAATAGAACACCAAATAGATTTAGTCCCAGGAGCAAGCCTTCCTAGTAGGCCAGCCTATAGGACTAATCCTCAGGAGACTAAGGAGATAGAGTCTCAGGTAAAAGAATTGTTGAAGAAGGGCTGGGTCCAAGAGAGCCTAAGCCCATGTGCTGTGCCAGTGTTGTTGGTGCCCAAAAAGGATGGTACGTGGAGAATGTGTACAGATTGCAGGGCCATCAACAACATCACTGTAAAGTATAGGCACCCCATTCCTAGACTTGATGATTTGCTTGATGAGTTGCATGGTGCCAATATCTTTTCAAAAATTGATCTTAAAAGTGGGTATCACCAAATCAGGATGAAAAAGGGTGATGAGTGGAAAACCGCTTTCAAGACCAAGTTTGGTTTGTATGAATGGCTAGTGATGCCTTTTGGGCTCACTAATGCACCAAGCACCTTTATGAGGCTTATGCATCATGTCTTAAGGGATTTCATAGGTAGATTTGTAGTTGTTTATTTTGATGATATTTTAGTGTACAGTAGGAGCCTAGATGATCACTTAGGACATCTTAGGCAAGTTCTTTCAGTCCTTAGGAAAAACACCCTCTATGCAAATATAGAGAAGTGTACTTTTTGTGTAGATAATATAGTTTTCTTAGGGTTTGTAGTTGGTAGAAATGGGGTCCAAGTGGACCCTGAGAAAATCAAGGCCATCCAAGAATGGCCCACCCCAAAAAGTGTGGGAGATATTAGGAGCTTCCATGGGTTGGCAAGCTTCTATAGAAGGTTCGTTCCTAATTTCTCTACAATTGCATCACCTCTCAATGAGCTAGTGAAGAAGAATGTGGCATTTACCTGGGGTGAAAAGCAAGAGCAAGCCTTTGCTTTGCTCAAAGAAAAGCTTACTAAGGCACCTGTTCTAGCTCTTCCTGACTTTTCTAAAACTTTTGAGCTAGAATGTGATGCCTCTGGAGTGGGAGTTGGAGCTGTTTTGTTGCAAGGTGGGCACCCTATTGCTTATTTTAGTGAAAAACTTCATGGTGCGACCCTTAACTACCCCACCTATGATAAAGAGCTTTATGCCTTAATAAGAGCACTCCAAACTTGGGAACATTACCTTGTTTCCAAGGAATTTGTCATTCATAGTGATCATCAATCACTTAAGTTCATTAGAGGGCAAAGCAAGTTAAACAAAAGGCATGCAAAATGGGTAGAGTACCTAGAGCAATTTCCATATGTTATCAAATACAAAAAGGGAAAAACAAATGTGGTAGCTGATGCCCTCTCTAGGAGACACACATTGTTTTGCTCACTAGGAGCTCAAATTTTAGGATTTGATAACATTAGGGATTTGTATGGTTTAGATGAACATTTCTCTCCCATTTACAAGAGTTGTGGGAAAAAGGCCCAAGATGGATACTATTTGGCTGAGGGGTATTTGTTCAAAGAGGGAAAGCTTTGCATACCCCAAGGAACCATCAGGAAATTACTTGTGAAGGAGAGTGATCGAGGCCGTACCCGAATCAAATAAACATGAAAATGCAATAACTAGGAAGTGATCGTAGGTCGTTTCCCAACGAGCAGTGACAAGCCAAATGTTCATAATATACTTGCAGTAACAGTAACAGTAACGATGGGGGGGGGGGTTGTTTGCTTTTGTAAATTAAACAGCGAATATATGTGAATTAGAAAATATTAAAACACGTTGCTTCCCCTTGATTCACAAGCAAGTCTCTTATCCTAGGTTACGAGAGTTTATCCTTTATCAGTTTAACCACTTAATCCAACCCTAAATTAAATTACTAAGCGAAATTCAACATAAGGCATTCATTATGTGATTAAGCATCACATACACCAATTACTCATAAACGATCATTAAGCATGAACGTAAATTAAGCGCAGAGACAATTAATCAAGCACTAAGCATGCATGAATTAAAAGCAACAAATTCAAAGTAATTAGTGAAGAGGAAAAACTAAACAGAATTTAACAGTAATAATAGAACCTCAAAGAGAACTGTGCTTGATCCTCAAGGGAAAACAACGTTGCGGACTTAGCCTTCCATTAATCAAATAGAGAATGAAATTTTATTGATAAAACTAAAAGTCTGAACTGGAATTGAAAAAACGAAAATAAAAGAGAAAGAGAAGAGAGACTAAAACTAAAAACGAAAAATAGAAGAGAGAGAGGAGAGAGGGAGAGTCTCCCGCAAGGGAGAGAGGAGCCCCCTAAACTAGAACCTTGGTGCTGTTATATAGTTTTTTTCAGCCCCAAAGCTTACAAATATGTTTTAAATCCAAGCCCATAAGTAAAATCAAATCAAATCTAGATAAGATAAGATCTAGATGAAATAATATCTAGATGAGATCAAATCTAAATAATATCTAGATAAGATAAGATCTAATTTTATAGAATAAATTAGTCTGCCCTCTTCAAGTCCAAGCCCAATTCTAGATTCAAGCCCAATGCTTCATTAATTCCTGAAATTAGATTAAAAACATCAAATTAGCTGAATGGGCCCAAATAATAAAACTGCCTAATTAATTGACAATTAAGACCAATCAATAATTAAAATGGTGCAAAAAGGGTTTAGAAAATAGAAGAAAATGATGGCACATCAGAGAGCCATGAGGGTGGGCTCATGGGCCACTTTGGGATAGACAAGACCCTTGTCTTACTCAAAGAAAAGTTCTATTGGCCCCATATGAAGAAAGATGTCCATAAGCATTGCACTAGGTGTGTGGCTTGTTTACAAGCCAAGTCTAGGGTGATGCCTCATGGGCTATACACACCCTTACCTATTCCATCTGCACCTTGGGTAGACATTAGTATGGACTTTGTCCTTGGGCTCCCTAGAACCCAAAGAGGTGTAGACTCTATCTTTGTAGTGGTGGATAGGTTTAGCAAGATGGCACACTTTATACCATGCCACAAGGTGGATGATGCTTCCCATATCTCAAA
Organism: Glycine soja; assembly: GCF_004193775.1. NCBI lineage: Eukaryota > Viridiplantae > Streptophyta > Magnoliopsida > Fabales > Fabaceae > Glycine > Glycine soja. The sequence goes on along the minus strand of NC_041007.1, from coordinate 28,067,785 downwards.
ACTCTTTTTTAGGGAAGTTGTGAGACTCCATGGTTTGCCTAGGACCATTGTGTCAGATAGAGATGCTAAGTTCCTTAGCCACTTCTGGAAAACATTATGGGCTAAGCTAGGAACTAAGCTTCTTTTCTCTACCACTTGTCATCCACAAACTGATGGGCAAACAGAGGTAGTGAATAGGTCTTTATCCACTCTTTTAAGGGCTCTTCTAAAAGGCAACCATAAGTCTTGGGATGAGTATCTTCCTCATGTAGAATTTGCCTACAATAGGGGGGTTCATAGAACCACCAAGCAATCCCCTTTTTAGGTTGTCTATGGGTTCAATCCCTTAACACCCTTAGACCTCATTCCCCTCCCACTTGACACTTCTTTTATACATAAAGAAGGGGAATCTAGGTCAGAGTTTGTAAAGAAGTTGCATGAGAGGGTTAAGACCCAAATAGAGAACCAAACAAAGGTGTATTCAACTAAGGGCAATAGAGGAAGAAAGAAGCTAGTTCTTAATGAGGGGGACTGGGTTTGGCTCCATCTTAGGAAGGAAAGATTCCCTACTAAAAGGAAATCCAAGCTTAGCCCAAGAGGGGATGGACCTTTTCAGGTCTTGGAGAGGATCAATAATAATGCCTATAGGTTGGACCTCCCAAGAGAGTATGGAGTCAGCACCACTTTTAATATTTCTGATTTAATTCCTTTTGCAGGTGGAGCTGATATAGAGGAGGAGGAACCAACAGATTTGAGGTCAAATCCTCTTCAAGGGTGAGGGGATGATGCAATCCTCCCTAGGAAAGGACCAGTTACCAGAGCCATGAGCAAGAGGCTCCAAGAGGATTGGGCTAGAGTTGATAAAGAAGGCCTTAGGGTTCTCATGAACCTTAGGGTAGATTTTTGAGCCCATGGGCCAAGGTTGGGTCCACTCTTCTTTGTAAATAGTAGAATAGGTTGTTTTCTTATTTTGGGCCTTGTATTTTGGCCATTCTAGTAGTATAGGGTTTTAGCCTTGTATTTCAGGGCATTTTGAGTAGTCTTTGTAGTAGGATTTTTTTTGTATTTTCATGTTTTTTTGTCATGGGGGTGAGCTTAGCTATTATAGGGGTGTGTAGCTAAGCTCTAGCTTCTCAAGAAAGCTTCTCAAGGAGGTGAGCTTAGTTTTTAGATAGGTGTGTGTAGCTAAGCTCTAGCTTCTCAAGGAAGCTTCTCAAGGAGGTGAGCTTAGTTTTTAGATGGGTGTGTGTAGCTAAACTCTAGCTTCTCAAGGAAGTTTTCTCAAAGAAACTTCTCAAGGAAGTTTTCTTAAGAAAGCTTCTCAAGGAAGTTTTCTTAAGAAAGCTTCTCAAGGAAGCTACCTAGTCTATAAATAGAAGCATGTGTAACACTTGTTGTAACTTTGATGAATGAAAGTCTTATGAGATACACTTCAAAGTTCCACTTCTTTCCTTCTTTTATTCCTTCAATTTCGTGCTCCCCCCTTCTCTCTTTCTTTTCCTCCATTAAAGCATCCTCTTCAAGCTTCTTATCCAAGGCAATTCTTGGTGGTGAAGCTCCTTCTTCCTTGACTTATTCCCTAGTGGATGGTGCCTCCCCTATCCTCTTCTCCTTTGCCTTCCGCTGCATCTCCATGGTGAAAAATTACCATTGAAGGACCTCATTGAAGCTCAAAGATCCAGCCTCCATAGAAGCTCCACAAGCAAGCTTCCATCAGAATTGTTCTTGATTCACTTGAGTTGTTCTTTGATTGATCTTTGAGCTTTTTGTCATCACCTTTGTCATCATCTTTTGTTATCATCAAAACACCTTTGAATCACCTTTGATTCATCATGAAGCTTTGCTTCTACATAAAGCATGAAGGACATGCACAAAATGTGACTATATGATATGGCAACGGGGTGTAGCAAGCAAATGCTCACCTCCCCCTTAGGAAGGTCCAAAATTTAATTGGATTGGGCTTCTCCCAATTCAATTAAATCTCTCTCCCAACACAGACACATCAAATAGTGCACTTAAAGCATGTGAAATTACAAAACTACCCCTAATACAAAAACTAGTGTTGGTGCCCTATAATACAAGGGCTGAAAAATCCTACATTACTAGGGTACCCTCCCTACACCATGGAGCCCTAAAAACAAGGCCCAAAAATAATGAAACCCTAATCTAATATGTACAAAGATAAGTGGGCTCATACTTAGCCCGTGGGCCCAAAATCTACCCTAAGGCTCATGAGAACCCTAGGGCCTTCTCCTGCATCTTTGGCCCAATCTTCTTGGAGTCTCCCAGCCATGGCTATGGTGATGGGTCTGCTCCTTGGGAGGATTGCATCATCCCCTCCCTCTTGAAGAGGATTTGTCCTCAAATCGATAGACCCCTCATCATCTGAATCAGCTACACCTGCAAAAGGAACCAAATTAGTAATGTTAAAAGTGTTGCTAACTCCATACTCCTCTGGGAGGTCTAGCCTATAAGCATTGTTGTTGATCCTCTCCAAGACCTGAAAAGGGCCATCACCTCTGGGGCTAAGTTTGGACTTTCTCTAAGTAGGAAATCTATCCTTCCTAAGATGGAGCCAAACCCAATCCCCTTTATTAAGCACCAACTACTTCCTTCCTCTATTGCCTTTAGCAACATACACCTTCATTTGGTTCTCTATTTGGTTCCTAACTCTCTCATGTAATTTCTTCACAAACTCTAACCTAGATACCAATTCTTTATGTATAAAAGAAGTGTAAAGTGGAGGGGGAATTAGGTCCAAAGGTGTGAGAGGATTGAACCCACAGACAACCTCAAAAGATGATTGCCTGGTAGTTCTATGAACCCCACTATTATAGGCAAACTCCACATAAGGAAGGTACTCATCCCAATACTTGTGATTGCCTTTTCAGAGAGCCCATAACAATATGGATAGAGATCTATTCACTACCTCTGTCTACCCATCAGTCTGTGGGTGACAAGTGGTAGAGAAAAGGAGCTTAGTTCCTAGCTTAGCCCATAATGTTTTCCAAAAATGGCTAAGGAACTTAGTATCTCTATCAAACACAATAGTCTTAAGCAAACCATGAAGCCTCACAACTTCTCTAAAAAAAGTCTTGAGATGTGACTAGCATCATCTACCTTGTGGCATGGTATTAAATGAGCCATCTTGCTAAACCTATCCACCACCACAAAGATAGAGTCTACATCCCTATGGGTCCTACGAAGCCCAAGGACAAAGTCCATACTTATATCTACACAGGGTGCAGATGGAATGGGAAAGGGTGTGTATAGCCCAAGAGGCATCACCCTAGATTTGGCTTGTAAACAAGCCTCACACCTAGTGTAATACCTATGGATATCTTTTTTTCACATGGGGCCAAAAGAATTTTTCCTTGAGGAAGAAAAGCGTCTTATGAATTCCAAAATTCCCCATTAGCCCACCCTTATGGCTCTCATTGACCAACAACTTTCTAATGGATCCTTGGGGTATACAAAGTCTTCCCTCCTTGAACAAATACCCCTTAGCAATGTAGAATCAATCATGGGCCTTATGCCCATAGCTAGCATAAATGGGAGAGAAGTACTCATTAGAAACATACAATTACCTTATGTTATCAAATCCTAAAATTTGAGCTCCAAGGGAAGAAAGCAATGTGTGTCTCCTAGAAAGAGCATTTGTAACCACATTGGCCTTTCCCTTTTTGTATTTGATAACATATGGAAATTACTCTAGGAACTCTACCCATTTTGCATGCCTCTTGTTTAACTTGCATTGCCTTCTAATGTACTTAAGTGATTCATGATCACAATGAATAACAAACTCCTTGGAAACAAGGTAATGTTCCTAAGTTTGGAGGGCTCTAACTAAGGCATAAAGTTCCTCATCATATGTGGGGTAGTTGAGAGCGACACCATGAAGTTTTTGACTAAATTAAGAAATAGGGTGCCCATCTTGCAATAACATAGCTCCCACACCTACACCAGAGGCATCACACTCTAGCTCAAAAGTTTTAGAAAAGTTTGGGAGAGCTAGAAGGGTATCTTGGTGAGCATTTCTTTGAGAAAAGCAAAGGCTTGCTCTTGTCTCTCACCCCATGTGAATGCCACATTCTTCTTCACCAACTCATTGAGTGGCGAAGCAAGTGTAGAGAAATTAGGAACAAACCTTCTATAAAAGCTTTCTAACCCATGGAAGCTCCTAATATCTCCTACACTTTTTGGGGTAGGCCACTCTTGGATGGCCTTGATTTTCTTAGGGTCCACATGGACCCCATTTTTGCTAACCACAAAACCTAAGAAGACTACACTATCGACACAAAAGGTGCATTTATCTATATTAGCAAAGAGAGTGTATTTCGTAAGAACTAAAAGAACTTGCCTTAGATGTCCGAAGTGATCATCTAGGTCCTTACTATAGACTAAGATGTCATCAAAATAAACAACTACAAAGCTACTTATGAACTCCCTTAGGACATGATTCATTAGTCTCATGAAGGTGCTTGGTGCATTAGTGAGCCCAAAAGGCATCACTAACCACTCATATAACCTAAACTTGGTCTTGAAAGCGATTTTCCACTCATCACCTTCTCTCATCCTTATTTGGTGATAACCACTTTCAAGATCAATTTTGGAAAATATATTTGCACCATGCAACTCATCAAGCATATCATCAATCCTAGGAATGGGGTACCTATACTTCACAGCTATGTTGTTGATGACCCTGCAATTTGTACTCATTCTCTATTTACCATCTATCTTTGGCACCAATAACACAAGCACAACACAAGGACTTAGGCTCTCTTGGACCCAGCCCTTCTCCGACAATTCCTTAACTTGGGATTCAATCTCCTTGGTCTCTTGAGGATTAGTCCTATAAGCTGGCCTATTACGAAGGCTTGTTCCTGGGACTAAGTCTATTTGGTGTTCTATTTATCTCTTTGGGAAATACATCACCAAATTCCTATAAGAGTTCTTGGACCTTTTCGAGAATGATCTCTAGTGGGGGAATTATGGCAGTGCTAAGGGATATCTCCCTTGAAAGAAGAAGGTAGAAAGATTGCTTAAGAAGAAGAGCTCTCTTAATATCTCCTTTTGTTGCAAAATGACTCTCCTTTTTTACAACTTTCTTAGAGGAATACCTTCCCTTTTTTTTCATTCTCCTTGACTTTTAGAGCTAAGGCCTTACTATCCTTTTTTTTTCTTTTGTTTTTCTAACATTTCCTCATCCTTCTTGTCCTTCATTGTATGTTTCTCCTTAGCTACCTGTGAAGGTGTTTGAAGATGCAACACAAATTTGTTGGATCAAGTGGCCTCAGAATAATTAAGAAGGGGGGTAGAATTAATTATTAATGAAACTTTACTAATTAAAAATCTACCCTTCTTACACTTTTACTATAATGTTAAGAAAGTTAATAACAGAAATCGAAACTTAACCAAAAGTAAAAACGATAATTAAAATGCACAGCGGAAATTAAAGAGTGTAGGGAAGAAGAAGACAAACACAAGAGTTTTATACTGGTTCGGCAACAACCCGTGCCTACATCCAGTCCCCAAGCGACCTGCGGTCCTTGAGATTTCTTTTCAACCTTGTAAAATCCTTTACAAGCAAAGATCCACAAGGGATGTACCCTCCCTTGTTCTCTTTGAACAACCTAGTGGATGTACCCTCCACTAGAACTGATCCACAAGAGATGTACCCTTTCTTGTTCTCAGTCACAATAACCCCAATAGATGTACCCTTTACTTGTACCACAAAGAATGTACCCTCCAATGTGTTAAGACAAAGTTCTCAGGCGGTTAGTCCTTCGAAACTTTGTGAAGGGGGAAACAAAAGAATTCTCAGGCGGTTAGTCCTTTGAAATATTTTGTTTGTGGGAAAGGGAAGAATCAAAAGAATTCTCAGACTGTGTCATTTTGAATTCTTTGAGATAGGAGAAGGGAGACACAAAAGAATTCAGACGGTTAGTCCTTCATTCTTTTGGAAAAGGGAGAAGAGAGACACAAAAAGAATTCAGGCGGTTAGTCCTTGGCAAATTCTTTTGGGCAAATGGAGAAGGGAATGAAAAAGATGAATAGCACACTTTTGTTTTCAAGGTTTGGAAAACCAGAAAACTTTAGGAAGCTTTTGGCAAAGGAAGAAGAAGAAGAAATTCAAGAAGATGCTTAAAGAGATTCAAAGGTTGTAAAGGATTGTAATAATTGTTCTTAAAAGTTATAGAAATGCAAGTCAAGGTCTTGCTTTTATAGACTCTTCAAGCCTGGTCAAGAAAACCATTAGAAGAGTTATAACCTTTAGAAAAACTTGAAAACCATTGGAAGAGTTACATCTTTTGATTCAAAACTTATCACTGGTAATCGATTACCAAATCATTGTAATCGATTACACAAAGCATTTTTGTGAAAGGATGTGACTCTTCACAATTGAATTTGAATTTCAACGTTCAAACACATTAGTAATCGATTACCAAAATCTTGTAATCGATTACACCATTTTGAAATTAATTGGAATGTTGTAAATTCAGTTTGAAAGCTTTTCAAAACAAACTTTGCTACTGGTAATCGATTATAGTAAATTGGTAATCGATTACCAGAGAGTAAAAACTCTTTGGTAAAAGCTTTTGTGAAAACTTCATGTGCTACTCAATGTTTTAAAAAACTTTTTAGTACTTATCTTTATTGAGTCTTCTCTTGATTCTTGAATCTTGAGTCTTGAATCTTGAAACTTGATTCTTGAATCCTGAAATCAAATTTCTCTTGATTCTTGAATTGTTCTTGACTCAATCTTGAAATCATTCTCTTGGGCTTTTTGTCATCATCTTTGTTATCATCGAAACACCTTGAATCAATCTTGATTCAATCATGAAGCTTGCTTCTACAAAATTTAGTGCCTAGATGGGTGAGGGTAATCTCATTAGTTAGGCCATTGTAAATGATCTTCCTATCAAATTGCCATGGCCTTCCTAAAAGAATATGCTAATGGAAGCTTGCTTGTGGAGCTTCTATGGAGGTTGGATCTTTGAGCTTCAATGAAGTCCTTCAATGGTGATTTTACACCATGGAGATGCAGTGGAAGGCAAAGGAGAAGAGCAGAGGGGAGGCACCATCCACTAGGGAATAAGCCAAGGAAGAAGGAGCCTCACCACCAAGAATTACCTTGGATAAGAAGCTTGAAGATGATGCTTTAATGGAGGAAAAGAAAGAGAGAAAGGGGGAGCACGAAATTGTAGGAATAAAAGAGGGAGAGAAGTGGAACTTTGAAGTGTATCTCATAAGACTTTCCTTCATCAAAGTTACAACAATTTATAGACTAGGTAGCTTCCTTGAGAAGCTTTCTTAAGAAAACTTCCTTGAGAAGCTTCTTTGAGAAGCTAGAGCTTAGCTACACACACCCATCTAAAAACTAAGCTCACCTCCTTGAGAAGTTTCCTTGAGAAGCTAGAGCTTAGCTACACGCACCCCTCTAATAACTAAGCTCACCTCCTTGAGAAGAGAAGCTAGAGCTTAGCTACACACCCCTATAATTAGTTTAACTAGGTAGATTAGATGGGTCTAATAAAGGCTCATCCCTTACTTCTGAGTAGTAACTATATATATTAGTGGAAGTTAGTTAGTTACTTCATTTTGTAAAAACAAATTTAGTTACTTGTTGTGCAAACTTTAGGATCAAACTCTTTTCTCTCTTTCTCTCTCAATTGTTCTTCATTCTTCTTCCTCTTTTCACTTTTGTTATTCCTTTCTCTTGCACAAATTTCATGGCTTTTCCATTGGTGATGATCATGGAAGACTAAAAACTTAATCAATCCAAGGATCCACTCCAAGCAAAGATGGATTTGAGTTCTGGTTTAGTATTTCTAATATTTGTTAATGTTCATCTTTTTCTTCAATCCTATTTTCGATTTTCATGATTATGGTTATGCTTAGTATTGAAAATGGATTAGGTTATGGATTCCTTTCCTAATTTTGAAAGTTAATCACAGATTATTTGGATGATTTTTCAACCTAATTTGTGATCTCAAACAATTTAGGGATTGATTCGATTGAACTATCTCTAATGCATTTGACTGAACTTTCACACTCTGAACATCATTCATAGTAACTGTGATAATTTGATTTGCATTTGTTTGGTGAATTGGATTGATGCTATTAAACTTGATTCGTATTTTGTTTTGTTTTGTTCTATTTCTTCATCTCTAATTTTGTGGTTTTGCATTCCTTTACATTCATTTACAAACTATTTGTTGAAATTCCCCCTGCTATTTATAAGTTAATTGAAGTAGGAACCAAAATGAATTATATCTTTGAGTCGACCTAGGTTAATCCTGCACTATAGAATTCCCTAGTTTTTATTGGTTTTGGAGCGATTCGACCGTTGTTATCAAAACTAGCATCGTTGCCAGGGATACGATTCATTGTGTACCAACCTTGATTCACTCATAACTTACATTAGTATAGTAGTATAGGTTTGCATCTGTCTATTGGAAAAAGGAAAAAAATATACACATTTATGCATGTTCTGCATTTTACAACATTCTACATTATCTTTCTTCATACACTAACTGTTTAAAATTTTGCATTGGTCTTGTTAATGTTTTTATGTAGAATATGTGTGAGTAGTATAGTCTTTTACATTGAGTATTAGAACACAACAATAGAACAGAGTATAAAACAAAGTAGTAGTGTTGTGCATTGTATAGTGTACTATGTGTCGTAGAAGTAAACTGTCTTGTAGAGTTTGGGCGGACATCTTGGTGTCCAAAGTTTATCCCCTATTCTGAGCAAAAATAACTCCTTTGGGGTCTGGTTTGGGTTAAAATTGGCAAATTCTGGCTCTAAATATGAGTTTTAGTGATAGGGGCATTTTGGTCATTTTACAAGCTACTATCTTAGAATGGGCTGAAACTTTGCCATAATGTAGAAAAATTCTTTGTTGATTCTGTTTCTGAACCTATTTTTATTGCTTTTGCTTCTGAAAAAATTAGTGTTGATATAATGGCTGCTAACAATCGAACTCTTTGCATACCCCCTTGGCATTTTTTAAAAGATATTTTTCTTCTTTTTCATGTCTTCTTTAATTTAAGACTCTAAATAATATGTGAATTTGGTGCCTTTTTTTTACTTGGATCTATTACTCTGCATAACCCCTTACTACTTATTCTCTCAACTCCTTATTGTCATCATGCATGCATATTGAATGCTAATATTTTTATAAGAGTGATGTATTATAAACATATATATTGGTCATATATCTATCTTATTATTAACTTACCCTGATTGAGTAATTGAAGCCTTGAAAGTAATGTAGTACATTATGGTATGTTAGTTATTCTGCGTTAGATCAGAATTATTATTTTTTCTTACTTCCTAGCTTGAGGCTTCAACTTCTTGTTATGTTCTAATTTTATGCAGGAGCAACTCAACATATCTTTAGCCTTCTCTTATATATTTCGGAAGTTGGTTTCTGCTGGAAATTTTGCAAACAAATTCATATACTGAAAGGATTTTATGACTAGGGAGTTCCATACAACTAGAATCGGAATGGATCCTAGCGCTATTGAATTGGGGAAGGTCAGAGAACTCCTTATATGAATCATGATGTTTCCTGTTTCCTTTATTTTTTTCCTTGTTACAAGCTTTATTTTATTTTTATTTTTCTCTCTTTGATTTTGTTTCTAGTCAAAGTTATATTTTATATTCTCTTCTTAATAGATTCGAGGTTCTTTCTCGGTGAAATGAAAACTTGGTCTTCTATTCTGATCTTCTTCCCTTTGTATTTTCTCTTTTAATATTTCTTTTTCTGGTCACATACAACAGTTTTTGGTTTTCATTTAATTCTTGCAAATCAAAATTTCAATGTTTTTTTGGCTAAGAATGCTTATTACAACTTGCGAAATTCAATGTGTCCCATTCTACTGTTAATTTTTAAATATTTTTATTTTCTCATTAAGATTTGTCAGTGTCTATGCATTTGTTGGAGACTTGGAGACCTTCTGAGGTTCTTGCATACTCCAAGAGCAATGCATCTGAAAGTGCTATACTTTATTTGTGATCTGATGGCTCAAAATACAGAAACAAAATATTGAGGCATAATCTAGAAACTCTCTAGTTTCCATCGACTTTTGATTATGGAAGGAGTGGTTACAACAGTGTTTGCATCTGCATTTGGACCATTTTTCCACCTTGGGCTAGTAAATATTATTTTTGTATCTTGAATTCATATTTGGTCTTCATTTTGCCCATATGTCTTGTTTTCCCCTTGTTTATGATAAATCATCGTGTTTAACTAATTTGAAATTGATTACTATTTGTTGAAAAAAGATTAGGAATTTTAGGTGTCTTGTTGATTTTTAGAAATGTGGAATGATAAATTGATATGTTTTGTTTCCAACTTATCGAATAATGGAGAACAAATTGGATGCTTGGTATAACCATGAAAATCATATGGGAAGGAGAGTTCTTTTATATGTCAAGGTTGTGCCATGCTGCATAGTTTCTAATCTAAAGTAGATGACCAGATGTACTGAGTTTTGATCGGGTTGTATAAGAAAACATTTTATTTTTTATTTTTTATTTATTATAATCCTTCCATAGCACTAGAACAAGAAAGAAGCAGTAAATTAAATCCAAAGTAAGTAACCACCTAAACTATTATCCAAATGAGGCTATTGCATGAATTGAGCAATGCTACCAAATTATGAATGACCAACTTTGCATTCTCAAGTGAATGGGAACAACTTATTATGACCCTGGTTAAGCTGATTGCATGCTTTTGAGTGATTATGTCAAAACAGATGACTGAAGTACCTTATTTTGCTGTATACATTTCATTAGTATGAGGAGATGGAGGATGATGTTATATCATTTCTTCAAACTAGTTATCATGCACCGTGACCTAGCCACTGATAGATTGGAAATTTACTTTTAATCTTGCTGAAAATATATAGTTGATTCACTGGATGATTGTTCGCAACCGACAAGTGTACCGGATCGCACAAGTAGTATAAAAAGGTAAGAACCGAGTATCGAACTCTCGGGGAACTTGTGTTATCTGGCAAGCTATTTTGATAAATAGGCGTCTGGTATGAAAATATGACTGTGGTTCTGAACAGGTATTTAAACAATCTAGGCAAAAAGAAAGAAAATCACGCAAGAGAAATACTGTGTAAAAACAAGTAGAGAATGTGTTGGTCTTCCTTATAGGTTCCTGATGCTAAAAAGGATGTTCTCTATTTAACAATGCTCATGCATTCCTATGTTGTCTCCTGGACTGCTACACCCCGATTCCTCATGGTAGCCTAGCCTAGTCCTGATCAAGCCTCATCCGCAGATTCCTCTTGTAAGACTAAACTCAACCAAGACCGCATTAAGACACACATACACAACTAAGTTCTTGTACCCCGATTCCTCATGATAGCACAACAACTTAGTCCTGTACTATCAAGGACTTTAGAATCAGACCAGTTTCCACTGTTTAATGACCCTAACAAAGCATGCATCTATGTGATCAAGGTAAAAGCACACTGGAATGAAAAGTAGATAGCATAAAGAACACACAAAACATCATTACATAGATAGAAATATATTTACATCAGGTACCTATAGGGATGATCCAACAGAGGATTTAGCTTTCCATAATCTGGAAACTTCCTTTACAACAAAGAGAAGAACAAGATGAAAGACTACAAAAACACAAGTGGTGACGATGTCTCCTTCACCTCTAGGATCTCACAATCACTCACAAACTCATCTCAAGCTCTCAAAACGGCTTATGCATCGAACTCGTGTCTCTGCAGATCTTCACACAGCAAAATCTCTCAAAACTTTCTGGAACTTGGACCTTTCTCTCTCTAGAACCTTCATGCATGCAGAGCTTCTCAAGAAAAGTGCCAAACTCCCTTTGCAAATATGATTTCAGGCTTAAATAGGTGACCTTGTTCGTGCTCGTGCGCTTAGCGCAAATCTGGATCGCTTAGCGTGCATAAGTGGATTTTGGCTTAGCGCACTTGTTTCGCTTAGCGGATGAGATGAAGCGGTGCGCTTGATGACCTGGAGCGGTGCGCTTAGCGAACTTGACAACTCATCTTCTTCTGGATTCTTCCTCGCGCTTAGCCACTGAAGGTTGTGCTTAGTGAATTCTCGCTAAGCCAGCAGCTTGGCTTAGTGAAATAGTGAAAAACAACACTTTGCTAAAGTTGCCTATTTAACCTGAAATTGAGAGAAATTGATTATTAAAAGCACAAAACAAAAGTATAAATTATCTATTACCCATAGTTAACAAAAAGTACTTATAGTATTACAAAACAACCATAAATTGGGAAAGTTTGATACAATATACACAGGTTTTATACACAAAAATTAGTCGTATTCATCGACTAATGTCACAACGTGCCCTTCGCGGGCGAGCGAGGGCGAGGCTCACGGGTGCGCTTTCCAAGGGAGGAACGATGCGCGGAGTCGCCACCAACGTTTATTTGTGGAAAACGTCGGAAAAACCGAAGGAAACCGGTCAAAATGAAAATTCTAAGTTCGGGAGTTGTATTTACGCTTGAGGAAGGTATTAGCACCTCTTACGTTTGTCTCGAAGGACAACAGCCTATTTTTTAGAATTGTGGAAATTGTGTTACCTTAACTTTTAGTTCTTTTTATTTTTTTGAGGTCGACAAAAGCGGGGCTTTTGCTCCTACGTACCCTCCTTTGGAGAGGAAATCAGACCTACGTAGTTCTTTCTTAAGCATGAATCAAGTGATTCTTTTTACTTGAAAGGTGATCATTTTAAGGAGTTGGACCTTAAAAATGATCCATTTTACTTGGTAAGAAACTGAAATGATAAACTTTCAAAACCCTATTTTTGTGGACGAGCTTGACTAGGCGAGTTGATTTTAGCCTTAGTTTCACTTTAGTTAATTAGTCAATTCAATTAAAAATGAGAAATCTCAAAGAGAAAATGTCTGATTGATCTTTCGCTTTTATTTTACTAAAAGGTATTTTTTGATTATTATATTATTATTTTACCTCTTTTTTTATTTCCAATGTGGTTACGGCACGACCGAACGGTCAGAATTCATTTTAGCCGAAATTAACGGATGATACATTTCAAACGATCGGTGGAAATTTATTTTATTTTTAGATTAAGCGAGAAATGACTTTAAATAAATGGCTTAAGCATGTCAAAAGGGGGTATAGAAAGCGAATGAAAATGAGAATAAAAATACATGAAACAAAATGTGGACCACCACGGGTACATAGAATGAATTGAAAAGCTCGGTTTGGAAACTTACCCGTTGAAGAACGAAGAACGGATGAAGAACGGTGAATAACGGAGGAAAACCTTCACGGATTTGCTTACGGAAACATCTCGGAAGCATTACGGAAGCACCTCAGCTTGGATTTTCTTCACGGAAACAATTTTTTTCACCCAAAACAGCTGAAATACCTCACCAGGAGCATCCGGGATGCTTAGAACAACCCCCTTCAGCCTATTTATAGGAAAAAGGGGGAGGAGGTTGCCGCCCAGCTCGCCCAGGCGAGCTGGGTTACTTCCTCCAGAAGCAACCCAGCTTCAAAAAACATTCTAAAGGCCCAATTCAAAATTTCGAAATCGCTATTTGCATCCCCCAATTTTGATAAGTTCACCCCCTTCTTTCATAATTTACGGAAAAGTTACGGAAGCATATAGGACTTGATTTTCTTCTTTTTTTCAATTTCGTCTCACCCGTATTAAGTTAATATGCTTATTTAGGGTTATGGGAATTTTACGGAAGCATTACGGGTGTCCCGGAAGCCCCGGAATCCCATTTTTCAACAAAATGGGGGGTGTGGTGGCCACCTCCCATTTTACTAAATACACCCCTCTTACCTTTTTTTGGTAATTCTTTTTCCGTAACGTTACGAAACTTTACGAATTTCGTAAGGATACTTATTTTCCTTCCACAAGGTTACGAATCCTTACGGATTATGTATTTACTCTTTTTTAGCTTTCGAAGAAGTTACGGAAACTCACGGATTGCGCAAAAATACCTCTTTTCGATTTCCGCCACATTACAGAATTTCACGGATTGCGCAAGCCTGCTTCCTTTTGATTTTTGACATGCCTCGGGACTTCATTCATTGTGCAACCAAGGACGCCAAGTGTCTCGAAGCGGCCAATCAAAGGTTGTATATCATCAAATAATAATCCCCAGACGAAATTAGGGTATGACAACTAACAATGATCTTTATCCCATTTTCTAAGAATAAAAATATATATTATAAATATAATGTTCTCATGGAAACCACAACTTGGTAATTGTTAGTCGATGAATACGACTAACTTTTGTGTATAAAACTTGTGTAAATTGTATCAAACTCCTCCAATTTATGGTTACTTTGTAGTGTTATAAGTTCTTTTAGTTAAAGATAGGTAATAAATACTTAGTAATTCTGTTTTGTGTGTTTAATAATCATTTTCTCTCAATTTCAGGTTAATTCGGCAAGTTTTGAAGTGCTATTTTTCACCTTCTCGCTAAGCCAATCTGCTAGCTTAGCGAGCGTCCGCTAAGCGCAACACCCATTGGCTAAGCGCGAGGAAGAATATGGAAGAAGATGAGCTGTACAGGTTCGCTAAGCGGACCGCTTCTTCTCACTAAGTGCACCGGTTCAGTCCATCCGCTGAGCGAGAAAGGCATGCTCTAAGCCGAAATTCACTAATGTGCGCTAAGCTGTTCAGAATTGTGCTAAGCGCACGAGCACGAACAAGGCCACCTATTTAAGCATGAAATCAGATTTTGTGAAAGGAGTTTGGGCTGAGAGCTAAAGCTTTGCATGTCTAGTGATTCTAGAGAGAGAAAGGTCCAAGTTCCAGAGATTTTTGAGAGATTTTGCTATGTGAAGATCTGCAAAGACCAAAGTTTGAAGCGGAAGCCGTTCTGAGAGCTTGAGATGAGTTTGTGAGTGGTTGTGAGATCCTAGAGGTGAAGGAGACATCCTCACCACTTGTATTTTTGCAATCTTTCATCTTGTTCTTCTCTTTGTTGTAAAGGAGGCTTCATGGTTATGGAAAGCTAAAATCCTCAGTTGGATCTTCCTTATAAGTACTTGATGTAAATATCTTTCTATCTATTTAATGATGTTTTGTGTGTTCTCTGTGCTATCAGCTTTTCATTCTAGTATGCTTTTACCTTGATCACATAGATGCATGCTTTGTTAGGGTCATTCAATAGTGGAAACTAGTCAAATTCTGATAACCTTGATAAAACAGGGCTAAGCTGTCATACTATCACGATGAATCAGGGTGCGATAATCTAGTTGTAGTATGTTTGTCTTAATGCAGTCCTAATTGAGTTTAGTCCAACAAGAGGAATCTGAGGATGATGCTTGATCAGGATTAGGCTAAACTATCATGAGGAATTGGGGTTTAGCATCTCAGGAGACACCATAGGAACACATGAGTATTGTTAGATAAAAAATATCCTTTTAGCATCATACACTTATTTGGAAGACCAACGCGTTTTCTACTTGTTTTTACACACCATTTCTCTCGCATGATTTTCCTTTTTGCATAGATAGTTTTCATGCGTGTTCATATTCACACTTAGATTTTTGCACCAGACACCTATTCACTGAAATAGCTTACCAAGTAACACAAGTTCCCCGAGAGTCCGATACTTGGTTCTTACCGTTTTATACTACTTGTGCGATCCGGTGCACTTGCCGGAAGCGAACAAGTTTTAGGCGCCGTTGTCGAGGAACTTCTTTTTATTTGTTCTTAATTCATATTTGTCTTTTCTTATTGGATTGGATAACCATTGTGTCTGTTAGTATTTTATATGCATAGATCTCCCATAGGCAATTTAGTTCCTTTGGACTTAGAAATTGAAGCTACATTGAGAAGGAACATGGCCGAGAGGAGAAGGAAACTTCTGCAAGACAGGACAGTTGCATCCATTCTTGAGGAAGAAACTCATTTTTCTAATTCATTATCACCTGATTCACGATCATCAAGGGAATCCGCTACTCAATTGCTTAAAACCGCTAGCATGGCAGACGAGCATCACCAGAAGATCACCCTTAAGGATTATTCAAGCAGCTCAGTACCACAATTCTTTACTAGCATTGCACGTCCTGAAGTGCAAGCTCACAACATCAACTACCCGCATTCTTTAATTCATTTAATACAGGGGAATTTATTCCAAGGATTACCTAATGAAGACCCTTATGCACATTTGGCAACATTCATTGAAATATGCAACACTGTTAAGATTTCTGGTGTGCCAGATGAAGCTATTGGACTCAGCCTATTCTCATTCTCATTGGCAGGAGAGACCAAAAGGTGGCTTCACTCATTTAAGGGTAACAGTCTGAAAACTTGGGAAGAAGTTGTTGAAAAGTTCTTAAAGAAATACTTCCCAGAGTCCAAAACTGCGGAAGGGAAAGCTGCAATCTCTTTATTTCATCAGTTCCCTGAAGAATCTCTGAGTGAAGCATTGGAGAGGTTCAGAGGTTTATTGAGAAGAACTCCCACCCATGGGTTTTCTGAGCCAATTCAATTGAATATGTTTATAGATGGGTTGAGACCACAAACCAAGCAACTGCTAGATGCTTCTTTAAGGGGAAAGATAAAACTGAAGACCCCAGAAGAAGCAATTGAGCTAATCGAGAACATGTCAGCCAATGATCATGCCATTCTATGAGACAGAACCCATCAACCCATAAAGAAAAGCTTGTCAGAGCTATCATCACATGACGCTTTATTGAGAAACCAAACGTCTCTCTGGCTCGCTTAGCACAGTGGTCCGCTAAGCGAGAGTGTCGAAAACTGCTTAAGTGAGTGTAATGACAGTTACACTCATACTTGCCAGATTTCGGAAACTTCGTCTCTGCATTCTCTCTCTCCAAAATTTTGCACAATTTGCATCTGTGCTTTCTTTTTGCATTATCAACTTCCAAGCAATAACCATTTACCATCCAAGTAAGTTCCTTGTTTTGTTTTCTCTTTTTCTTGTCTAAACTTTAGGGTAGAAGACTGCACTTGTAGTTATAGATTTTTAGGGTTTTAATGTTTTGTTAGAATTAGTTTAAGATTAGGACTATATATGCATGTATACTGTATTGAGTATGTTGCACACATTGCATGTTTGATATGCCTTTTAGAGGCTTGAAAAGTGCAAGAAAATGAACTATGTTTTCTAGAAAACGTGATGAACTCGCTAAGCAAGTTCATCAGTACTCATTGTATATAGGCATTCTCTGAAGAACTCGCTAAGCTCGCCTGCTGTGCTAAGCGAGTTCATTCTTTGAGGATAAACACTCATCCTCTTGCTGAACTACCTATGGCTAAGCGAGGCTGAATTGCTAAGCCCAGGTAACTTAGACAATTTTTTTGTTGATAGCCGCGCACTAAGCTGAACTTTCCTGGGCCAAGCACAATTCGTTGCAGCATCCGCTGAGCTAAGCGAGTTTGCTCGCTTAGCTCCCAATACTTAGTGAAATTTTTGAATTGTTGGTGCCGCTAAGCGCAGCCTTTGAGGTGCTTAGCGCATATCCTTGCGGCAGATGTTCAGCTTAGCGGACACTTTCCAGCTAAGCCAATTCTGCAGAAGCTAAATTTTTGCAACTTCCACTAAGCGGCCCCACGTGTCGCTAAGCAGTAGTGTGTTTTTTGTGAAGGCCAACTAAGCGAGTCATATCGAGTCATATCTCGCTAAGCGGCCAGTGTCTTTTTCAATTTTATTTTTTAGTTTTTATTTTTAATAAATTGTGTCCTGATTAATTGTTTGATACCTTTATCTGTAGATGGCTTCTAGAAAAAGAAAGAGTATTGGTACAAGGCCCACAACACAATATGATACAAGGATATTTCACTCCTTTGAGGCCTGGAATCGATACATGGATAATGTTTTAGGAAGACATATATTACCTGAGAGGAAGGTGGAAATATGCCACACTGAGCTGGAAAAGTTTAAGGCTGAATTAGAGAGGTGTAACATCCATAAACGCCTCACCAATTTAGTTGACAACAATATAGACTTAGCTTTACTGAAGGAGTTTTATGCCAACCTTTACAGCTCTGAAGACCTTTCACCAAAGCAAGTCAGAGTCAGAGGCCACCTGGTAAAGATTGATGCAGACAACCTCAACACATTCTTGGAGACGCCTGTGATATTAGCTGAGGGCGAGACTTTACCAGCATATTCCAGATACTACAGGTTGCCCACAGATTATAAAGAGATTGAGGTTGCCTTATGTATATTAGGCCAAGGGTTTGTTTTGAACTCTGAGGGCCATCCTGGGAAGATTCTCAGGAAAGATTTGATGACTCTTGCTCAGGTGTGGAGTATTCTCTCATATTCCAACTTGGCTCCTACTTTACACACCTCAGACCTCATAGTAGATAGAGCTAGGCTGATCTTTGGCCTAGTCTCTCAAATGGACATGAATGTAGGAGCCTTTATCTTTGGCCAGATCACATCTATAGCCCAGTCTAACTCTTCTAGACTTCGGTTCCCTGCTTTGATCACTGCCCTGTGTAAGGCCAGAGAGGTTAATTCTGACAGCTTGGTTTTCGAGCGCCTAAGGTCGGTCATCAACTTGGCCTATATTAGGAAAAACTGTTGGAATCCTGATGATCTAACAGTTTCTATCAGAGGGGCCAAGTGGGCAAGGACGAGGCCAGCTGAGCCTCCTTCCACATCTACAGCTCATATTCCAGCACGTATCTCAGTAGCTCCTTCTGTCCCAGCTTCTGCAGATTTTCAGCATCTTGAAGCCATGCTTCAAAACATCTATCAGGGGCAGATTATTCTATTATAGAGCTTACAGGTGGTGGCGCCTCCAGGATCTATTCCTTCAGTGGAGCAGTTCACTGAGTTGGTAGCCTAGCTCGGAACTCAATCTTCTTTTCGCAGGGAAGATGAAGGTCCCACAGTCCAGGTACCTCAGCATGTGGAGGATGAGTCATTTGAGGCAACCATCCAGAGCCATTTATTATAGGAGAAAAGGTCGAGGAGACATAGGTAGCTGCTGCCACACCTGAGCGATCCCTTGAGGCTACTTCAGAGCCTTCTGCACCAGTGGTGAACCTACCCTCACCTTAGCCTGCAGCAGACCCCTCCACTCCTCTTCTAGAGATGCCAGAGGACCCGACTACACCAATCCTAGCTATGGACACTTCTCCTCCAACCACTCCAGTATTTCATCTGATAGATGAGGAGGATGTTCAGACACAGGACACCCAGGACTAGTCACAGGAATTTTGATTCCCGATGACACCATTTTGCTTTTTGGTTTATTATTATTTTAATTATGGTTTTAGTACAATATCTCTTTTATGTTTATATACACTGCTAGTTTTATTTATGATTAGTTGATTTGCTCATCCTAAAGCATTTTGAACAATTTAACTTGGTTTTTAATGATATGGCAGTGAAGCACTTTTATCTTTTTGTGAAAATTGGTATATGGTTTGATTTTGGATTGAAAGCATGATTGTGATGGAGTTTGTGTTCCTTTTCATGATTTTGAACAAGTGTGTATGTTAGACAAAGAAAGAACAAGAATGTGAACTTGCAATTAGAATTGTTAGTCAGTAGACAGATTGATTGAGAAAGAAAAGCTTGAACCAAAATCGGTGAGAGTGTGATCTTACACTGTGAGTGAACGACTAGCTATGAGTAATAATCGGTGAGAGTGTGATCTTACACTGTGAGTGCACCACTTCAGTCCATCCGCTGAGCGAGAAAGGCATGCGCTAAGTCGAAATTCACTAATGTGCACTAAACGGTTCAGAATTCCACTAAGTGCACAAGCACGAACAAGGCCACCTATTTAAGCCTGAAATCAGATTTTGTGAAGGGAGTTTGGGCTGAGAGCTAAAGCTTTACATGTCTAGTGATTCTAGAGAGAGAAAGGTCCAAGTTCCAGAGAGTTTTGGGAGATTTTGCTGCGTGAAGATCTGCAGAGACCAGAGTTTGAAGCGAAAGCCATTCTGAGAGCTTGAGATGAGTTTGTGAGTGGTTGTGAGATCCTAGAGGTGAAGGAGACATCCTCACCACTTGTATTTTTGCAATCTTTCATCTTGTTCTTCTCTTTGTTGTAAAGAAGGCTTCCTGGTTATGGAAAGCTAAAATCCTCTGTTGGATCTTCCTTGTAAGTACTTGATGTAAATATCTTTCTATCTATTTAATGATGTTTTGTGTGTTCTCTGTGCTATCAACTTTTCATTCTAGTATGCTTTTACCTTGATCACATAGATGCATGCTTTGTTAGGGTCATTCAACAGTGGAAACTGGTCTGATTCTGATAACCTTGATAAAACAGGGCTAAGTTGTCGTACTATCACAAGGAATCTAGGTGCGATAATCTAGTTGTAGTATGTTTGTCTTAATGCAGTCTTGGTTGAGTTTAGTCCAACAAGAGGAATCTGAGGATGATGCTTGATCAGGATTAGGCTAAACTATCATGAGGAATTGGGGTTTAGCATCTCAGGAGACACCATAGAAACACATGAGCATTGTTAGATAGAAAATATCCTTTTAGCATCAGACACCTATTTGGAAGACCAACATGTTTTCTACTTGTTTTTACACACCATTTCTCTCGTGTGATTTTCCTTTTTGCATAGATAGTTTACATACCTGTTAATATTCACTCTTAGATTTTTGCACCAGACACCTATTTACTGAAATAGCTTACCAAGTAACACAAGTTCCCCGAGAGTTCGATACTCGGTTCTTACCATTTTATACTACTTGTGCGATCCGGTGAACTTGCCAAAAGTGAACAGTAACTCAAAATCAACACTTGTTTGACATGAAGAAATGATACTTGTGAAACTTTACAATTGGTGAGAGAATCATGATATTTTTTCTTCATTTTTCTAATGATATAAAAGTTGAAGAAGAAAAAACTTGATATATAAGTAAAATGAAATAAAATATTATGAAAAATGTGTGCATGCTTAATTACATGTGATTTTTTTATAACTAGTGGAAAACACACGTGATGCATGTACCCCTTTGAAGACAATATTTTACTAAATGTGATAATTATTTTTTCCAATAATAGTTTGCCAGTTGCTAGTAGTCTTGCAAATATTGTCCTTCCTATCCTATTGTTATAGGTTTTTGTGAATAATGCTTCGTCTATTGTAATATATGACCTAGGTGTAACACCCTGAAATATTACTAGTTATAAATCGATGTTTAATTGTATTTATCATGTTATTTGATTATATGGTTGACTTGAATGAGTTGAGGTATGGCTTGAATTAGTCATGTGTGAATTTCTTGAAGTGGATGTTGGGTTATGTGGAGTTTTGTTGAGTTAAGTTGAAATTATTAGATTTTAAATTTTGCCTAAACCTATTTCAGTAAAATCACGATCCCAGATTCGTTAACCGTTGGATTATCTTCAAATTTTGTGTAGAGCTTCCTAAGGCATTGTTACAAAGTATAACCATTGGGATTTTGAAAACAACAACTTCTGATGTCTCGCTAAGAGAGAAGGGCGCGCTAAGCACAATTCCAACCCAAGAGGGAATTACGCTTAGCGAGAATTGGCCCGTTGAGCGAGCCATAGTGTAGAGGAAGTTTCACTGAGTGAGAATTTGCACGCTAAGTGAGAAAAGTGAACTCTTGCTTAGTGAGACAAGTTCACTAAGCGAGATTTGCAGATTATAAATACGTTCCTCAGCGTGAAAAACATGATTTTTCACTGTGTCTTCAGGCTAAGCGCATGTCTGTCGCGCTTAGCCCATGAGTAAATTTGCATAAGGTGCGCTAAGCCCAGCATGCTGCGCTAAGAGCCTAGTCCTATTTTCAGTTTTATTTTTCTGTTTTTGTTGAATAACCCTATTTTAACTCTGTTGTTTGATCTAATTCTTTTCAGATGGCATCAAAGAAGAGAAAGACACCTGCCACACCTTCCCAGGTCTGATATGACATATCAAGGTTCACTTCTCCAGAGGCTTGGGAATTGTACACAGACATAGTGGTGCCTAGAAAGATACTTCTAGAGAGCAATATGGTGATATGCCACACTGAGTTCAATGATTTCAAAGAAGAACTTGAGAGAAGAAATTGGCATGAAGAGTTGACCAGCTTTGAAGAAGGCAGCATTGATGTTGCCATTGTAAAAGAATTTTATGCTAACCTCTATGATCCAGAGGATAAATCACCAAAGCATGTAAGGGTCAGAGGTCATCTAGTGAAATTTGATGAAGACGCCCTCAACATATTCTTGAAGACCCCTGTGATCATTGAGGAGGGGGAAACACTATCTTCTTATTCCAGGTTTGCACTCTTAGGCCTGATCCTTAGGAATTGGCAGCCAAGCTATGTATCCCAGGGAGGGGATTTAAGCTTAATGCTGATGGCTTGCCACTAAAGATCCTCAGGAAGAACCTGACTACCATTGCTTTGACTTGGAGCATGCTTTCTTTCTCAAACTTGGTCCCTACCTCACACACATTAGATATCACTCTAGACAGGGCCAAGTTGATTTATGGAATAATTCAGAGGATGGACATGAATATGGCTACTTAATTTCTCATCAAATCTCTATGATCGCCCAACACGACTCCTCTAGGCTTGGGTTTCCAACCTTAATCACTACTTTATGTAAAGTTAGAGGAGTCACTTCTGATTCTAGGATACTGGAGAGTCTCAGCTCCGTTATTAATTTGGCATATGTGAAGAAGAACTGTTGGAATCTTGATGATCTAACAGTGACTTTCAGAGGGCCTAGGAAGGCCAAGGGGAAGAAATATGAGATTCTCCCATCTTCTGAGGTTCCCCCTACCACATCAGCTCCTTCCACATTAGCACTAACTTCTTCTACCCTAACTACTTTTGCTCCATCACCAGCTCAGCTACCAGTTTTAGCTCCTTCTTCTTCCGGACCATCAGATTTTTCTTTTACACCAGAGATGTTACATGCCATGATGCAGAGCCTACACCGAGGGCATGTCATTATTATGCAGAGCTTCCAGAGCTTGGGCCTGTCATCTATCATGAGCATGGAAGACTTTCACACCCAGGGAGCTTGGCCAGGAGTCTAGCCTTCTCCTTCTGGAGGGGGTGGGACCTCCGCAACCCAAGAGCCTGAGCCCACAGAGGAGCATACACCAGCAGCGGAGGATGAGCTCGCTTCTCCTAAGCCCTTTTCATTTGCTTCTGATTCAATTGTGGCTTAGGAGGAAGTACCTTCACCAAAGCCTATTCTAGATCCATCCCCTACACCTATCCCTGAGGATACCCTGCCATCCGCACCAGCGTCGGAGCTAGAGCAACCTATTGTTCAAGATCCACCAGTTGCTCCGGTGTTGGATCTTACTGAGCATGCAGAGGATCACCCACAGGAGGATTGACAGGATCTTTATCTTCTTGTCTTGCATTTTGAACAGTTTATTATTATTCTATTTTAGTTTATTTTATGCTTTATGTTTCAGTTATTTAAATTTCAGTTTTTTTTTTTTTTTGCAGTAGCTTGTACAAAAGCATGTTTGAACAGTGAACTGATTGAATATGATTCAGTGGTTTGATTTCGTATGAAAATGAAGTGTTGTGATTGATTTGAATGAGAAATTGTATGAATTGAGTGCACTGGAATGTATAGATTTTGTTTTGAACAAGCTTGCAACCATTAGAAGAGAAAGAAAATGTGATTAGTAGTATGACTGAAAATGTTAGTCAGTTTGTCAGATTGATTGTGAAAGAATGCATTAACCGTATCCCGGTGAGAGTGCGATCCTTAAATTTTGAGAGAAACGACTATCATTTAGTGTTGATTTTTGCATGAATCTTTGAAGTATGGACTGAATGCATGAAATTGAGGATGATGAAGGCCATGTTTGATTCTGATAGCCACTTAGCCAAAAAGTTGACCACGTGCTTGAATGATTTATCCCTTGCACCCAGTTTTGAGCTGAATGATTGATTCATTGATTAAACCTTGAGCCTATATAGTTTTATCTCCTGCTACCTTGTCTTAGGTTGTAGGAGAGCATCATCCATAGAAAATCTTGGTTCAAGACAAATTTGTCCCAAATTTGGGGGAGACTGGGTAAGAAATAAAATGGTCAAAATAGAGCAGCATATACACATTGTTTTATGTGTGTGTGTGTGTGTGTGTATATATATATATATATATATAAAGAAACTGGAAGTACAAATAAAAGTGTTTAAGTGTGTGCGTTGCAAATCAATGAAATGAAGCTAAGTGCCTAAAAAAGAGGCAAGTATTGGGGTGGGAATGAATGAAAAGTAAAGGTTTATCTATAGACGAATGCTCTCCTAGTGTCGCAACCTACCCTTCGGCGGGAGGGCGACGCGTGACTCGCGGGATGCGTGTTCCACGAAAGGAATACGCGCGGAGTCGCCACCAACGTTTATTTGAGGAAAACATCGGAAAAACCAGAAAAGACGCGATCTACGAACTTTTAAGTGAAAGGTGCGGGAGTTGTATTTACGCACGGGGAAGGTATTAGCACCCCACACGTCCGCCCCAAGGGACGGCAGCCTTTAATCGAATGTGCAAACATGACTTTGATTTTTACGTTCCCTTTTATGTCCTTATATCCTTTATACCCTTTTTATATTTTTTCTTTTTTGTGGTCGACAAGGGTGTTTCCCTTTGCTCCTACGTATTCCTCAATTTGGGATGAGAAAATCAGACCTACGTAGTTCTTTCGGAACAAAGTGTTTGGTTTAAGTTTGTTTTTTGTCTTTTTTGCAAAATATGTTTTTTATTTGAACAAAAGGTCATTTAAGGTGTTGGACCATTAAACGGTCTTTTGATTTTGAAAGGAGAGAAACGTTAAGGCATTGGACCATTAACGATCTCTTGTTTTTGAAAGGAGAGAAACGTTAAGGCATTTGGACCATTAACGATCTCTTGGGGTGGTCGACAAAAGCGGGGCTTTTGCTCCTACGTATCCTCAATTGTGATGAGGAAATCAGACCTACGTAGTTCTTGCAAAAGCGGTAAAGTCACATGTTGATTTTATGCTTTTGAACGGTCCATGTTAACCGATAAAAGCAAAGAGGACCGTTTAAGGCGTTGGACCTTAAAACGGTTTTTAGTGATTTTTCGGAAAAAAAAACTTGATTTGTGAGTTGATTTTAGTCTTAGTTTCACTTTGGTTATTAATCAATTCATTCAAGGAAACTTCCAAAGAAAAACGTCCGATTGATTTTTTTTATTATTTTATTCAAAGATATTTTGATTATTTTATTATTATTTTACTTTTTTGGTTTAACCGAGGTTATAGCGTGAACGATCAGTTAGATTTCGTTTTAACAGTGATTAAACGAGATTACAACACAAATGATCGGTTGAAATTCATTTTATCATTTATTAGACGAGAAAACGGCTTAAATAAATGGTTAAAGCACGTTAAAAACGGAAGAAAAGAAAACTGAAAGTAAACGAAATTAAAGTGAAAGTACACAAAACAAAAAATGAATTGAAAGTCTCGAATTCGAAAACTTACCCATTGAAGAACGAAGAACGAACGAAGAACGGATGAAGAACGGTGAAGAACGATGAAGAATTTCCACAGAATCGCTTACGGAAGCGTTACGGAAGTACTTCGACTTGATTTTTCTTCACGAAAATGTGTTTTTGCCCAAAATAGCCGAAATGCATAGCCAAAGGGGTCTTGAACATTTTGAAACAGCTCCCCCCTCCCCTATTTATAGCAAAAAAGGAGGTGCTTGCCGCCTAAAGACTTAATGAAGAAGATTTCTAAGCACACCCGAATTACTAAGTTCACCCCCCTTTTCGTATTTTACGGAAAAGTTACGGAAGCCTTACGGAACTGTTTTCGAATTTGATTTTCATCTTTTTTCTTTTCCCTTTTACCAATGTTAAGTGGAATATGCTTACCCAAGGTTTTCGGAAATTTTACGGAAGTATTACGGAAGCCGCGGAAGCCCCGAAAACCATTTTTCAAAAACGTGGAGGAGCTTGCCGCCCAGTTGCTTCCTCCTTAAGCAACCCAACTTCCAAAATGTTCTGGAAGGGCCTAGATTTGAATTGCTATTTACACCCCTATCTTGATAAGTTCACCCCCCTTACCTTTTTTGGTGATTCTTTTTTCGTAAAGTTACGGAAACTTACGAATCTCGTAACGATACTTATTTTCTTTCCGTAATGTTACGGAACCTTGCGGATTACATAATCATCCCCTTTTTGACTTACGGAATGTTACGGAATCTCACTTAATTATGCAACGATGCTTCCATTTGATTTCCGGTGTGTCACGGAAACTTACGGATTGTGCATCAATATTTTTTGGTTTTCCGACATGTCCTGGAATTTCACAAATTGCCTAATGATGGGTGCCAAGCACCTCACAAGGACCAAAGAAAGGTCGCATGTCATCAAGCAAAGGTCCCCGGACGAAATTAGGGTATGACAGTTGCCCCTCTTTACTTGTCTTTTATTGGAGATAAAAGGAAAGTAAAGATAAGACACTAATTTCGTTCCTCTCGATTTGACGAGAGTCGCGGGTGACCGTAAAATCTCCACATGCAAATGACTTGTTGTTCCCGGATTTTCACAAATTGCCTAATGATGGGTGCCAAGCACCTCACAAGGACCAAAGAAAGGTCGCATGTCATCAAGCAAAGGTCCCCGGACGAAAATTGGTGTATGACACTAATTTTGCTCCTCTCGGTTGACGAGAGTCGCGGGTGACCATGACTTGTCGTTCCCGGAATTTCACAAATCGCCTAATGATGGGTGCCAAGCACCTCACAAGGACCAAAGAAAGGTCGCATGTCATCAAGCAAAGGTCCCCGAACGAAAATTAGGGTATGACACTAATTTCGCTCCTCTCGGTTAACGAGAGTCGCGGGTGACCATGACTTGTCGTTCCCGGAATTTCACAAATCGCCTAATGATGGGTGCCAAGCACCTCACAAGGACCAAAGAAAGGTCGCATGTCATCAAGCAAAGGTCCCCGGACGAAAATTAGTGTATGACACTAATTTCGCTCCTCTCGGTTGACGAGAGTCGCGGGTGACCATGACTTGTCATTCCCGGAATTTCACAAATCGCCTAATGATGGGTGCCAAGCACCTCACAAGGACCAAAGAAGGGTCGCATGTCATCAAGCAAAGGTCCCCGGACGAAAATTATTGTATGGCACTAATTTCGCTCCTCTCGGTTGACGAGAGTCGCGGGTGACCATGACTTGTCGTTCCCGGATTTTCACAAATTGCCTAATGATGGGTGCCAAGCACCTCACAAGGACCAAAGAAAGGTCGCATGTCATCAAGCAAAGGTCCCCGGACGAAAATTAGGGTATGACACTAATTTCGCTCCTCTCGGTTGACGAGAGTCGCGGGTGACCATAAAATTTCCGCATGTAAATAACTTGTTGTTCCCGGAGGAACAAAAGGTGCAGAAGACTATGTCAGTCTCTGCATGCTATCAAGAGTTCTGTCTTACAGATAGCAAAAGAATGTTTATACGGATAACCACTCGGGTATTTCCGCGTATCATCGGGCCCGCCGCCTCTGGATGACAAAAGGGTGCGGATAACTGTAAGGTATCTCCGCGTATCATCGGGCCCGCCGCCTCTGGATGACACAAGGGTGCAGAATGACCAAATTTTGTCTCTGCTTGTCATCGGGCCCGCCGCCTCTGGATGACAAAAGGGTGCGGATAACCGTAAGGTATCTCCGTGTATCATCGGGCCCGCCGCCTCTGGATGACACAAGGGTGCAGAATGACCAAATTTTGTCTCTGCTTGTCATCGGGCCCGCCGCCTCTGGATGACAAAAGGGTGCGGATAACCGTAAGGTATCTCCGCGTATCATCGGGCCCGCCGCCTCTGGATGATACTAGGGTGCAGAATGACCAAATTTTGTCTCTGCTTGTCATCGGGCCCGCCGCCTCTGGATGACAAAAGGGTGCGGATAACCGTAAGGTATCTCCGCGTATCATCGGGCCCGCCGCCTCTGGATGATACAAGGGTGCAGAATGACCAAATTTTGTTTCTGCGTGTCATCGGGCCCGCCGCCTCTGGATGACACAAGGGTGCGGATAACCGTAAGGTATCTCCGCGTGTCATCGGGCCCGCCGCCTCTGGATGACACAAGGGTGCATGTCACATGACCTCAGGGTCAGTATGACAAAGATTATGGGGCGGCCGACAAAAGCAAGGCTCTTGCTCCTACGTATCCTCCAATGAGGAACTCAGACCTACGTAGTTCTAGATAACTTGTGAGACTTGAAAAAGTCTCCACCAGAAGATGCCTACATCTTCGGAAAGGGTGCAGATGACCATATTGGCCTCCGCTTATCAATCACACTCGAGGTGCGGATAACCGTAAGGTGTCTCCGCAGGCTACCAGCTCTTGGGTCATGGTAACAGAAAGCAGTGTGGTCGACAAAAGCGAGGCTTTTGCTCCTACGTATCCTCCAATGAGGAACTCAGACCTACGTAGTTCTGGATAACTTGTGAGACTTGAAAAAGTCTCGGTGTTTTCTTTACTAAAATGCAAACATGCTTTAGTAAAGAGATAAATATTCCAACTGATTAGAGCAGCATACGCTTTTTTGAGTGAAAAACAATGCGTTTACCGGGGAAGGAGAGTCTGCTGATGAAATCCCCCCATAACCTTATATGAGATTTTGGATGTTAGCATTTTGTTTCTAAATGACCATTTAGAGGAAACACTGGGTTCGACAAAAATAGAAGAAATCCACTCAAAGTGTATCAATCTCGCACAGGTAAGTGTTTTATCCTAATTCTGAACCATAGATATGTCATGACTTAACTTTGCAAATTATTTCCTATCAAATCAAAAATTACATGTGTGATCATGGATCAATAGGACTTCCCTTGGGAATGGGTTCTTTTGGTGGGTTTTTCGGCTTTTGTGTGTTTTTGGCTTTTGATTTTTTGTTGGCTTTTCCTTTTCTGTTTTTGTTTAGTGTGGGGCGAAAAAGTCGCTAGCGCACTGATTTTGGTTGGCAATTAAAGGGAGAAGACCATTTTAGGTCACGGTTTCCTTTCCTTCTTTTTGTTCATTTGGTGACAATTCTGTATTGTTCAGATATTGTCCGGTCTAAAGACCTCTCTGCACATTTCTTCTGGTTTCTTTGACCAGGAGCTTTCTTCTCTTCCTTTTTTACTTTCTCCCATTCTTTGGTTGGGAATTTTCTTTCTTTTCTTTTTGCTTTCTCCCACTCTTTGATTGGGAATTTCCTTTCTTTTCTTTTTGCTTTCTCCCACTTTTTGATTGGGAATTTCCTTTCTTTTCTTTTTGCTTTCTCTTTGATTGGAAATTTTCCTTCTTTCCTTTTTTGCTTCCGAGGGTAAGGATTATAGTGAGTCATGATTTTGGATCAAGGTTTGTAGAATGGCTAGACATGATACATGTCGGGGTTTGGTTTGGCTCAAGGATAAAAGGGGTGCCCCACATTATTTCCATGACACAAATGCAAAAATGATGATTTGGAAACTTTATGCAAAACTGGTCATGCATGCACCTATGCGGACACTCAAGTGTCAAATTTTTATGGTCATGTGATGCTAGGGCTCAGGATTCATTTCCTCTATTTTAGTCAACCCAATGTTTCCAAAATATGTTCTTTTATCCATTTGTGCATTCATCCAAGTCCATTTTGGGCGTCCGAGAAAATTTTCACAGCATTCACCTTTCAGGTGTATACACATTTTTTCAAAAACTAGTTATGATCAGTGAATTTTTTCAAAGAAAAGTTGGAAGTCATCTCTTTTCAAAAGCATATCGGTTTTTCAGCTAAACAACTTATTTTTCTTTTTTCTCTCTTTTTTTTCTTCTTTTTTTTATTTGTTTATTTCTTTTTCTTGTTTGTTTTTTTTTCTTCTCTTTTTTTTTCATGAGGTATTTTGCTATATACATGCATATCCAAGGTATCTTGCTACCTAAACATACATATATATGTTTTGTAAGGTATTTTTGCTATATACATGCATATCCAAGGTATCTTTCTACCTAAACATACATATATATTTTGTGAAGTATTTTTTGTTTACATACATGCATATCTAAGGTATCTTTCTACCTAAACATACATATATATATTTTGTGAAGTGTTTTTTGTTTACATACATGCATATCTAAGGTATTTTTCTACCTAAACATACATATATATATTTTGTGAAGTGTTTTTTTGTTTACATACATGCATATCTAAGGTATTTTCACTACCTAAACATACATATATATGTTTTGTAAGGTATGACTACCTTCCGAGCTTGCGCTTGTTTTATTTAAATTCCCAGGATCATGAGCAACTAGGTGCGTCCTACTATAAAAAAATGATCAAATAGCAGGCAGAAATTTAAAAGGTACTAGGTTGCCTCCTAGTAGCGCTTCTTTAACGTCTTGAGCTGGACGCCTTATGACTTGTCGGTCACTGACCTAGTACTTTGCTTACCTTTGGCTTTGGACTTGGTCGCCTATTGGTCGGCCATGTGGTGTAGGCAATACTCAAACCTTTTTGTGGATGAGCAGAGGTGAACTATAGAGGTGATGGCGGTGCGTCTGTTGCCCGCTGCCGGCCATCGCCAGGCTGCTGTGGTGTTTCGCCCTGCGCCTGCCTGGAGACGCAGAACTTCTTGATGAAAGCTCGATTGGTAGGGGGGACCTGATGACCTTGCTGGGGATGACAGGCACTCCCTAGAACTATGCCACGACGACATGAACTTGCTGGGGGGAACGGGCGCCCTGTAGGGCCGACAGAGGCCCGTAACCAGAGCTGGAAACCCCAGGGCCCTGTTGGACTTCTTCAGGTCCACTGGGTGTCTTTGTGGGTGCGATCCCTGCAAACAATAGATGGTATCAGAAATCAGTTGAACCATATGCATACTTACCCATGTCGGGACGACACAGACCAACTGATACTTTTGCAGGGGGAGATTGGCATTGCGGTCGCTGGGCAGAATGTTGCTAAGTAGCAATGTCATCTATATCTGTGTAAGAGTGGTCATGTTGGTGCGCATGATCCGCACTCGTCTCTTTGCAGCGGCACGGGTGAAATCTTGCCCCAGTATGCATAGTAGCTGTGTGATAGCCTCCCTCTCTGGTTGTGCTCGCACAGTTGGCCGTCCTCCAATATCAGGGGGTGGCCCAGGAACCGTTAAAAGGAAACTACTGGTCCCTTAACCGGGAGTGCAAGTCTTGGTTAAGCATTTAAGGATAGAGGACCTTAAATTCTCTTAAGGTGCGGATGTGGAGCACACTGAAAATGAGGACACGTAGCCCTCTAAAGGTGAGGGCGTGCAACCCTCTCAAGGCGAGGATGTATAGTCCTCTGGAGGTGAGGGCGTGTAGTCCTCTCAAGGTGAGGGCGTGCAGCCCTCTGTTGGCGAGGACGTGTAGTCCTCTAAAGGTGAAGGCGTGTAGCCCTCTGTTGGTGAGGACGTGTAGTCCTCTAAAGGTGAGGGCGTGTAGCCCTACGAAGGTGAGGACATGCAGTCCTCTGATGGCGAGGGCGTGTAGCCCTCTGAAGGTGAGGACGTGTGGTCCTCTAAAGGTGAGGGCGTGTAGCCCTACGAAGGTGAGGACATGTAGTCCTCTGAAGGTGAGGGTAACTAGTACCCAAGGCAAGGGCGAGTAGCCCTCTCAAGGCGAGGACGTGTAGTCCTCTGGAGGTGAGGGCGTGCAGCCCTCTGATGGTGAGGACATGTAGTCCTCTCAAGGCGAGGACGTGTAGTCCTCTGGAGGTGAGGGCGTGCAGCCCTCTGATGGTGAGGACATGTAGTCCTCTCAAGGCGAGGACGTTTAGTCCTCTCAAGGTGGGGACATGCAGTCCTCTGAAGGCGAGGATGTGTAGTCCTCTAAAGGTGAGGGCATGTAGCCCTACGAAGGTGAGGACATGTAGTCCTCTGAAGGTGAGGGTAACTAGTACCCAAGGCGAGGGCGGGTAGCCCTCTCAAGGCGAGGACGTGTAGTCCTCTAGAGGTGAGGGCGTGCAGCCCTCTGATGGTGAGGACATGTAGTCCTCTCAAGGCGAGGACGTGTAGTCCTCTCAAGGCGAGGACGTGTAGTCCTCTCAAGGTGAGGACGTGGAGTCCTCTGAAGGCGAGGATGTGTAGTCCTCAAAGGTGAGGGCGTGCAGCCCTCTGTTGGCGAGGACGTGTAGTCCTCTAAAGGTGAGGGCGTGTAGCCCTACGTTGGCGAGGACGTGTAGTCCTCTCAAGGTGAGGGCGTGCAGCCCTCTGTTGGCGAGGACGTGTAGTCCTCTAAAGGTGAGGGCGTGTAGCCCTACGAAGGTGAGGACATGCAGTCCTCTGATGGCGAGGGCGTGTAACCCTCTGAAGGTGAGGACATGCAGTCCTCTGATGGCGAGGGCGTGTAGCCCTCTGAAGGTGAGGACACGCAGTCCTCTGATGGCGAGGGCGTGTAGCCCTCTGAAGGTGAGGACATGCAGTCCTCTGAAAGTGAGGACACACAGTCCTCTTAAGGTGAGGGCGTGCAGCCCTCTGTTGGCGAGGAGTGTAGTCCTCTGAAGACCAGGGTACTAGTACCCGAGGGTCCATCCTTATGAGAAAGCAAGAGATGGACTCATCGAGAGAGCCGGTAATCCCAAATTCAAAAGATTTGGACATTTAGATGTAGGGAATCTATGTAGTTAACATGATTTTGAGGGATGCAAATGCATGCAACCTTTGTTGTGAAATTTGGGTAAATGCGGACTTTATATGAAACAATGCAATGTAATGGAAAGTTGTACAATGTTCATGGCATTCTTTCCCTATTTTGTGATTTTGATTTTGATTTGATTTTTTTTTTTTTTTTTTGGAAAACACAGATTGACTGCCCTTTTGAAAAAGGTGATAATTCATGCAACCTCATCCTATCTTTTTGCAAATCTCTCCGGGAACTCCCTCAGAGTGTATGTTCTTTTTGATTTAGTCACTTGACCATTTTGGAGTGACTGCAATGGAGTCGTTTGATGTTTAATCAATCCATTGAAATCCTAGGGTTTGTCCCCTTTTTTTTTGTTTAAAACATCGATGGGTGAGAACTTTTGATCGGCCCCTATGTTCACTTGAGGCTCATGCACGGTGCCCCTTATTGCCCCAGTGTAAGGCTTTGAGGTACCAATCGTTGTCTTTCGTCATGACCTTGTAGCTGGGAACCTATTGAGTGAGAACTTCTAATCTGCCCCTAGGTTCGTTTGAGGTTTATGCATGGGGCCTTTCATTGCCCCAGTGTAGGGCTTAGAGGTACCAATTGTTGTCTTGTTTTCACAACCTCGTAGTGAGGAAGAATGAAAGACGCAATTGATTCTTGCAAAAAGAATTTTCCAAGGACGAGAAATAGTTGAAGGATTTTTCAGCTGATGGATTAAGTCAAATGACTCCTATGTAGAAGCAAGATGTTTTGATGTCTTGATGATGCTAAAGGATCAAGTGCTTCTAAGTTTTATTCAAGACAAGAATCCAAGAAAGTCAAGATATATGATCAAGTTGATTTCTAGAATCTTTTGGAAGAAGTTTCCAAATTGAAAAAACAAAAGGTTTGACCAAAGAATTCTATCATTTCAAATTGAGATTTGCTCTCCGGTAATCGATTACCAGCAGCTGAAAATGTTTATAACAGTCACTAGAAATTTGAATTCAAAATTTATAATGTGTAATCGATTACACATGGATGGTAATTGATTACCAGCAATTTATTCAAATTTTAAAGCCTGTGATCTATTACACAAGTCTTGTAATCGATTACCAGAGGAGATTTTCAGAAAATAATTTCCAAGAGTCACATCTATTCAAATGGTTTATGAATGGCCATCAAAGGTGACTTGGAAACACGAATTTAAAGAGAGTTTTCATTGCCCACAAAGTTTATCCTCTCAAAAGATTAAGAGTTTTTCTGAACTGAACTGTCTTATCCTCTCAAAAAGATTCCTTGGTCAACCACTTGCATATTCAATAAGGAATTTTGATTGGTCTTCATTGTACAATCTATCCCTTTTAAGAGAGATTTCTTCTTCTCTTCTTCTTACTTCTGAAAAGGGATTAAGAGACTGAGAGTCTCTTATTGTAGAGGATTCTTGAACACAAGGGAAGGGTTGTCCCTGTGTGGTTCAGACTTTGTAAAAGGAGTTTTACAAAGAGAGTGGAAAATCTCAAGTGGGTTTCTTGAGGACTGGACGTAGGCGCGGGAAGTTGCCGAACCAGTATAAATCAAGTTTGCATTCCTCTCTTCCTTTAAACTTCTTTTATTGCTATTTATCTTTTGCTTTAAAGAAGTTTATTTTGATTTGTCTTTTGAGTAATTCATGTTAAGGGTGCATTGTTAATCCAAAAAGAAAGAGTGATAGTTCAATTGGGGAATAGTTTTTGCATCTTAATTCAACCCCCCTTTTTCTTAAGGTAACTGAGGCCATTTGTCCAACATCCTATTCTTGACAACTCGCTTCTCTAAGAAGACAAACTTTCTGGAATGATAAAATGAAGTCACATGAACGTCTATATTTTTACTTGAAAACACAGTCAATCAAATGCCTTTTTATTTTTTTTATTTTGAAACTTATTTTTTTATTTTGAAACTTATTTGTTTTGAACTTTACTCGTTGTTTTACGGCACCCCCACCAACGTGCAAGACGAGTAATCTCTGATTGAACAGTCTTGGAAGTCAACACTCAGGAGCGCAGGTCGCTTGAGCAAATAGACCAATGGCTTGCACCCACATTCCGGTGAAAGTTGAATAAGCAAACATGCGTTTGTGAGAGGATGAGGGACAAGGATGTCCATTTTATCCATATCATTTAGCATTGTAACTGTGGTTTATAATAATGGCATAAACTTGAAAATCCTGATGAGTCATAACAACAGCTTCCAGAATTGCCCCATGTATGGTGTTGCTTGTCAATGTTATGATTCAACAAGCGATTCTCCTCAAATTTCAGCCAGCCCGCATCAATTAGACCTTGCACCTTACGCCTGAGGGTCATACAGTGCTCAATGGAATGCCCCAGGGCTCCCCCACGATATGCACATGTTGCGTTCGAGTCATATCCTCAGAAAAATGGGGGTTTGAGGGAACCTAGCAGGGGTTATGGCTACCATTGCGTTATCAAGTAGATATGGGAGCAAGTTAGCATATGACACCGGAATTTGGGGTGAATCCTACAGGCTTTTCGCTGCAAAATTCATTTCTTGGTTGGTGTTTTTTTTGGTTTGTGCTAAAGGTGGTCTTCATCATTGGAAGTGCGGTAGACAGGCTTTGTGGTTGATTTAGGGATGGCCTTTGTGGATAACTGGGTGGTGGGTAAGGAGGTGGTTTGTTATTGACTGAGTAATGACATTGTTGGGTTTGGTGGGAAACTTGGCCGTATAGGAATGGCAGTCACAGCATGGGTTTCTCCCTCATCCTCACCCTCTTTATTTGCCCCAGTTTTCTCATTCGTCTAAGCAGGATGATTAAATTTGCCTCTTTTCAGATCCACTTCGATCCTTTCACTGGCGAAGACCAAATCCGCAAAGCTTTGAGGGTGCGTAGCCCACCATCTTTTCATAGTAGAGTATCGATAATGTGTCTACCATCACGATTATCGTCTCCCTTTCCATCATTGGGGGTACCACTTGGGCCGCCAGATCCCTCCACCTTTTGGGCGTGTTCTTTGAAAGATCCGTCCCCCTTTTTGCAAATGTTCTGTAGTTGCATCCTATCCAGAACCATATCAAAATTGTACTAATACTGCCTAACAAAGGCAACCATTAGGTCCTTCCAAGAATGGACTCGGGAAGGTTCCAAGTTAGTGTACCAGGTAACAGCTACCCCAGTAAGACTTTCATGGAAGGAATGTATCAACAATTCCTCATCTTTTGCGTATTCCCCCATCTTCTGACAATACATCTTTAGATGGTTCTTGGGACAAGTAGTCCCCTTGTACTTGTCAAAGTCCAGCACCTTGAACTTGGGAGGGGTGATGATATTGGGTACTAGGAACAACTCTTTTAGGTTAGCAAAGGCATAATCTTCACCTCCTTCAATGGCCCTGAGCCTTTCCTCTAGATGATCCAACTTTCCCATTCCTGCCATAGCATGAGGGTTTTTACTTGTCGTGGAATGCAAGAGGTGTAGTTGTGGGTGATACTGAGGGCCTTCCAAAGGGTTTTGTAGGGGTATACCACCAACTGCTTGCCCTTCCGTGGCACATCCGAGGCAAGGCTCGAAGTCGGCTAGATTGTGGTGGGGAATTTCATGTGTCCCCCCCACGGTTTAAGAGACATGTGCATGATCAGTTTGCGGTTGTTGGCTCTCAATGGGTATAGGAGTGGAGTTATTGACATTCTTATTGGGAGTGTACGCCACTTTGGGTGGCGTATAGTTGAGAGGCAAGCCATATGGCGGGAAGGCGTGCTCGTTTTGAATTTGTACATTATGGGGGCTGCCCGTACTTCCCAAATCTTTGCCTACCATATCTGAGGTTGGATGATTCATTTGGTTGATGCCGGATGGGGACATCAGGTTCACCTTAGCAACAACGCTGGTAGCGGCAATTGCAACCGCATTGGCTTCCATTATCTTCTTCACGCTCATCATGGCCTCCATCATTGTGGCCATTTTCTCTTTAATGGCCTCCATGTCGGCCTTCATCTTCTCTTGTATCTCCTCTACTTCACCCATTACTCTAGCTCTAGCACAAGTTCGGTGAGGACGCCGTAAAGCATGTTTTTTTTTTTTGATAACAATGATTAAGTTCATTTTATTTTATTTTATTTCATTTTTCAAGGAAAGAATGCAATGAGCAATGCAACCAATGAAAAGCATGGATGTATGCGAATGATGTACAGTTGAAGATTGCGAATTTTTACGCAGGATATGGGGTTGAATCAATTTAGATTTTCAACATGGTCCATGACATCTTTGTCAAGGTGAAACTGGAAGTAACAAGGACATCAACAATCCTAAATATGTTTGGCAGTAGACGAAGCAGTGATGTGACTCGATTCATCTTTTGCCCCAATTTTGCAAGACGGTTACTTCCATATTTTGACTTGATGAACCTTTTTATAAAAGCATGAGCTTGGTTCAACCCTATAATCCAAGGAATGGCAATTCTGATCGCCAATACTTCAACAACATCTCATAGGGATGAATGACTCGGGCATACTTTAAGCTATGCATGGAAAATGTAATTATGAAATTGAGATGCCCGAAGAAACACCATTTCCTAGTTAACCATGCATTAGGTACCATGTTCAATTATTTTGTTTTGTTGTTGTGTGTGTTTTTTTTTTTTTTAGAAATGGGTTTATGATCCCAACATGGTTGGCTCATGGTGCCTAACACATGCAACTAAGAATGTAGTGTGAAGTTTCACGCTTCCCCTTTTTTGTTTTTGTAGAGGAAAACACAAGGATGAGCAAACATGAAAACAAATGGTATGCAATTTTGCAGATCAAAAAGTTTGTTGAACGCATATGCATGATGATGCCATGACTCATGCAAAATGTGAGGCTGGAATATGATAACGGACAAATGCAGGAACGATATGTTCATTATGATGGTATGAAGAGATGCTTATGCGATGCATGATATGAATGCATTTTACGGACACGAGAGCCCGAAAAATTATCTCTTCTTACTTGCGCATTTGGGGGCGCAGTGCCCTATGTGTACAGTTAAGAAGGTGATATGGACCTTCCGGCTTCCCGTGACAAAGGACAAGACCAACATACAATGCATGCTAGAGATAAAATGCGGGAGTGACTTGATTCGCACTGATTTTTGGAGTAAAAATGTGGGATAAACTCATTTTATTCAAAAGGTTATAACTAGTCAAGATCTGAGCAACAATACAAACTTCCTAGCGGTTTCTAATCATATGGTCCATTAAGTCTATCATATGCTGACAATAGTTGAGAAGTCCGTGGATCTCCTCGGGGACAGGGTAGGTGTCCGCCATTGCTTTGGCCTTGGCTAGCAATCGAGGAAGTTCTTGACTCCTGTTCAAAGTAAGAGCAAATTGGTCCATCCACATTGTTGCCTCTTGGTGCAATGAATCAATTACCCTTTCCCTTGCTTCCCTTTCTACTGATATCTTGGCGTACTCATCCTCTAGCCTTTGCTCGTGAGTCGCTGCAAGATTTAGCTTCTCTTTGCACTCATCGATGATGGCCCAAATATTCCCTTCAGTCTCGCTTAACTATTGGGACAAATTTCTTTTCGACCTAAGGCAAGCCTTTAGCTCGTCCTTCAAGATCATGCCTTTGACCCGTGATGATTCCTTTCACCTCTTCGGAGCTTGAGCTCACTATTGCTGCCCTATAAAGCCCCTCAAAACTTTGCTTTGGTCATGTTCTTCCTTTCGGGCCTTCTTGGTTTCTCGTTCCAAGGCCTCAGCGGTGGCCATATTGACGCCCCTTAGTTCATCATACTCTTTTCAGACTTTGATGGCTATGGACTTGAACTTCTCTTCGACTACCCGGGCTCTTTCAAGCTCTGCCTTTAGGGCTTGTACCTCATCACTTTCTTTCGAAGCTTTAACCTCATCGTCTCTCACAGTCTTTAGATTTGGGAGCCAATCCAATCCTTGTGTTCGGATTCTCAGCCACTTATGATAGCCGCCGATGATCCCATTACTGCTTCCCCTAAGCTCTCTGTCCTTTCTTCACGCCACATCCCATGCCTTGCGAACTCCTTGGAGTACCCTCGCGTTGTGGTCACTGAAACCCCGTGCGATGAAGGGCGAGATGCTTTCGTCTGATGGCACTCCTCTCATGGGGTAGCCAAGTTGTCTTATGGCGAGGACAGGGTTATAATTAATACAACCCCTTGTTCCATCAAGGGAACATTTGGACGTCCTTCGCATGAAGATAGAATCCTGATTCTTCCTTCCTTCTAGCGAGGGAACCAATTAACAGACGCCCTTCTATGCTAGCCAAGAGTTGGTCCCAATTCGTCTTTCTTTTTTCGACGCACGAGCGGTGACCTTGTAGCGGATAGACGGGCCTACCTTCTTGGAGAAAAAAGGTGTGAAACCAGCCACACATAGAGAGCCAGTGCACAACAAACAATTCTTGCGCCGCTCTTTTCACATCCTCGGTCGAACGTGTCATACATGGCCAAAACGGCGACGACCGGGCTTTCCTTGCCATGACGAAAGGCGAGGAAAGCGTCAATCACTGCTAGGTCGACTAACCCTTCCATATTCGGAAAGAGGACAACTCCAAAGATCAAAAGCGCCA
This sequence comes from Glycine soja, assembly GCF_004193775.1. Lineage (NCBI taxonomy): Eukaryota > Viridiplantae > Streptophyta > Magnoliopsida > Fabales > Fabaceae > Glycine > Glycine soja. Next base: position 28,028,645 of record NC_041007.1, on the reverse strand, counting down.
AGATGTCAATAAAAGAAAGCCCATTCGCCTTGATTTTCCAAGGCCTTTGCCCTTTCCTCCAAACACTTCCTTGGTACTCCGACTACTCCATTTCTGTTTTGCTTTACACGGTCCAACTCTTGTGCTGAGATTTTCACTACCTTGGCAACTCTTGTCATGGAGGGATAGAACCCACAGAAAAGATATGGCTTCCTTCCTCCCAGTGGGCATCCCAGGATTTCTTCAAACTCTTTCACAGTCGGCACTAGCTGGAAGTCCTCAAATGTGAAGCACCTTAGGGGCTGGTCATAATACTGGGAAAGGGATGCAATCGGTTCCATGGAGACTTCTACCCTAGCTAGGTCCCAAATCTTACCATAGGCTTTGCGGAAGGCTTGCCGTTGAAGTTGACCCATTAATTGCCCCAACTCTCGTAAACTAGTGACCTCTAAGCTCTTGATTTTGACTTGATAAAACCTCTTTTTAAGCGAAGGCTTTTGACTTGATCCCATGTTTTACTAAAGTGAAATAAAATCTAGTGCGAATCAAAACTCCGACATCTATCATGGGTGGAATGGATGAATGCATGAAGAAATGCATATGACACAGATGCAATTTACGAATACGGGAGCCCGAGAAATTGTTTCCTTCTTGGATACAACGTTTGGGCAGCGTGGCACCCAACGTATGTTTTTAAGAAGGCGACATGGACCCTCCGTCGGTTTGCCGTTGAGGGGATCAAAGACGAAACCCACACATGATGCATATGTGAAAGGCACAACACGGGGATGTACATAGTACAACAATATTCACAAACAAATATAAGCAAAAGGGTATATGATACTTGTGCATGGCAGTGTGAAAAATGGCACGCAACGTGTTTGCTCCGTGCCCCTATTTAAAGGGACCTACAGGGGAGAGAACTAACTAGGTATTTAGCAATAACCCCCCAAGGTAGTCATATCTCTCTTGACGGTTTCTAGAGGTATTATCCTCTTCGAAGAACATATTGCAGCAGTAGGGACTACTAGCAACAATAAGTTTTCAAAGAGAAAAGCTCTAGATGAGGGTTCACTGTAATCAAGCAAGTCGGAGACCTAGCATGATCACAGATTCACCTCCACTCCTTATGTTCCCATGAACCCGGGTATAGGGCCCTTTTTCACTCACAGTGTGTGCAAATAGTGTTGGTGTTTGTGTGCATCAAATGAATAAATATTTACCTCATGCATACATTTTAAAACGCACTAGAAGCAACAAAGAGTTTATATACACAAGAACATAATGAAGGGAAACCAACAAAGGGGTAAATCACGGTAAAACATTGCACAAGATTTAAATGGCCTAACTCTCTAAAAACAGTCCCCAGTGGAGTCGCCAACTGTCGCAACCTACCCTTCGGCGGGAGGGCGACGCGTGACTCGCGGGATGCGTGTTCCACGAAAGGAATACGCGCGGAGTCGCCACCAACGTTTATTTGAGGAAAACGTCGGAAAAACCAGAAAAGACGCGATCTACGAACTTTTAAGTGAAAGGTTCGGGAGTTGTATTTACACACGGGGAAGGTATTGGCACCCCACTCGTCCGCCCCAAGGGACGGCAGCCTTTAATCGAATGTGCAAACATGACTTTGATTTTTACGTTCCCTTTTATGTCCTTATATCCTTTATACCCTTTTTATATTTTTTCTTTTTTGTGGTCGACAAGGGTGTTTCCCTTTGCTCCTACGTATTCCTCAATTTGGGATGAGAAAATCAGACCTACGTAGTTCTTTCGGAACAAAGTGTTTGGTTTAAGTTTGTTTTTTGTCTTTTTTGCAAAATATGTTTTTTATTTGAACAAAAGGTCATTTAAGGTGTTGGACCATTAAACGGTTTTTTGATTTTGAAAGGAGAGAAACGTTAAGGCATTGGACCATTAACGATCTCTTGTTTTTGAAAGGAGAGAAACGTTAAGGCATTTGGACCATTAACGATCTCTTGGGGTGGTCGACAAAAGCGGGGCTTTTGCTCCTACGTATCCTCAATTGCGATGAGGAAATCAGACCTACGTAGTTCTTGCAAAAGCGGTAAAGTCACATGTTGATTTTATGCTTTTGAACGGTCCATGTTAACCGATAAAAGCAAAGAGGACTGTTTAAGGCGTTGGACCTTAAAACGGTTTTTAGTGATTTTTCGGAAAAAAACTTGATTTGTGAGTTGATTTTAGTCTTAGTTTCACTTTGGTTATTAATCAATTCATTCAAGGAAACTTCCAAAGAAAAACGTCCGATTGATTTTTTTTATTATTTTATTCAAAGATATTTTGATTATTTTATTATTATTTTACTTTTTTGGTTTAACCGAGGTTATAGCGTGAACGATCAGTTAGATTTCGTTTTAACAGTGATTAAACGAGATTACAACACAAATGATCGGTTGAAATTCATTTTATCATTTATTAGACGAGAAAACGGCTTAAATAAATGGTTAAAGCACGTTAAAAACGGAAGAAAAGAAAACTGAAAGTAAACGAAATTAAAGTGAAAGTACACAAAACAAGAAATGAATTGAAAGTCTCGAATTCGAAAACTTACCCGTTGAAGAACGAAGAACGAATGAAGAACGGATGAAGAACGGTGAAGAACGATGAAGAATTTCCACAGAATCGCTTACGGAAGCGTTACGGAAGTACTTCGACTTGATTTTTCTTCACGAAAACGTGTTTTTGCCCAAAATAGCCGAAATGCATAGCCAAAGGGGTCTTGAACATTTTGAAACAGCTCCCCCCTCCCCTATTTATAGAAAAAAAAAGGAGGTGCTTGCCGCCTAAAGACTTAATGAAGAAGATTTCTAAGCACACCCGAATTACTAAGTTCACCCCCCTTTTCGTATTTTACGGAAAAGTTACGGAAGCCTTACGGAACTGTTTTCAAATTTGATTTTCATCTTTTTTCTTTTCCCTTTTACCAATGTTAAGTGGAATATGCTTACCCAAGGTTTTCGGAAATTTTACGGAAGTATTACAGAAGCCGCGGAAGCCCCGAAAACCATTTTCCAAAAACGTGGAGGAGCTTGCCGCCCAGTTGCTTCCTCCTTAAGCAACCCAACTTCCAAAATGTTCTGGAAGGGCCTAGATTTGAATTGCTATTTACACCCCTATCTTGATAAGTTCACCCCCCTTACCTTTTTTGGTGATTCTTTTTTCGTAAAGTTACGGAAACTTACGAATCTCGTAACGATACTTGTTTTCTTTCCGTAATGTTACGGAACCTTGCGGATTACATAATCATCCCCTTTTTGACTTACGGAATGTTACGGAATCTCACTTAATTATGCAACGATGCTTCCATTTGATTTCCGGTGTGTCACGGAAACTTACGGATTGTGCATCAATATTTTTTGGTTTTCCGACATGTCCTGGAATTTCACAAATTGCCTAATGATGGGTGCCAAGCACCTCACAAGGACCAAAGAAAGGTCGCATGTCATCAAGCAAAGGTCCCCGGACGAAATTAGGGTATGACACCTAGAATATAAGCTTTTTGAATCCTGGAAAAACCATGATTTGTTGGCAGCCCAACCTCATTACAAGCCTAGAAAGTCCTTCAGATTCATTTTGTGTGTTTATTTCTATATGGTATGAGATGAAATACAAAGGTTAGGACTTGTGTTAGTTGTTTATGATAAAATGAGCCTAAACACTTGATCTTGAGTGAAACAATGACTATGAGGCTTTGGTTGATGATCCTTCCTTGATATCTGTCATTCTCACTAGCTTATTTCAATTGTGACTCTAATGCATACGTTCCTATCTTTGAAAAGCTGCATGTTGGTGAAGGGCAATTGATTAAAGCATTCCATGATATTCATTTCATATGATTAATTTTTTCTATGAAACAAACACCACTTTGATTAATCATTATATTTTGTCACTTGAGAACAAGTGAATTGTTCTTTCTTTGCTTGAGCACAAGCAAAATTGTAAATTTGGGGGAGTTTGTTAGTTGTCTTATACGACTAACTTTTGTATAGAAAACATTTTCTAAAACTTGTATAGTTTCCCAATTTATAGTTATTTTGTAGGAATTTGTATATAAATCTTGTTTTGTTTGAATAGCTGTCTTTAGAGTATCTCACATGTGATTTAATGATAAAATTTGTACAATTTCAGGTCAAAAGAGTCTAAAATCTTGAAGTGCTAAAAGGAGCAGTCGCGCTAAGCGGACCCTGTGGGCACAGACTTTGAGAATAGTGCTCTGGAGGCAGCAAAGAGGAGCAACTGTGCAGAGAAGCCTAGGGTTCTACATTTTGAGAGAGATTAGTGAGTGTTAGAGTGATTGTGAGGTGCCAAGAAGAGGAGGAGGGATCCCCCTTCTTGTGTAAGCAACAATTATTTTGTACTCTCTATCTCATTTGTGTTAGGGTTTCCTTTTATTGCTGGCTAAAAAACCTAGATGGGGATTTCTAATGAACAGTTGATGTAATTACTTTTCATATCTAATTAATTATGTTTTGTGTGTTCAATGCTTCTTTCAATGCGTAATTATTGCATGCTCTTGGTCTGATCACCCACTTGTGTATACTGTTAGGTGACTTTAGCATTGGGAAATGTACTGTTGCCTTAGAACTTGATAGAAGCAGGACTAAATAACTACATTACCAGGGATGGATTATGGGGTTTTGGTTTTCTGAATATGCTGTGATGATAATGTTGTTCAAGTTAAACCTAGTCTTACATGAGGGATCTGCGGACGAAGCTTAGGTTAAATTAGTCTAAACTTATGAGGGATTGAGGTTTAGTACTTTAGGCTATAGCATAGAACACAAGAACATGATTAATTAGAGAAATATCCTCATATGCATCAACTCGTTTGTTAGAAAGACCCAATGCTTTTTACCTATTGCTATCAATGTTTAATTACTTGCATTTAATATTTTTACCATAGAATTAGTTTTTTTCTATTTTTAACCATCAATTATCAATGTTTGTTCCAACAATTCCTTAGTTCTGAATAAAACTCTGTCTAATAAGCAAGTTCCCTGAGTTCGATACTCAGATCACTCTGTTTTAATTTTAAATACTTGATGACCTGGTGCGCTTTTCGGTATCTCATTTCTGTTGAATATAGTTGTTAAAAACTTGAGAAAAAGGAACCATATGGGAAATTGGTACCTGTGATGATTGCGAACCTGGGTTCGTGGGAGCAGAATGACAACAGTTGAGTACGAGAAACGAGATTCTTTTGTGAAGCTATTAGTCATCTTATACGACTAACTTTTAAAAACTTGTATGGTTAAAGTTGTCTCTAGAATATGTCCATTGGATTTAATGATGAAATATGTGCAATTTCAGGTGAAAATTAGGTTAAGTCATGAAGTGCTAAAAGTGACAGTTGAGCTTAGCTCATCAGTGGGCTAAGCGCGCATCCACCACTAAGCGCGCTTAGCGCGACAGAAGAATTTGGTTGGGCATCATCATCAAGGTCGTGTGCTAAGCGCGAGATTAGTCTGCTAAGCACAACAATTGTCTTCAGCTAGGCTCAACGCACGACTGGCGCTAAGCTCAAATCCACTTACTCGCGCCAAGCACGAGGGTGGAACTAAGCACAACATCGCGAATTCAGAGCCTATTTAAAGCCTGCTTTGTGCAGAATTAGGGTAACAAGGCCTAGGGCACAAAATTCCACAGCACACCACAATTCCTACTTCGGGAAAAGAGTTCTGGAGGCAGCAAGAGGAGTAGCTTTTGTAGAGATACCTAGGTTTTGTAAGTTCATTATTGTTAGGGTTTCTTCAATAATGGCTAGCTAAACACCCTTGTTGGGGATTTCTAATGAACAACTAATGTAATTATTTTAATATCTAATTGATTGTGTTTCTTATGTTCAATGCTTCTTTCAGTGCTTAAATTCTATATGCTATTGGTCTGATCAACCATTTGTGTGCCTGGTTAGGTGATTTTAACATTGGAAAATGTATTGTTGCCTTAGAACTTGAATGAAGCAGAATTGAAACTTAGTCTTACAAGAGGGATCTGCGGATTAATTTTTGGTTTTAAGTATGTTGTTACAATAATGTTGTTTGGTCTAAGTCTAGTCCAACAAGAGCGATCTGAGGACAAAGCTTAGGCTAAATTAGTCTAAACTTTCGTAAGCTATTTAAGCTAAGTCTAGTCCAACAAGAGGGATCTGAGGATGAAGCTTAGTTTAAGTTAGTCTAAACCTAGGAGGGATGTCTAAATTGAGCCTACTCCAACAAGAGGGATCTGAGGATGAAGCTTGGATTGATTTAGTCTAAATAGGGATGGAGGTTTGGTAATTTAGGCTACAACATAGAACACAAAAACATGATTTATTAGAGAAACATCCTTATATGCATAAGCTGGTCTGTTAGAAAGACCCAACACTTCTACCTATTGCTGTCAATTTTACTTGCATTTTTATTGTTTTTAACCTAGACTTAGTTTAATTCTATTTTAAACCATCAATTATCAATGTTTCTTTCAACAATGCCTTATTTATGAATTTAACCCGGTCTTAGACTAGTTCCCTGAGTTCGATACTCAGATTCATCCATTTTAATTTTAAATACTTGATGATCCGGTGCGCTTTCTGACAAACCGGATTTCCCTTGAACATATTTGTATACAGAAAAAGTGAACCAAAAAGTAACCGCAGAGGAAATCCAACAAAGTATTTATGGCACCATTGTCGGGGAACTAGATTTAAGAATAGTTTAGTTCAATTTTATGCCATTGCTTTATATTTTTCTCTTTAATTCATTGATTTTTTTTGTTCATACTTTAGTTACCATACGTTCATTGTTCTTTTGAGCTGGATAATTGTTGTTCTGTTTTCTTGTATGCAAAGAAGATCTACTACAAGTGATTTGATTCCCATTGATTTGGAGATTAACGCCACCTATAGAAGGCATAATTCAGAGAGAATTAGAAAATCTTTGCAGGATTTAGAAGCAGCAGCAACTCTAGAAGAAGAACCTCGATCTTCTTAGGCATCTTCTAGTTTTCCTATTGCAGGGCATTCTCATATAGAACCTGTTGAAGATACAATCATGGCTGAAGAGCCAAGAAGAGTAACCCTGGAGGATTATACAAGTTCTAATGTGCCACAATTTTTCACCAGCCAAAAGTTCAAGCACAAACCATTACATATCCACCATCATTGATTCAGCTAATTCAGAATAATCTGTTTTATGGTTTACCAAATGAAGGCCCATATGCACACCTAGCCACTTACATTGAAATATGCAATACTATTAGGCTAGCTGGTGTGCCTGAAGATGCAATCCGATTGAGCTTGTTTTCATTCTCACTATCTGGAGAAGCTAAGACATGGCTTCATTCATTCAAAGGCAACAGTCTTAAGACATGGGATGAAGTTGTGGAGAAATTTCTAAAGAAATATTTTCCTAAGTCTAAGACTGCTGAAGGCAAAGCCGCCATCTCTTCTTTTCACCAATTTCTAGATGAATCTCTGAGTGAGGCCTTAGAAAGATTCCATGGTTTATTGAGAAAGACCCCCACTCATGGATTCACAGAATCGATACAGCTCAACATTTTTATAGATGGGTTAAGACCGCAGTCCAAGCAGCTGTTGGACGCCTCTATAGGGGGAAAAAATCAAGTTGAAGACCCCTACAGAAGCCATGTATCTCATTGAAAATATGGCTGCAAGTGACATTGCTATTCTGAGAGATAGTGCCCACATTCCTACTAAAAAGAGTTTATTGGAGCTAACCTCACAAGATGCATTGTTGGCACATAACAAGTTGCTATCTAAGCAACTTGAGGCATTAACTGAAACACTAAGTAAGTTGCCAACTCAAATTCATTCTGTGCATACTTCACATTCTTCTATTTTGCAGGTTGCAAGATGTACAATTTGTGGTAGAGCTTATGAATCTGGATGTTGTATCCCTAATAAAGAAGAAGTCACATGAAGTCAATTACATGGGGAACCAGCCCAGAAACAATTTTAATGCAGAAGGATTTTCCAGATTCTAGCAATATCAATAGAAGAGATAGTGGAAAAATCACCCTGGTAATCAATTCAATAGAGACCAGGGTGGTTCATCCACAAGGCCATAATAGCAAGGGCCTAGTCTCTATGATCGCAACACAAAGCTGGAAGAGACTCTAGCTCAATTTATGCAGGTTTCTATGGCTAACCAGAAGAGCACAAAGTCTGCCATAAAGAATCTGGATGTCCAAGTGGGACAACTCGCAAAACAGTTGGCGGATAGGCCGTCAAGCAGCTTTAGTGCTAACACTGAAAAAAATCCAAAGGAAGAATGTAAAGCTGTCATGACAAGGAGCAAAATGGCAACCCATGTGGATGGAAGAAAAGCGGAAAAGAAGATGGAGGAACATAAACAACAGTTGGCTGGTGAACTGGCGCTGAAACCGGTTGATGATTTAGTTGAACTTGAAGAAATTGTTAAGGAAGTAGAAGGTGATGAAGAAGGAGAGACACCAATAAAAGATTGCAAGAGAAAATAAAGAAGAAGGAAGAAAAACAAAAAGAAATAAAAGAAAAAGAAGAAAAAGAAAAAATGTTGAAAAATGAAAAACAAAAAGAGAAGGTTGTTGAGATTGAAAAGAAAAAGGGCAAGAGTGAGGCTAACTCAGAAAAGAAGAAAGAGGCTACTCCTATTGAATGCAATGAGGTACCTTATCCATTGGTACCCTCCTGGGAAGATAAAGAGCGACATTTGGCCAGATTTCTTGATATCTTCAAGAAACTAGAAATTACTTTGCCATTTAAAGAAGCACTTCAGCAAATGCCCCTCTATGCCAATTTTTTTAAGGATATGTTAACTAAGAAGAACTGGTACATCCATAGTGACAAAATTGTTGTGGAAGGTAACTGTAGTGTTGTGATTCAACGCATTCTTCCACCCAAGCACAAAGATCCTGGAGTTGTCACAATACCGTGTTCTATTGGTGAGGTTGCTGTAGGCAAAGCTCTGATAGACTTGGGAGCTAGTATCAATTTAATGCCTCTTTCCATGTGTTGGCGACTTGGAGAGATAGAGATAATGCCTACACGCATGACCCTCTAGTTAGTTGACCACTCCATTACAAGGCCATATGGAGTCATTGAAGATGTTCTCGTGAAGGTTAACCACCTTATATTCCCAGTTGACATTCCTCTCATTCTTGGCTACCCATTCATGTCTACTGCAAGCTGCATGGTGGACACGGGAAAGAAGATACTGCAGATGGGCATAGAAGATCAGCTTTGATTTGTTCCATGAGGACAAGGATCCACCTAGCCAAAATGTCTGTTTTAAAGTGCATGTGATGGAGGAAAAAAAATCTGAGAAGAAGGTCCTTGAAGTAGGAACTCTTTTGGATCCTGGATAACAGGACGATGCATCAAGCTAGTGACGTTAAAAGAGCACTTACTGGGAGGCAACTAAACTTTTCTTTCCCTTTTTTATTTTCATTCTTGCCTCTTGCATGTAATTAGGATATCTTGCTTGTGATTGTGATTAATTTCAGCTTGTTTAGTAATGAACAAGGGGTTGTGAGCTTGTGTGAAGAGATAGACAGAAAAAGACTTAGAAAATTTTTGCAATTGTCTATCCGCTAAGCGTAGACCGTGCGCTAAATGCTCAGTCTTCACGCGCTAAGTCGAGCTTGCTCGCGCTAAGCGCATAGACCCCTGATTGGTTGGCTGAATAATTCAGCTAAGCGCACATCACTATGCTAAGCCCCATCTCTTTGTGGTAATTGAACTTTAACCAATGGGCTTAGCGTGGATGATGCGTTAAGCACCACTTCTTCTCGGGCAAAATTTCATTGTAGCAGCACTAAGTGCGCTATCCTACGCTAAGCCCCACATCCATTCTAGCCAGGAGGCGCTAAGCGCCAATCTCTTATGGTTTTTGAACTCTTGGAAGTGTTGCGCTAAGCCTGAACTACTCTTTGTAAGTTGAAGCTTGATGTTACGCTAAGCCTCACATCTCAGGCTAAGCGCATATTGCAGAAAAAATTTGGTGTTGCAGAAAGCGCTAAGTGTAGCTTGCCATGCTAAGCCCCAGATGCTTACGGGATTTTACAACTTCAAGTTGGGCTTAGTGTGAGGCAAGGCTAAGCGCTAGTGTTTTAAATTAAAATGTCACGTTGGCACGCTAAGCGCAGCTGTGCGCTAAGCACGCCATACGAATTTCAGTTTTTAAAAATTGATGGCAAAGGCACTTGGGTTGCTACCTTTGCACCCAAACCTCTGCACCCTCTTAACCTTGAGCAAATTCTTTTACTTTCTGCTACGTGTGTACTGCTTCTCTGCATCATCTTTGTTTCATCTCAAGAACAATCCAAGTAAGTTAGCACATTTCTAATTTTATTTTTGATTCTGCAAACCTTAGGATAGATGACTTCTTGTTTTTCTTAGTTAGTTGCTGTTAGGTTAAGGTTACTAGTTTTAGGGTTAGTCAATGTAGGAATTTAGGTAACCTAGAAGCCTATTAGGGGCAATGTGGCTGAAAGGAGTGAAGACCCCTGAAGTTCTATCTGGAAATCACGATGAACGCTCTAAGTGCGCCTGTGCGCTTAGCCTGTTCATCGCAACTGAAAATTTTGGATATCCAGAAGAACGAGCTAAACGGACCATGTCACACTAAGCGCGTTCATACCTGCTGAAGAACTTAAGTGATAAGCCCGCTAAGCGTATATGTGCACTAAGTGGGACCAGTGTTCAGACATTTAGGGTTTTGAGAATTTTTGTTTAGCGCTAAGCCAGATGTGTATGGCTAAGTGCCACTTTGCTTCTGTAAGTTTTCCTTTGTAATAACGCTAAGCGCGTCTGTGCACTAAGCCGTTGTTGTGTGTTGAGCTAAGCACCCTGTTGCACTAAGCTCAACTCCCTCACTGTCTTTTAAGTTTTTGTAGTACAGCTAAGTGCACCCTGTGCGCTAAGCCTGAGTGTCTTTCTATTGAGGCTGAGCTAAGCGCCAGCATGCTGCGCTAAGCTCCAACCCTTTTCGGTTTTGAAAATTGTAGACTTAGGCTAAGCTCAGTTGTGCAGTAAGCCTATTCTCTAGAAAAAAATGTTTTATGTGTCTTCAAGCTAAGCGCCAACATGCTGTGCTTAGCGCTTGAGTAAAATTTCATAAGGCGCGCTAAGCTCAACATGCAGCGCTAAGTGCCCAATCAAAATATCAGTTTTATTTTTCTGTTTTTGTGAAAATAACATGTACTAACTCTTGTGTTTGTCTTATATTTTGTAGATGGCATCTAAGAAGAGGAAAGCACCCTCTACACCTACCCAAGCCAGATTTGATAGATCCAGGTTCACATCTCAAGAGGCTTGGGAGAGATTCTACCTGAAAGGAATGTCATTCTCCATCACTCAGATTTCGATGAATTTACTGAAGAACTCAAGCGTAGAAACTGGCACAAGGAGTTGAAAAACTTTGTGGATGGCAGTATTGATGTGGCCATCGTAAAGGAGTTTTACGCAAACCTCTATGACCCTAAGGATAAACCACCTAAGTAGGTGAAGGTGAGAGGTTGTTTGGTGAAATTCGATGCAGACACCTTGAACTCATTCTTGAAGACCCCAATGATTCTTGAGGAGGGGGAGAACTTTCCAGTATACTCCAGGTTCTGTCATTCAAAGCCAGAACCACAGGAACTGGCAGCTCGATTATGCATCCCTGGAAGGTTCTGATGGACTACCATTGAAGATCTTACTGAAGAATCTGACCACGCTCGCTCAGACATGGAGCGTTCTTTCTTTTTCTAACCTGGTCCCTACCTCTCACACCTCTGATATCACATTAGACAGGGCCAGGTTGATTTATGGAATCATTCAGAAGATGGATATGAACTTGGGCTATATTATTTCAGCACAAATTTCTCTGATAGCCCAACATGACTCTTCTAGACTTGGGTTTCCAGCCTTAATCACTACTCTGTGCAAGGCCAGGGGAGTCGTTTCTAATTCATTGACATTGGAGAGCCTTGGTCCAGCTATTAATGTGGCTTATGAAAAGAAAAACTACTGAAACCTAGATGACCTCTCAGTTACCTTCAGAGGGCCACGCAAGGCCAAGGGGAAGAGGCCTGAGGCTCCCCCATCTTCTGAGATTCCCTTTTCCTCAACTCCAACACCAATTCCAGCTGCCCCATCTACATCTACATTTGTTCTTCCAGTTCCTTTATCTGCAGGACCATCAGACTTTATATTTACACCTCATATGCTTCATTCCATGCTCCAGAGTATACACAGGGGGCAGTCCATCATCATGCAGAGCCTGTAGGGCTTGGGCTTTCCATCCATCATGAGCATGGAGGAGTTTAATGCGCAGGTGGCCTGGCCAGGAGCCCAGTCTTCTCCTTCTGGAGGGGGTGGGGCCTCTGTAGCCCAGGAGCCTGCTTTTGAGGAGCCAGCAATAGCAGCAACAGCATAGGGGAAGGATGAGCTCACCTCTCCTTAGCCTTCTTATTTTGATGCAGGTATACACATGGCTCAGGAGGAGGATCCTTCTACAGACCAGATCCCAGAGCCATCCCCAGTACCCATACCTGATGATGCCACACCATCCGCACCAGCACCTGAGTTAGAGCAGCCTATCTCTCAGGATTCACCAGTTGCTCAGGTGTTGGACCTTAATGAGCATGCACAGGAGCAACCACAGGAGCAAGACATTTAAATTTATGCATCTTGAACATTTTAGTTTATTTTCAATTATTTTATGATTTATGTTCAGTCATTTTAATTTCCGTTTTTATGTTTCAGTTATTTAAAATTTTAGCACTTTGAGTTGTCTGCTTGTACCAAAAAGCTTGTTTGAACAGTGAATTGATTGAAATTGTTTTGCATGAAATGAGTGTTTGAGAATGATTTGAATGAGCAATTGTATGATTTGAATGGATTGGAATGAGTAGATAATTGTTTTGATCAAGCTTGTAGCCATTAGAAGAAAATGAGCATGTGATTAGAAGTATGACAGAAAAATGTTAGTCAGTTTGTCAGATTGATTGTGAAGGAATGCATTAACCGTATCCCGGTGAGAGTGTGATCCTTAAATTTTGAGAGAAACGACTATCATTTAGTACTCATTTTTGCGTGAATCTCTGAAGTATGGACTAAATCTAAGAAATTGAGGATGATGAAGGCTATGTCTGATTGTGATAGCCACTTAGCCAAAAAGCTGACCATGTGCCTGAATGAATTATCCCTTGTACCTAGTTTGAGCTGAATGAATTATTGATTGATTGAACCCTGAGCCTATACAGTGTTATCTCCTGCTACCTTGACTTAGGTTGTAGGAGAGCATCTTCCACAGGAAGCGTGGTTCAAAGCAAATTTGTCCCAAATTTGGGGGAGTAATTATCAAGGTAAATTTGTTCCAAATTTGGGGGAGGCACTGGGTAAGAATGGAAATGGTCAAAGTAAACAGCATACACACACTATTTTTGTGCATACACATAATGTCTCTGTATATATTCTGTTAAAAAAAAACTGTAAGTACAAATGAAGTTAATAAGTGTGTATGCTGCAAAATACTGAAATGAAGCTGAGTGCCTAACTAAAAGACAAGTATGGGATGTGAATGAATGAAAAAGTGAAGGTTTATCTATGGATGAATACTCTCCTAGAACCTAAGCTTTTGAATCCTAGAAAAACCATGATTTGTTGGAAGCCTAACCCCATTACAAGCCTAGAAAGTCCTTCGGATTCAATTTTGTGTGTTCATTGTTGTATGACATGAGATGAAATGCAAAGGTTCGGACTTGTGTTAGTTATTTATGATGGTATGAGCCTAAACACTTAAGCTTGAGTGAAATAATGACTGTGAGGTTTGGTTGATGATCCTTCCTTGATTTCTGCCATCCTTACTAACTTATTTCAGTTGTGACTCTAATGTGCATGTTTCTATCTTTGAATAGCTGCATGTTTGTGAAAATCAATTGATTGAAGCAGTCCATGATATTCAGTTCATATGGTTGAATTTCTATGTGAAGCAAACACCATTTTTGAGTGATCACTGTAGCTTGTCACTTGAGGACAAGTGAACTTTTCTTTCTTTGCTTGAGGACAAGCAAAATTGTAAATTTGGGAGAGTTTGTTAGTCGTCTTATATGACTAACTTTTGTATAGAAAACATTTTCCAAAACTTGTATAGTTCCCCAATTTATGGTTACTTTGTAGTGATTTTTGTAAATAAATCTTGTTTTATGGTTAAAGTTGTCTCTAGAATATGTCCATTGGATTTAATGATGAAATATGGGCAATTTCAGGTGAAAATGAGGCTAAGTCATGAAGAGCTAAAAGTGACATTTGAGCTCAACTCATCAGTGGGCTAAGCGCGCATCCACCGCTAAGCAAAGCTTCAGCGCGCTTAGCGCGATAGAAGAATCTGGTAGGGTATCATCATCAAGGTCGCGCGCTAAGCACGAGATCAGTGCACTAAGCGCAATAGTTGTTTTCAGCCAAGCTCAGCGCATGACTGGTGCTAAGCTTAAATCCACTTACTCGCACTAAACGCAAGGGTGGCACTAAGCGCAACATCATGAATTCAAAGCCTATTTAAAGCCTATTTTGTGCAAAATTAGGGTAACAAGGCCCAGGGCACAAAATTCCATGGCACACCATAGTTCCTACTTCGGGAAAAGAGTTCTGGAGGCAGCAAGAGGAGCAGCTTTTGCAAAGATACCTAGATTTTGTAAGTTCATTATTGTTAGGGTTTCTTCTATAACAGCTGGCTAAACACCCTTGTTGGGGATTTCTAATGAATAGCTGATGTAATTATTTTAATATCTAATTGATTTTGTTTCTTGTGTTCAATGCTTCTTTCAGTACTTAAATTTTGTATGCTCTTGGTCTGATCAACCATTTGTGTGCCTAGTTAGGTGATTTTAACATTGGAAAATGTATCGTTGTCTTAGAACTTGAATGAAGCAGAATTGAAACTTAGTGTTACAAGAGGGATCTGCAGATTAAGTTTTGGTTTTAAGTATGCTGTTACAATATTGTTGTTTGGTCTAAGTCTAGTCTAACAAGAGGGATCTAAGGACAAAGCTTAGGCTAAATTAGTCAAAACTTTCATAAGCTATTTAAGCTAAGTCTAGTCTAACAAGAGAGATTTGAGGATGAAGCTTAGTTTAAGTTAGTCTAAACATAGGAGGGCTGTCTAAATTGAGCCTAGTCCAACAAGAGGGATCTGAGGATGAAGCTTGGATTGATTCAGTCTAACTAGGGATAGAGATTTAGTAATTTAGGCTACAACATAGAACACAAAAGCATGATTGATTAGAGAAACCTCCTTATATGCATCAGCTGGTCTGTTAGAAAGACCCAACACTTCTACCTACTGTTGTCAATTTTACTTACTTGCATTTTTATTGTTTTTATCCTAGACTTAGTTTAATTCTATTTTAAACCATTAATTATCAATGTTACTTTCAATAATGCCTTATTTCTGAATTTAACCCGGTCTTAGACAAGTTCCCTGAGTTCGATACTCGGATTCATCCATTTTAATTTTAAATACTTGACGATCCGGTGTGCTTTTTGGCAAACCGGATTTCCCTTGAACATATTTGTATAAAGAAATAGTGGACCAAAAAGTAACTGCAGGGGAAATCCATCAGGAGCTGCCGAGCCAATGTGATGACGTTGGGATTATTTTGGGAGAGAGTTGTGTTTTGTTAATCAACTCCTCCATAGCTGGTTCCATGATTCTTTTGTTGAATTAAAGATGTAAATCGCAAATTTAATTATACGTATGAACAAATTTACTTTCCATTATGTGAATGATGTGTACTAAGTTACTACACCTATATATATATATATATATATATATATATATATATATATATATATATATGTATTCACTTTTGTAATGGTGCGTAGTTTGGTGAATGTATATCGAGAAAAAAAATTACTTTCATTTTTTTATAGGAAAATTGACGGAGTTTTCATTTAAAAATTGAAATTCTCGCGGTTTAGAGTGGTGATATCGTAGCGACGAGGCGGGTCGTTACACTAGGTGTATATAGATTTGTCAGATGCTAGGTTCGTATATTTTATTTCCCTTTAAGCTAAGTGAAACCTTTTTCCATTCGGTTATGTGCAAGACTGAACGAACACATGAAGTTACTTGAGCATACTTAAGGATTTTGGTTAGTTTTCAAGACAAATGGGGGAAATGAAAGGATAAGCATATTTTTTGTTCATATCATAGAACCTTGTACAATATTATATAAATTAGTAGATATATGTGATATTTAAGAAAGTGAGAGAACATTATAGAAAATACAGAGTGAAAAAAAAGTAGTTTCTCTGAAAATGAGATTCTAACAGGTAATCAAACTTGTGATGGGCTCTGGTGCATATACAATATGTGACAGAGGGTATGATACGATACAAGCGTACATGAATTTTGCACAACAGAATAAACCATGAAAAAAAATTCTACATCAGCTTTGTCTTTTTTAGGTAATCTTGCTTTTTGTAAATATCATCTGCAATCCACCAAACAAAGCTTTGTTTTGAAACCTTTTGACACAATTAGTAGAACCACAACTACTACTGCAATTGTCACATAAATCTTCATACACCCTACTGGTAATTCTTACTTTTGCTTTTGTTTGTTAGTGTGTGTTTTGGTGCCTTCTATTATTTGAGTACCCTCTATTAGTTCAAGGTTGTGTTAACTCTTGTTAGTGTATATAAGGAACTTAGGGTTCTTTCTTTGCAAGTAATAATAATAGTTCAGATTCAGTTTCTCTCAGTTTTCTTTCTCTAATCTGTGCTACAGTTTTCTATACAATGTTGAGATTTATATTTTCATAATCCAACTACAGCTAATATTAAGAATACTTGTGAGACAAGCAACTATTCCAATGTTGCACAACATTAATCAAGTAGAATAAAAGACACAAGCAAATTTATAGCAACAGTTATTCTATCCAGTTCCTCCTTTAACTTGGCTATATGTTTGCCTTAAAAACTTTGCTTTTAATGACTGAGAATGATTTTGGATGCCAAAGAAACAAGTTACAGGTCTCACCATTTTGACATCAGTGTTATTCTTTTCATATTTTTGTTTCTTTGAATTTACCCACGTTACTTGTGTGTGTAGTATCTTGCTATTCAATTTTTCTGCTACTATTTGAGACACAAGAGTATCTGATCAAAGTATTGTTGTTGCTTATGCACTCCATTTTCATGTTGTCAGGATTTTCAACACAATTTTATGATGGTGCTAAAGCTACAAGAGCGCCAATTGCTAATTCAAAGAAAAAAGCTTATCAATTTGGATTTGAAGGTAATTCGGGTGCAACTGAGAAGAAAGGTTTTGCTATAAGCTGGATTGAGAGGATTTATCTGATAGGTCTTGTAGTTGTAGAGATATAGGGCTAAATTTTACACCCTTTATTTTTGGGTGATAAGTTTGCATTTCACCCCTCATGTTTGATCTCCATATATTGTACTTTTGGGATCATGTACTCTTGGATTTGGCCATTGATATCCATAGTTAAATCTCGTTAAATTTTTAAGACTTATGTTTGACATAACTTATAGATATGTATGTATTGAGATTATTATATGATGTGGTTTGATATACTTGTTTCATGTATTTTTTTAACTTATGTTTAGTATATTTTATGTTTGCACTTTAAGTGGTTCTTTATTTAATAGTATTTATTTGATAATAATTTGAATATATATATATATATATATATATATATATATTTGAATATCGTTAATAATGTCCAGATTGATTTTGATTTTAATTTATAGGTTTAGTTTCATTTAACAAATAGACAAAATATTTTTTTTTTGCAAAAACATCGATTTTGACAAAACCGATATTGTATACGACTTTCAACATCAATTTTATCAGAATCGATGTATAAAGTGTTTCACATATTAAATAATTTTAAACACATATCAATATCATTTTTGGTGAGAAACGATGTAAATGTCCTCTATGTAGAAGCAAGCTTCATGATGATGAATCAATTTGATTCAAGTAGTTTTGATAATGACAATGATGATGACAAAAAGCCCAAAGAATGATTTCAAGATTGAGTCAACAAGTTCAAGATCAAGTTTAATTTCAAGTTTCATGAGAAGAAATCAAGAAGATTCAAGAATCAAGAGAAGTTTGATTTCAAGATTCAAGAGAAGATGAATTCAAGATTCAAGAGAGGAAATCAAGAAGACTTCACAAGGGAAGTATTGAAAAGATTTTTCAAAAAACAAACATAGCACAGTTTTGTTTTTCAAAAGAACTTTTCTCAAAATTTTCTAAGTTACCAGAGTTTTTACTCTCTGGTAATCGATTACCAGTTTCCTGTAATCGATTGCCAGTGGCAAAGTTTGATTTCAAAAGTTTTCAACTGAATTTGCAACGTTCCAATTGATTTCAAAATGGTGTAATCGATTACAAGATATTGGTAATCGATTACCAGTACATCTGAACGTTGGAATTCAAAATCAATTGTGAAGAGTCATATCCTTTCATGAAAAGCTTTGTGTAATCGATTACATGGTTTTGGTAATCGATATCCAGTGACAAGTTTTGAGTAAAAATCAAAAGATGTATCTCTTCCAATGGTTTTCAAGTTTTTTTTAAAGGTTATAACTCTTCTAATGGTTTTCTTGACTAGACATGAAGAGTCTATAAAAGCAAGACCTTGACTTGCATTTTGAACAATTATTACAACTTTTCCAATTAACTTTTGAACATCTCTTTGAAATTCTACCTCTTCTTCTTCCTTTGCCAAAAGCTTTCAAAGTTTTCTGGTTTCTAAACCTTGTTCTTTCACATAAAACAAAAGTGTGCTATATCTTTTTATTCTCCTCTCTCTTTTCCAAAAAGAATTCGCCAAGGACTAACCGCCTGAATTCTTTTTATGTCTCTCTTTTCCCTTTTCCAAAAGAACAAAGGACTAACCGACTGAATTCTTTTGTGTCTCCCTTCTCCCTTGTCAAAGAATTCAAAATGACACAATCTGAGAATTATTTTGACTCTTCCCTTTCCCATAAACAAAAGATTTCAACGGACTAACCGCCTAAGATATCTTTTGTTTCCCATTCACAAAGTTTCAAAGGACTAACCGCTTAAGAACTTTGTCTTAACACATTGGAGGGTACATCCTTTGTGGTACAAGTAGAGGGTACATCTACTTGGGTTGTTGTGACAGAGAACAAGAGAGGGTACATCTCTTGTGGATCAGTTCAAGTGGAGGGTACATCCACTTGGTTGTTCAAAGAGAACAAGGGAGGGTACATCCCTTGTGGATCTTTGCTTGTAAAGGATTTTACAAGGTTGAAAAGAAATCTCAAGGACTGCAGGTCGCTTGGGGACTGGATGTAGGCACAGATTGTTGCCGAACTAGTATAAAACTCGTGTGTTTGTCTTCTTCTTCCCTACACTTTTTAATTTCTGTTGTGCACTTTAATTATCGCTTTTACTTTTGGTTAAGTTTCTATTTCTATTCTTTACTTTCTTAACATTATAGTAAAAGCCTAATTGTATTTAGTAACATTAAGAAGGATAGATTTTTAATTAGTAAAGGTTCATTAATAATTAATTCAACCCCCCTTTCTTAATTATTCTGAGGCCACTTGATCCAACAAGTGGTATTAGAGTAGGTATCTTGTAAAAAGTTTAACAAATTCAAGACTCATGGCCTCTTTAAATTCTTTGTTTTTCAAAAGTAATTTCAGGAATAGGTCATTCCAAGATCATGATGAAGACCAAGCCAACTTATGTCTTATGACAAAATCTCATGAGAACAACAAAGAAGAATCTGTAAGGGAGAAGAGGTACATCGATAGTGGATGTTCCAAGCATATGACAGGAGATGTATCCAAGTTTACAACCATTTCCCCCAAGAAAAGTGGACATGTTACATATGGCAACAACAACAAAGGCAAAATCATTGGAGTCGGTAAAATAGGTACGAGTTCCTCTACTCCTATTGAAAATGTGTTACTTGTAGAAGGTTTAAAGCATAGCCTATTAAGTGTTAGTCAATTATGTGATAGAGGATATAAAGTATCTTTTGATTATGAAAAATGTGTTATCAAGCATGAGCATGACAAATATATTGAGCATATAGGTTTAAGAGAAAATAATGTTTACATGATTGATTTAAAACTAAAATCTGAAAATGATAGATGCTTTCTAAGTAAAGATTGTGATCCATGGTTATGGCATAAGAGAATTGCTCATATTAACATGGATCATCTAAATAGATTAATTTCAAAAGATCTAGTTATTGGTTTACCAAAATTAAAATTTGAAAAAGATAAGTTATGTGATGCATGCCAAAAAGGTAAACAAACAAGAGTATCTTTTAAATCTAAAAATATTGTGTCTACCACTCAACCATTACAATTATTGCACATGGATTTGTTTGGACCATCTAGGGTCATGAGTTTTGGTGGAAGTTACTATGCATTAGTAATTGTTGATGACTATTCTAGGTATACTTGGACTTTATTTCTTACTCATAAAAATGATGCATTTCATGCATTTAGAAGACTTGCCAAAGTCATCCAAAACAAGAAAAATCTCAAAATTATATCCATCAGAAGTGATCATGGAGGTGAATTTGAAAACAATGATTTTGAAATGTTTTGTGATGAACATGACATAGAACACAACTTTTTTCACCTAGGGCACGCCAACAAAATGGAGTAGTAGAAAGGAAAAATAGAGCCCTAGAAGAAATTGCTAGAACTCTTTTAAATGACACACCACTTCCAAAATATTTTTGGGCAGAAGCAGTCAACACCCCATGTTATATTATGAATAGAGCCTTAATAAGACCCATTCTTAAGAAAACTCCATATGAACTTTTTAACAATAGAAAATCAATCATTTCTCATTTACATGTTTTTGGATGTAAATGTTTTGTCCTAAACAATGGTAAAGAAAGCTTAGGAAAATTTGATGCTAAGGCAGATGAGGGCATATTCCTAGGATATTCCTTACATAGCAAAGCCTTTAGGATATTCAACAAAAGAACCCTAACAATTGAGGAATAATTAGTATCAATATAATAGAGGATCTATGTAATTTCCTATTATGCATACTCATATCTAAAGTATCTTCAAAGTTTTTATTGATGAAAACTTTGATGAATTTTTCAATGAAAAATCACATTTTGGATTCCAATTTTTTTCATTAAGCATGTAATGATCTATGTTAGTGTTAGATATTATTTCTAAAGATGTATTTACCTGAATTTTTGTTTAATAATAGAAAATACACTTTCAACATCGGTTATTTACAGCATTCTACATCGGTTTTAAAACCGATGTTGAAAGTACCGATGTTGAATGTATTATTGTTAACATTGGTTTTGGAAAATCGATGTTAACATAAAAATTCTAACATTGGTTTTCTAATTAACTGATGTTATATACAAAGAACTACAGCAAAATAAGTGTATGCATGATGAACGTTGACATTGGTTTTCTATAAAAACCAATGTTAATGTAATATATTAACATCGGTTTTCTATAGAAAACCGATGTTAACTAATACATTAACATCTGTTTTTCATGTATAACCGATGTGAACGTCCATCATCTATACACTTATTTTGCTGTAGATAGTTATATATAACATCGATTATTTATAAATAATCGATGTTAACGTTTGTACATGAACATCGGTTATTTATACATAACCGATGCTAACGTTTGTATATTAACATTGATTATTTATACATAACTGATGTTAACGTTTGTATATTAACATCAGTCCTACAAATTAGTGCCATCAGAAATTAATATAATTCCATAAGCTTATTCTTCAAGTTCAAACTTCCTAACGACATCCATGAGTTAAAACATCAGAATGTGCACATGTCATACAGTTAAGGAAACAAAAAAAGAAAAAGATTGTCAATAACAATTCAGAATATGCACAAAAAAAGAGGTTTCTATTAGTACCTTAGAAACCAGAAATGCACACAAATTGGGAGAAGGTAAACAATTGTGAATACTAACTATGGGATAAACAGAATAAAGAAGTAAAAAGCAAATTAGAGAGGTCACAATGCACTACTATTAGACACTCATCTCAGACTAAGAATCAAGCATAAAACAATACCCAAAACTTCAAACATTTTAATCAAGCAAATTACAGTGGTCACAAACTCACAATGCATCGTCACCATATATATTAAGTTACTATCACTAAGAAGAGAACCGATTAAGGTCCAAAAATGGTTGTCCCAAAGAAAGCAGTATCAATCCCACCACACTGATTAAGAACTTACTAAGAAAAGCAACAAACTAAGGTAGAGCTCATACCTTGTTAACTGGCGGCGGCTAAGGCGTGCTGCGGTGATAGCTTGAGTCGACGAGTGCAACTACACAGCTGAGTGGAAGGATGGTGGTTCGACCCTTGGAGGTCGATGGTGCCAGTGGAACGATACGATGGTCACCACAACACTGCCAGCAGAAACCAAAAGTCTAACATGATGCAAGATTAGAAAAATTCAGTGACTATTTAAGAGAAAAATACACTGACTATTAGACAATGAAGATATCAATCTTACCTCCAACCCAACAACAACAATTGCAACAACAATGGCAGTGAAACGTACCTCAGGTCAGCACGACACTGGCAGCAGAAACCAAAAAACCTACTTGGGTTAACCACGAAAAAAACCTAGCTAAGTAAGTTGCAAATGAAACCTACTTGGGTTAACCCGAAACAAACACACCTACTTGGCAATGAAACCTAGCTAAGTTGCAGAAACAAAAAACCTACTTGGCAATCAAACGTACCTAGGTAAGTTGCAAATGAACAACCAAAAGGCGAGCTGTCACGGTCTTCAGTGCAATGGAGAACAACAAGCTTCGATGGAGAACAACCTTAGGGTACACGCACGGAGAAGAAGAAAGCACGAGCAAAATAAGTGGCGTCTAATATAATGTAAATTGTAAGTTCAACATCGGTTTTCAACAAAAAACCGATGTTAACAAATTCATGTTAACGTTAACATCGGTTTTACTCAATAAATTGATGTTAACTGATCATACGTTAACATCGGTTTTCAGAAAAATAGACGTTAACGAACTAAGGTTAACATCAGTTTTCTGAAAACCCAATGTTAACTAATTAATGTAGAAGCAAGCTTCATTGCTTCATGATGATGAATCAAGATTGATTCAAGGTGTTTTGATGATAACAAAGATGATGACAAAAAGCCCATGAGAATGATTTCATGATTGAGTCAAGAACAAGAGAAAGATTCAAGAAAAGTTTCAAGTTTCAAGAATCAAGAACAATCAAGATCAAGATTCAAGACTCAAGATTCAAGAATCAAGAAAAGGCTTAATCAAGATGAGTACAAAAAAGTTTTTCAAAACATTGAGTAGCACATGAAGTTTTCACAAAAGCGTTCACCAAAGAGTTTTTACTCTCTAGTAATCAATTACCAGTTTACTGTAATCGATTACCAGTGGCAAGTTTTGTTTTCAAAAAGCTTTCAACTGAATTTACAATGTTCCAATCAATTTCAAAATGGTGTAATCGATTACAATATATTGGTAATCGATTACCAGTGTGTTTGAACATTGAAATTCAAATTCAAATGTGAAGAGTCACATCCTGTCTCAAAAATGCTTTATGTAATCGATTACAATGATTTGGTAATCGATTACCAGTGATAGGTTTTGAACAAAAATCCAAAGATGTAACTCTTCCAATGGTTTTCAAGTTTTTCTAAAGGTTATAACTCTTCTAATGGTTTTCTTGACCAGACATGAAGAGTCTATAAAAGCAAGTCCTTAACTTGCATTTTCAAGAACAATTATTACAATCTTTTACAACCTTTGTATCTCTTTGAACATCTTGATTTTCTTCTTCTTCTTCTTCTTCCTTTGTCAAAAGCATTCTAAAGTTTTCTGGTTTTCTAAACCTTGAAAACAAAAGTGTGTTATTCATCTTTTTCATTCCCTTCTCCCTTTTCCAAAAAGAATTCAACAAGGACCAATCGCCTGAATTCTTTTTGTGTCTCTCTTCTCCCTTTTCCAAGAGAATGAAGGACTAACCGCCTGAATTCTTTTGTGTCTTCCTTCTCCCTTTGCCAAAAAGAATTCGCCAAGGACTAACCACCTGAATTATTTTTGTGTCTCTCTTCTCCCTTTTCCAAAAGAACGAAGGACTAACCGCCTGAATTCTTTTGTGTCTCCCTTCTCCCTTGTCAAAGAATTCAAAACGACACAATCTGAGAATTCTTTTGATTCTTCCCTTTCCCATAAAAAAAATATTTCAAAGGACTAACCGCTTGAGAATTATTTTGTTTCCCCTTTATCAAAGTTTCGAAGGACTAACCGCCTGAAAACTTTGTCTTAACACATTGGAGGGTACATCCTTTGTGGTACAAGTAGAGGGTACATCTACTTGGGTTGTTGTGACTGAGAACAGGAGAGGGTACATCTCTTGTGGATCACTTCTAGTGGAAGGTACATCCACTAGGTTGTTCAAAGAGAACAAGGGAGGGTACATCCCTTATGGATCTTTGCTTGTAAAAGGATTTTTACAAGGTTGAAAAGAAATCTCAAGGACTACAAGTCGCTTGGGGACTAGATGTAGGCACGAGTTGTTGCCGAACCAGTATAAATCTCTTGTGTTTGTCTTCTTCTTCCCTACTCTTTTAATTTCCGTTGTGCACTTTAATTATTGCTTTTACTTTTGGTAACATTAAGAAGGATATATTTTTAATTAGTAAAGGTTAGTTAATAATTAATTCAACCCCCCTTTCTTAATTATTCCCAGGCCACTTGATCCAACAATTAATGTTAACATCAGTTTTTCCAGACCTGATGTTAAAGTCACTTCGTTAACATCGATTTTCTTCAAATCCAATGTTAACATATACACAACATTCACAAATTATGCCACAACGTTTATCTTAACATCGGTTTTTTAAAAAACCGATGTTAATAAAGTCTTGTTATTTACCATTTTGCCACCGCGTTTTCGTTAACATCAGTTTTATCAAAAACTGATGTTAACTTAACGATGTTAATTGTAGATTTTGTAGTAGTGGTTGAAGCCTTATTCTTCTGTTCATATATTCATTTGGTGTTGCTAATGTTGTCAACCCTGATTGAATAACTATAGTTGATGCTTGTAATGTTGTATAATTTATTCTTGCTATGTGTGCACGCATATGTTTCTGTATCCTGATAGAAGGTGCTTTCCTCATCATATGCTCATAGAGTTTACGTGCAAGTTTAGCTTAAAAAGTAAAGCCAACAAAATAATAACTCCTGTTATTTCTAGAAGAGAACCATAACAATGATGCACTAAAGAAAAAGAAGGACATGACTAAAAATGTGAGTGGTTTTGGTGAAGAAATGTGACCTCTCCAAATCTTCAGGATATGAATGGTGGCCTTTCTCAGGGTGATAAACTCCTTTCTGGCTAAATGTGTTTGGATTTGTGTCTGTATGAATTTGTGCTGCTTTAGTTAGCTAAAGCAACTAAAATCAAGAGGAAAACACATTAGTGATTATAACACAAATTCTTGAAATTTTATGGATAATCATGGTTTTTGCTTCCAGTGTAAACAATGCATCATACCAATCAACAATGGAAGTACATTTGAAATAAAAGCTATGAAACCACAAAACCTAGTCACATGATTACTGCCAACAAGGATTACCTTAAAAACACATCCTAGATGAAGTTCACAATTAAGGGGAAAAACACATCCTAGATGAATACATTGGTGAATAATTGTACAATGTAAGACAAACAGAATAGAAGACTTACATCAACTTCAATTGGTATGTGTTCATGGCTGATGAAAGTGATTGCCAAATATCCTAAGCTTGTTTTTTTTATCCACCACGATAAAACAAGTTATCATTTCATCAATATTTGTTGTCTCGCATATAAGACAACCATTTGAGGCGATATAAGCCATTACATATTCAAATCGCCTCCTCTTGAAATTAACAACAAAATGAGAAGATAAATCATTTCAAGCCTATTTGTATAACAAACAAATGCAATCATCTAGCCATCTAGGCCTTCCTGGATCTCTAATCTTTTGAGACTCTAATGATTAAACTAGTTGGAGTCTGGTAAGTTTTGAGATGACCAAAACCAATCAAATCACGAAGAAGAAATCTTATATCAAGTGGACACTTCTTTTCTAAAGAGACTAACATCATCTCCTTATATCTATGGCGGTTGAGAAGAGAGATAATTTCCTTTCTTCCCTGAAAAGCAAATGTAAAATAAATGATTCCTAATGATCAAAATATACACAGAACTTATTAAACATTAAGGCGTGAGGGTTTGAATTCAGGACATCTCTAGTTCTTGTCAAGACAACAAATCTGAAACACTATGAGTTCCCAATGACTACCCAAATCATACCCCAACCCGAAAGAAATAACTCAATCCACACAAATTATCCTTCAGCTTCTCTAACATAAATATCTCAGACAATAAACTTCAAAGATGGACTTGGCAATACCTATAATGGTGCGTAACAGCTCAAGTTCAATCTAACAGAATCCTCAATTCCCTATTAATCTATGCTTAGTCATTTACTTGATCTGAGCAATGCCTATTGTCCTACCAGTTAACTGGAGTTAGAATGAAGATTTGAGCTTAGTGGGAAGGGTGGTCAACTTAGAGGGAGGCCACATGCTCTCCAACATTGTCTAAAGTATAGTTAGCAATTTAATGATGTAATTAATACAAATGCATCTTCCACACAAGTATCTGATTGTAAACCTAGCACATAATATGCACAAAAATCACATTATACCACCATTGCACTTAAAAGTTCATAAAAGTTTCACAAAGCCATTAACTTATTGATTGGTCTAAATACTAACTTGCGAAGCCAAATGCAAGCCTTCCTCCCAACATGAACAAAACCCTCAAATATCATGTAGTGGATTAATCTTAAATCAGATACTTAATAATAGTATAACACAGTTGAACTACCCATGATATGTGCTAAATTCAAACATGAACATATATTACTAGTGTTTTTGCCCATGTAATACAGAAGATAGATGTATGCAATCTTACCCTCACAAGCAAGGAGACCATTTTTAGGATTTGACCTTGTTACCTCCAGGTTACAAAGCTTCAACCTTACCATTACACCAAGGCTCGCCCTCTTAAAACCTTTATTTAATGTAAATTCATAAGAAAACCGTCAGGCATCTATATTTTAGATTTTCTCAAGGTATAAGAAAAGCCATCAGTGTTAATTCACAAAATATCAATACTTAAATGCCAAAGAAATATCTATACTTTGACTTTGATTACCTCTATTAGTTGTAATTAAAAGAGTTCATATTCTGTTTATAAACGTAAACATTTTATGACAATTACAACAACACAAAAGTGATTGAATATAAACAAATTGATAATGCTTTAAACTCCAGTTTACTCACAAGGATGTCGACCTTAATTAGAAGGGAGATGTGACTGTCCTTTGCCTTTCCTCCAAGTGACAAGAGTGAGCACTGCATCAAAAGAACCATATTCAACACAGGAACTCATTTAGTAAATATCCTGGGTAATATAAATATTGACTAGATTATTTGGTTTAAAATCAAAGTATCAAACTATAAGATTGAAAATCTAGTAAAATGGAATAGTATGTTCTGATATTCATATTTATTAATTCACACTATAAATGTGGATGTGCCAGATTCCCGTATTGTGCATTTGCACTCTCCCAAAGTTAAGGCATTTTGCCACATTATAAAAATCACTGATGAGCTAACAGTTAAATGAGAAGAAGTGGAAAGGATTAAACAATATAAGCTTATTTAAGAATCTCACTCACAAGCTCCTGATGGTCGATGCCAATTTCCAACTTTGAATCTAGAACATGAGTCTTGAACCACCCAAAAGCCTCACACCTCCCTTCTTTTTTTTCTTCCATTCTTCCATTCTTGTCTTGATCTTCAGACTTCTCATAGTTTCCATTCAAAACCATCCACAAAAACCACAGAGAAGGAGTTTTTTTTTATATCAAATTTTCTTCGAAATCAAAATTCATAAAACTTGCTAAAGCAAAATGAAAACCTTAAGCTGCATTCCGCAAATGAAAAAAAATGATCGAATCGAAAAGGAAAACATAAAAAAGCAGTGGAGATTCAACGCAATACTTTACAATGAATTAGAAGTTCAGCTCATAGCAATGTTTGCATGAATAGAGAAGTTGAACTTAAAATAGTAGTTGTTTAATAATTACCATGTCCTTTATTTAATAGTAGTTGAAGAAAAAAATACCATGCTGTAGGTTTTGAATTGTTGTTGTATAACATCAGGCTCCCATGCATATACTGTGTTGCAGTTTAAAATAGTTAACTTCATTTCCAAAGCCAATGGTAGATAAGGTTTTAGGTCATAAGATCACCTAAGTATTAATTTCCTAAATACAATTATATGAGGCTCCTATATAATTCTAGTATATTAAATATATGACAAAAAATAAACAAACCTGACATAGGCTTACGACAATATACTAATAATCATAATAATTTAAATAAATGAACACCTTACCTTTATTTCATTGCCGTCATTTGCAAATCTTAAACAATTAGTCCAATGAAAAGCAAGAAATTAGTATGATTTAATCTGAACAAACAGATTAATCCAATTAAGGATGGTACCTTTTTGCAGGAAGGCTATTGGGTCATCGGACAAATATGGAGGGTAACCAAGTATTACTCAAACAAATATTTATATACTACTGTTGAATTAAATGTCAATTGAGCATAGTTGTCATGAATAGACAATGAATATGTTTACTTCGAAACAAAAATTATCATATGTTGTCATCTAATTTTTGCTAAATTCCATGTTTTTAATCTATAGAAAATATGCTGCCCATTTGTTGCGAAGTGTTGTCATCGCCTCTTTTTCTAACGATGTTCCATCACAAAACCACTGCAAAGATGTAAATATGGAATTACTGACATACATAAAACATTGATTTATACTTTCATACCAAAGAAACAATTAAAAGAAGTTATAGTAAACATATATACCCAATTCCGTTCATTCTTCAAATCACTGCTCACTATGCACCACATCCAATGCATGACATAATATCCACACTCGAATCCTCCAGGTTGAACATGACTCTAAATGTAATACAAAATATATTTACTAAACCTAATACTTTGAAAGTAACACATCCCCATAATTTGAAGTACATATTCATGAAATAATTACATACCTTTGGTTCAATCTACCGAGGTACGGGCTGATCTGGCTTTCCTTCCAAAGTAGTCGTTATTGATTTATTGCACTAGTTTCAAAATAACATTAGCGTATACAATCAAATAACCATTGTGTTCATATGCTACAATTGGTAGACATTAATTGACTGATGATGTAAAAAATAACATGTTAACTGCAGCCTTGATGTTAACATCAAACTTCTTATGCAAAGAACAAAACCATACAACAATATAGTCCTGTGGACACAGAACAACTAGTTGCCAATGTGCCCTGAAGATGAAAAACAATACTTAGCCAATTTTAATGCACATAATATCCAAACTGTACAACATTAATAATACTTACTGATTTAGGTAAGCTCCTAAGTACACTTGGCATTGTGATTCCTTGACCCATGTTTCAATGTAATGTTGACATTCTTGACGTTTGTCCTTTGCGTTGTGTATAGACTAAGGTTCAAGGAAACCATATAGTGATCCATAACCTAAGCTTTTACTACAATCATTCATAAACCTATTTCAAACAATAGACATAAATATTGTTTTTCGTATATTGTGACCAACGATAATTAATCAGTTAATAAATTAAACACCCACTAAAGAAAATTTACTTACATTGTCCATAGTTGTATTATGGATATGTTCAAACATTTGTCACCTAAAATTATCTCAGTTGCATCTATGTGTGTGATGAAAAAGCCATCTTTGACATTAGGTATCCCAAATTTCACCCCATCCCATGGCAACACAATTGGCTTTTGGTAAACATCAAACAAGTTCTTCACCAATTCTCCCAATGGATCAACTGCAGCCACTGCATTATCCATTTCAACAGATGCAACCAGTTTGGGCAGACGCTTTTGTGAATCCTACATGGTTAAACATTGTATCAAATACGAAAATTTTATTTACCCATGTCACCAAAACTAATATTCAAACGAAAAAACAACAAAACCTTAACAGATACAGGCTTGACAAGATGTGTCGACCAGCCAACAAATGTGCCAACGGCCTCCCTTACAAATTGAATCTCTGGAGTCGGAAATGGGACCTGAGCATCACCGTCGAAAACTTTCACAACACTCACCCTAACTACATCTTCCGCATAAGGGACATTGTGTATGGTGGACAAACTGTCATACACTTTTCCTAATGCCACTAAATAAGTAGACTGCTCATGAACTATGTACAAGCCCATAGTATCCATGTGCACATCAGAGGGCTCTTTACCTAATGCATTTGTGTCAGCTTCAGAACAGCTTCCCTTGGTGCTCACACATGCAGCTATTACTTGTATATTCGGTGCCTCAAGTGGGGGTGAGTGTTGTGATGCAAGTTGAGATAACTCTAATTTGATTGCTTGTTTCAACTTTTGTTTAATTATCTCCAAACTGTGTTTGTTTTCCTCTTCTACCTTCCTCCTCCACACTTCCTGCAGGTTCTTGTTTTCTTCTTCTACTTCTTTCTTCCACTCTCTTTAAATTACCGATGATTTCAACCAATTTTTCTTGAGTGATTGATGCAGAGGAAGTGATGGAGCTATGTGAGGTCTATCCAAAGTACTAGGTGATAGTGACTCTTGTCCCTGCCGTACGTACGTGAACTGGATGCTCCGATCGGCCAATAGTAGTGTTCAATATGTCCTGACGACCATGCAGAAAAAAGCTCCCCTGCATCGTCTGTTTTTCCAAAGAGTCCTGTCAACATTTGAAACATCAATTTACAATCCAACGGAGGTTGTTATTATACAATAAATTAAGCCGGACTATGAAACATTGAGGTTATTAGTCACAATTTTGTCTGATATTTCTTGGGCCACAATAGACGTCATCTGCCCATATCTCTTTGTGTGGGCCATCTTCCACTTCACATGCCTAGAAACGGGGGATGGTGGGTCAACACTCATTGATGAATTTTTAGTGAACTGAGCTTGGTGTTCTTGTGTCTTCCTTTTCTTGTCCATTAGTTTCTTTTCAAGCAAATCATAACCCCCACGAGATAGTAAGTGGGGACAGTCATTGTATTTTTGTATTTCCTAGGTCTTTTTCCGTATTCCCTACCAAAATAACAAACCATTTTCTTTCTTATAAGTAAATAAAAAATTGATAAGTCATTGTAAATACAAAAGTTGTTTACCAAACATGGAAATTAGGGGTTTGGCGGATTTTTGCAAATTCAACCCAAGTTGCTGCATCAATACCATACTTAACAGAAGGATCATCTTTTTGTTGACCCTCATTGTCCACATAAGCATATTTTGTCGTCAACGAGGACTTAAATTGTCGCCATCTAGTAGCGACCATTGACATGACCTTCTTTTTGGCGTTCTCACCTTTAGGAATGTCAAATTTTCCCTCCAAATCGAAATTGTTAAGTAACAGTTAGTGAATACTCATATTTGCAATATAATTAAGCAAAATCGCATACAATAAATATGAACTTCAATATAGGCTTACCAAAATGTCATCCCAAATTAGGTTTTTTAAAGATTCTGGTCCAGCATTCCAATTGGAGTGGAGTATTGGAATCTTTTCCCTTGCTACAACCCCCAAATAACTATGAAACTTATCTTTATAGGGACCTATTCCTCTCCCAATGGCAAGATTGACGTTAACTGTTGGTCGTGCCTGATCCAAGCTTTGTACAGTCAACCTTCTCAGCCGGGTCGATTATCTAGTCCTCCAAGATGGAGCCTCCAATGGAATATCTAAATATGGAGGGGACCTTGGGGGTGTCGCCATCAGTCTGTGCAAGTAAAAAAAATTAGTTACCACATAATGAGTTCTATAAATAACATATAAGCATTAAGTTGTAAATAAAGGAATATATAAATGCAATACAATTACGTCATGTGTTATATACATTACTTTGTTCATACATAGTTATGTAGGAATATTCTCCCATAACCCTTCATCATGATGATTACGATTTTCATGTACATCATCCTCCTGATCTTCACCATTTATGGAAGGCATTTATTGAGAGAAAGTCGACATATCGCTGACATCAAGCGTTGAACCATCGATATAATCACCGATAAAAATTGTTCTCCCTTGTAGAACCACTGGCCATCTTGAATTGCATGGATCTTGAACATAAAACACTTGTCTACCTTGAGATACCATGATGAATGGGTCATCATTGTAACCAATCTTTTGAAGATCTACTAAAGATAAACCCATTTTGTATTTACATACTCCGGTATTTCCATTAACCCACTGACACTTGAAGAGAGGCACTCTAAATTCACTGTAATCAAGCTCCCAAATATCTTCAATGACTCCATAGTAAGGCATGGATGCTTGAATCGGATTGTTATCAGAAGCACTACAAAAGTGATCAGAATGATCGCCAATAGTGACCCCACTGTTCTAGACACTATTTTTTCATCCTGTGACTTTGTGTAGAAAGAATAATGATTGATATCATATCCCTTCCAAGTTGGAACATTGAGATTTGGACCAACAACTAACAATCTTAATTTCTTTGAAGCATTGTCATCTGCAAAGATTGTTTGTCTAAACCAATTGATGAAAGTTTTATTGTGCTCTTGCAACACCCTCATCTTGTTCATTTTTTGGTTAGTATCTGTCACATGTTTTTTGTGAGCATCTATGTATGGGATGACCTATGTTGTACGTATAGATGAGCTTGTGACAACTATTGGTGATCCCTGGTTACAACATTTAATCCTCGTGTACCCCTACCTTAAATCGTGGAGTCATGGTGACTTTGAGGAACCCCGACTGGTGTAGTGGTATTTATATACTCAGAACAAAATTCAATAGCTTCCACAGCAACGTATCTTTCAACAATGCTTGCTTCAAGTCGATATTGATTCTTTGTATATCCTTTCAAAACCTTCATGTAGCGCTCAATCGGATACATCCAACGTAAAAAGATAGGCCCACAGAACCGGATCTCCCCCACAAGATGAACAATTAAGTGAATCATGATATCAAAAAATGATGGTGGAAAATACATCTCCAATTCACATAGGATGATTGCAGCCTCATTCTCCAAATTATCCAACTGTTAAGGGTCAATAACCTTGCTACAGATAGCATTAAAGAAAAAACACAACCGAGTTATGGCAAGCCTAACCTTTTCAAGCAATATACCACGAATGGCCACTGGCAACAGTTGTTGCATCAACACGTGACAATCATGAGATTTCAAGGCAACCAATTTCAAATCCTTCACTGACACAAGGCTCTTAATATTTGAAAAGTATCCTTGTGGGACTTTTAGATTTTTGAAATAATGACAAAAAAAAAATTTTCTCTGTTGTTGACATTGTGTGACATGCTGGGGGCAAATACGTTCGATCACCTCATGAAACTGGATGAAGTTGGTCTCGTATACCCATGTCAACCAAATCTTGACAACATTTCAAACCATCCTTTGTCTTGCCCTTAATGTTAAGAAGGGTGCCAATCAAATTGTCGCAGGCATTTTTCTCAACATGCATAACATCCAAACAATGTCGCACATGCAGATCGCACTAGTAAGGAAGATCAAAGAATATTGACCTCTTCTTCCAAATGTTCTTCGCATACACATCCCTTTTGTGTGTCTTACCAAAGATAGTTACGATGTCTTTCACCCAATCATAAACTTCATGTCCAGCTAAGTGTTTAGGGGCACTTTCAATCTCATTCTCTCCATTAAATACTTTCTTCAATCGGAGATACGAGTGATAAGGATTCAAAAATCTTTAGTGTCTTGTATATACTGTCTTCTTTCCATGTTTCAGTTTAATGTAATTCGTATTTTTCTCACAAATAGGACATGCGTGGTGTCCTTTGACACTATACTCGCTCAAATTCCCATAAGCCATAAAGTCATTAATGGTGCAAAATATCATTGCACGTAACCTGAACATTTGTTAAACATTCCCATCATACACATCAACCCCGTCTACCCACAATTTTCTCAAGCCTTCAATCAAAGGATTTAGATAGACATCAATATCATTTCCTGGCTACCTTGGACCCAGCATGATCATAGACAACATAATGTATTTGCGCTTCATGCACAACCAAGGAGGAAGGTTGTAAATCATTAGCAAAATAGGCCATGAACTATGGTTGGTGCTTGTTCATTTTCCCATATGGTTCCTTTTTCTCCAATTCTCAGCAATTATATTCAAGGGAAATGAAACACTGGAAAACGCACTGGATCGTCAAGTATTTAAAATTAAAACGGATGAATCCGAGTATTGAACTCAGGAAACTAGTATTAGACAGGGTTAAATTCAGAAATAAGGCATTGTTGAAAGAAACATTGATAATTGGTGGTTTCAAAAAGAATTAAACTAAGTCTACGCTAAAAATGGTAAAAATGCAAGTAAGTAAGATTGACAGCAGTAGGTGATGCAATCCTCCCTAGGAAGGGACCAATCACTAGAACCATGAGCAAGAGGCTCCAAGAAGATTGGGCTAGAGCTGCTGAAGAAGGCCCTAGGGTTCTCATGAACCTTAGGGTAGATTTCTGAGCCCATGGGCCAAGGTTGGGTCCAATTATCTTTGTACATATTAGACTAGGATGTCATTATATTTGGTCCTTGTATTTAGGGCTCCATATTATAGGTAGGGTACCCTAGAAATATAGGATTTTTCAGCCCTTGTATTTTTGGGCACCTAGACTAGTTTTTGTATTAGGGGTAGTTTTGTAATTTCACATGCACTAAGTGGATATTTGATGTGTGTGGTTGGAAATAAATTTAATTGAATTGGTAGAAGCCCAATCCAATTAAATTTTAGAGGGGGAGGTGAGCATTTGCTTACTACACCCCATTGCCACATCATATAGTCACACTTTGTGCATGTCCTTCATGCTTTTCATGCCTCATGACACCTAAGCACACTTAGTGGAGAATCTTGGAATTGATCTTGGATTAGTGGGCTGAACCATAACTAAAATTCACTAATCATAATTAGTGAAATTTTGGCTCCAAAGTTTGGCTCCACAAATTCAATTTCAAATTCAAGTGAAATTTGAATTTCCCTCCAATTTTGTGTGACACTCAGGCTATAAATAGAGGTCATGTGTGTGCATTTTTTAAAACTTTGATCATTTGAATATTAACTTCAGATTTCAGAGCTCCTTTTGAGCACAAAATTTCGTGCTCTTCTCTCCCTCTCCCTTCATTCATCTCCTTCTTCCTCCAAGCTCTTATCCATGGCCTCCTATGGTGGTGAGCTTCTTCTAGACTCATCTTCTCCTTGAAGTGGCGTCTCCTCTCTCTTCCTTCTCCATTCCGCTGCCATTTATCTTCCAAGAAGCAAAGGAATCAATTTATGAAGAAGATCCTAGGCCTACAAGCTCCAATGGAGCTTGCATCAGTAGGTAAAGGTGTTGGGTCTTTCTAACAAACAAGCTGATGCATATAAGGATATTTCTCTAATCAATCATGCTTTTGTGTTCTATGTTGTAGCCTAAAGTACTAAACCTTTATCGCTCATTAGGCTAGCTTAACTCAAGCTTCGTCCTCAGATCCCTCTTGTTGGACTAGGCTTAACTTAAGTAGCCCTTGTAGGTTTAGACTAATTTAAACTAAGCTTCTAATGTGCCATTATTTTCTCCTATTTCTTAACCTTTTTTGCACCATTTTAATTAGTGATTAGTCTTAATTGTCAAATTAATTATGCAGTTTTATCATTTGGGCCTATTGGACTAATTTTGTGTTTTTAATTTAATTTCAGGAGAATTATAAGCAATTGGGCTTGAATTCAGAATTGGGCTTGGACTTGAAGAGAGCAGAAAATTTTATCAAATCTTATCTTATCTAGATTTTATCTAATCTAGATATTATTTCATGTAGATCTTATCTGATCTTATTTAGATTTTATTTCATCTAGATTTTATTTTATCAAATCTTATCTTGTCTTGTCTAGATTTTATTTTATTTATGGGCTTGGACTTAAAACAGATTTGTAAGCTTTGGGGCTGAAAATATATAACAACACCAAGGCTCTAGTTTTAGCTCTCCTTTTTCGTTTTGAGTTTTAGGCTTCTCTTCTTCTTTTAGACACTTTTTCGTTTTGCAATTCCAGTTGTTACTTTTCGTTTTAGCAATAAAATTTCGTTCTCTATTGATTAATGGAAGGCTAAGTCTCCAACGTTGTTTTCTCTTGAGGATCAAGCACAGTTCTCTTTGAGGTTCTATTATTACTATTAAATTCTGATCAGTTTTTCCTCTCCACTAATTACTCTGTATTTGTTGCTATTAATTCATGCATGCTTAGTGCTTGATTAATTATCTCTGCGCTTAATTTACGTTCATGCTTAATGATCGTTTATGATTAATTGGTGTATGTGTTGCTTAATCACATAATGAATGCCTTATGTTAAATTTTGCTTAGTAATTTAATTTAGGGTTGGATTAAGTGGTTGAACTGATAAAGGATAAACTCTCGTAACCTAGGATAAGAGACTTGCTTGTGAATCAAGGGGAAGCAACGTGTTTTAATTATGATATTTTCCAATTCAATTTTACTCGTTGTTTAATTTACAAAAACCTTCATGGACGTTTGGTTGATCATTGCTCGTTGGGAGACGACCTAGGATCACTTCCTAGATACTGCATTTTTAATGTTTATTTGATTCGGGTACGGCCTTGATCAGCTTCGTCCGCAG
Organism: Glycine soja; assembly: GCF_004193775.1. Lineage (NCBI taxonomy): Eukaryota > Viridiplantae > Streptophyta > Magnoliopsida > Fabales > Fabaceae > Glycine > Glycine soja. The sequence continues at coordinate 27,991,798 of NC_041007.1, read as the reverse complement.
ATCCCTCATTTAAGACTAGGCTCAGCTTAAATAGCTTACGTAAGTTTAGATTAATTTAACCTAAGCTTCATCCTCAGATCCCTCTTGTTGGACTAGGCTTAGATTAAATAACATTATCATCATAGCATATTAAGAAAACTAAAACTTAATCCGTAGATCCCTCTATTGGACCAGCGGCCTCAATAACTTAAGAGGGATAGACTTAGAATGCAGAAGAAGCAACAATCAATTCAATAATGTTCTTTAAACATGCAAGACAAAATTGATTGCAACAAAATAAATGAGATAAGGGAAGAGAGAATGCAAACACAGTTTTATACTGGTTCGGCAAAGTCCGTACCTACGTCTAGTACTCAAGCAACCCAGTTGAGATTTTCCTTTCTCTTTGTAAATTCCTTTACAACTTCTGAACCACACAGGGACAACCCATCCCTTGTGTTCAGGAATTCTTACAACTTAAGAGACCCTCGGTCCCTTAATCAATCTCTTTGTATAAGAAGAAAGAAGAACAATTCTCTTTTGAAGAGAAGGATATTACAATTGAAGTTCATGGATGAACTCTTAATGGATTTGCAAGTGTTTGCCCAAGAGTTTCTTTTGAGAGAGCATTTGGCAATGAAGTTCACTTGGAATCTCTCCCATTGCTTTTAAAGTCAGACACACACATATATATAGGCCCTTCCATTGTTTGAAGAGATGTGTCTTTCCAAAAAGCTTTTATGAAGTTTTCTCACTGGTAATCGATTACACAGTTATATTTTAAAGGGGTATGACTTTTGAATTTGAATTTCCAGAGTTCCATTGATGGTAATCGATTACAAACATATGCTAATCGATTACATGTTCAAAATTCAAATTCAAAACCCTTTTCAACAACAATATCTCAAACTTCCCTTCTGGCAATCGATTACACTTCTTGGTAATCGATTACAAGAGCCTTGCATGACTTTGAAACCCTTTGTTTTGAATCAAGGCTTTGTTTGTTGATGCAATCTTGTATTAATCTTGAAGCAAATGCTTACTTATCCTTTTAAAGCAGCCTTGTTTGATTCTTCTTTGGCATCATCAAAATCATGTATACATACATTCACATTCTCCCCCATTTTGATGATGATAATCAAGTGATTTCTTTTTGACATCATCAAGATATGCATGATTCACATTCTCCCCCTTTGTCAAGCAAATTCTTTTTGACATCATCAAAACCTGCATGATTTACACCCTCATTTAAGACTAACTTTCAATCCTGCTTCTATCAAGTTCTAAGGCAACAATACATTTCCCAATGCTAAAGTCACCTAACTAAACATACAAATGGGTGATCAGACCAAGAGCATGCAGAAATTAAGCATTGAAAGAAGCATTGAACACAAAAAACACAATCAATTATATATTAAAGTAATTACATCAGTTGTTCCTTAGAAATTCCCAAGAAGAGTGTTCAGCCAGCCATACAGAAAAACCCTAACACAATTGAGATTAAGAGTAGAGAATAATTGTTCCTTACACAAGAAGGGAGATTGATGCAATCCTACCCCGTAAGGGCATTGGATAGAAGACTCCAAGTAGATTGGGCCAGAGATGCAAGAGAAGGCCCTAGGGTTCTCATGAGCCTTATGGTAGATTTCGGGCCCATGGGCTAAGTATGAGCCCACTTATCTTTGTACATATTAGATTAAGGTTTCATTATTTTTGGGCCTTGTATCTAGGGCTCCATAATGTAGGTAGGGTACCCTAGAAATGTAGGATTTTTCAGCCCTTGTATTTTAGGGCATCTAGACTAGTTTTTTGTATTAGGGGTAGTTTTGTAATTTCACATGCATTAAGTGAATATTTGATGTGTGTGTTGGAAAATAAATTTAATTGAATTGGGAGAAACCCAATCCAATTAAATTTTAGAGTGGGGGGTGAGCATTTGCTTGCTACACCTCATTGCCACATCATATAGTCACACTTTGTGCATGTCCTTCATGCTTTACATGCCTGATGACACCTAAGCACACTTAGTGGAGAATCTTGGACTTGGTCTTGGATTAGTGGACTGAACCATAATTAAAATTCACTAATCATAATTAGTGAAATTTTGGCTCCACAAATTCAATTTCAAATCCAAGTGAAATTTGAATAGAAATTCAAATTTCCCTCCAATTTTGTGACACTTAGGCTATAAATAGAGGTCATCAGTATCTAGGAAGTGATCCTATGTCGTCTCCCAACGAGCAATGGTCAACCAACGTTCATAATAGATAGTGATAAAACAGTAACGAATTGGGGGGGGGGGGGGGTTGTTTGTTTTTGTAAATTAAACAGCGAGCAAATTTAATTAGAAAATATCTGAATTAAAACACGTTGTTTCCCCTTGATTCACAAGCAAGTCTCTTATCCTAGGTTACACAAATTTATCCTTTATCAGTTCAACCACTTAATCCAACCCTAAATTAAAGTACTAAGCGAAATTTAACATAAGGTTGTCATTATGTGATTAAGCAACACATACACCAATTAATCATGAACAAAACTGATCATTAAGCATGAACGTAAATTAAGCGCAGAGACAATTAATCAAGCACTAAGCATGCATGGATTAATAGCAACAAATACAGAGTAATTGGTGAAGAGGAAAAACTGATCAGAATTCAATAGTAATAATATTATTATATAAGCATGCATGGATTAATAGCAACACATATTGCTTTTAGCAAAACTTAAAACGGCCATAACTTTTGCTCCAGGTATCAGAATAACTATTATTATATATGCATTTGGGGTAGGAAAAAATTTCCCATACTGTGACAACCTGCTGAAGTCGGTTGGGGTCTCCCAAGCTCCAAAAATCATCCGTTTACTAAGTTTTTTTTATTTTATTTTTCAAGTATTATTGTCCTATTTTTCTAAACTTTGCATAGGTAGTTTTCATAGTTAAACTTTGAATTTTTATATTCTTTCATATCTCATGCATATGTGGAGAGGTTGGGGTTATGTACAATGGAGTTACCATACGATATCGTGGTGTCTACTCCGACTAACGAGATTGTAACTACCTCTCTGATGTGTTTGAAGTGTCCTATAATTGTTGAGGGTCGATCTTTTATGGCGGATTTGATTTGCCTACCTCTAGCTCATCTTGATGTGATATTGGGAATGGACTGGTTATCTACCAACCATATCTTTCTAAACTGCAAAGAGAAGATGCTAGTATTTGGTGGAAATGTAATTCCAAATGAACCATTGAAGGAGAATGCTGCCAACGATGAAGTGGAGGACGTTCGAACCTACATGGTGCTGTTTTCCATGAATGTGGAGGAAGTCTCTGAAGTTAGCAGTATACCGGTGATGTCAGAATTCCTAGAGGTCTTTCCTGATGACATTTGTGAATTACCATCTGAGAGAGAGGTAGAATTCATTATTGACTTGGTGCCCATGGTGAATCCAGTGTCGATCGCACCCTATAGGATGTCTCCAGTAGAACTAGCAGAGGTGAAGGCACAAGTGCAGGATCTCTTAAATAAGCAATTTGTTCGCCCAAGCGTATCGCCGTGGGGAGCGCCAGTCTTATTGGTTAAAAAAGAAGGATGGAAGCATGAGGATGTGTGTAGACTATCGGCAGCTGGACAAAGTCACTATCAAGAAAAAAATATCCCCTACCGAGGATAGATGACTTGATTGATCAATTAAGGGGAGCGATGGTATTTTCGAAGATCGATTTGTAATCGGGGTATCATCAAATCCGAGTTAAGAAGGAAGATATTCCAAAGACCGCGTTTCGGACTCGGTATGGACATTATGAGTATTTAGTCATGCCATTTGGAGTGACTAATGCTCTGACAATCTTCATGGACTATATGAACTGTATATTCCATGATTATTTAGATCAGTTTGTGGTTGTGTTCATTGATGATATCCTAGTGTATTCGAGGAATAAGGAGGAGCATTAAAAGCACTTGAGGATGGTGTTACAGATCCTGAGGGATAGGAAATTGTTCGCCAAACTGTCGAAATGCGAATTTTGGTTAGAGAAGGTGCAGTTCCTGGGGCACGTGATTTCTAAAGACGGGGTTGTGATGGACCCGGCTAAAGTGGAATCGGTTATGGAGTGGCAACAACCGACAACTCCAACAGAAGTTCGAAGTTTCTTGGGGTTGGCCGGCTATTATAGGAAATTCATTAAGGGATTTTCTAAATTAGCACTACCCCTAACTAAACTAACCCGTAAAAATGAGAAGTTTGTCTAGAATGAGAAATATGAGCAAAGCTTCCAAGAGTTGAGGAGGCGATTGACAATAGCTCCAATGATGATTTTGCCCGACCCTAAGAGACCATTTGAAGTGTATTGCGATGCGAGCGGGCAAGGCTTAGGATGCGTATTGATGCAAGAGGGAAGGGTAGTGGCTTATGCTTCACGCCAATTGCGTCCTCATGAAGTTAATTATCCGGTCCATGACCTGGAACTAGCAGTTGTGGTCTTTGCCTTAAAGATTTGGAGGCACTATTTATATGGTACTCGTTTTGAAGTCTTCAACAATCACAAGAGCCTCAAATACTTGTTTGATTAGAAGGAGCTCAATATGAGGCAACGAAGATGGATGGAGTTCCTTAAGGATTATGACTGGTCTTTCCTACCATCCGAGAAAGGCTAATGTAGTAACCGACACGTTGAACCGGAAGTTCTTATATGTTGCGACCATGATGATTCTGAAATAGAGATTGATAGAGGAATTCTGGGATCTAAATCTAGCAATCCAGATGCAACCCAAGAGCTTATTTGTGGGAACGTTGCAAATCACCAATGAATTCGTAAATCACATTCGCGAGGCTCAAAAGGATGACCAATTTCTGCAAGAGAAAGTGTTAGATGCAATGGGAGATAAAGATGTGGAATTTAAAAAGGATACCACCGGGTTAATTAGATATAAGGGGAGGATATGTGTACTGCCATTAGATGATTTGAAAGTTAAGATCTTGGAAGAAGCTCATAAAAGTCGTCTTAGTTTCCATCAAGGGATGACTAAGATGTACCAAGATTTGAAGAGAAGTTTTTGGTGGCATGGCATGAAGAAAGATGTAGTTGAATATGTAGCAAAATGTTTGACATGTCAAAAGGCCAAAGCTGAGCACCAGCGACCATCAGGAGAATTAAAGCCACTAGAAATTCCGTAGTGGAAATGGGAGAGCATATCTATGGATTTTGTATCCAGTTTACCCAAGACGAGTCGTGGACACGATGCTGTGTGGATCATAGTAAATTGACTCACTAAATCTGCCCATTTTATTTCGGTAAATATGAAATATAAAATGGAGAAGTTAGTAGAGTTATACATCAAAGAAGTAGTAAGGTTACATGGAATTCCTTCCAGTATCGTATCAGAAAGGGACCCAAGGTTTACCTCGCGATTCTGGACGAGTCTGCATGAAGCATTAGGGACAAAGCTGAAGCTCTGTTCAACTTATCATCCCCAGACAGATGGTCAGACTGAGCGAACCATTCAGACTCTAGAAGATCTACTCCGGGCATGTATTATAGAGCAACAAGGCAGTTGGATGGAATGTTTGCCATTGATTGAATTCACTTACAACAACAACTACCAAGCCAGCATTGGTATGACTCCTTTTGAAGCTCTATATGGGCGGAAGTGCAAAACTTCTCTTTGTTGGTATGATGATGGGGAAGCAGTACTTCTTGGGCTTGAAATGCTACAACAAATTACCGAATAAGTGAAATTGATTCAAGAGAAGATAAAAGCATCCCATGATAGGCAGAAGAACTATTATGGTAGAAGGAGAAAGCCATTAGATTTTCAAGAAGGAGAACATGTGTTTCTGAAGGTTTCTCCTGTAACTGGAGTCGGGAGAGCTCTCAAATCTAGGAAGCTGACGCCCAAGTATCTGGGTCCATATCAAATTTTAAAGAAGGTTGGGCCTGTAGCCTATCAAATCGCTCTACCTCCGAGCTTATTGAATCTGCACCCTGTGTTTCATGTCTCTAAACTGAGACAATACAACCCGGATCCATCACATGTACTCACACTGGACGAAGTACAAGTGAAGGATAACATCACCTATAAAGCACAACCTCAGAAGATTACTGATCAAAGAATGAAGTCGCTGAGAGGCAAAGATATCACGTTGGTGAAAGTGCAATGGGGACCCGACGAGGGTGATTCAACATGGGAGTTAGAGGATACGATGAGAGAGTTATACCCAAGTTTGTTCCTAGAGTAGTTGAATTTCGAGGACGAAATTCCTTAAAGGGTGGGAGTATTGTGACATCCTGGAATTTCTACCCGGAATTTTTGTAAATATTACATTTAAATAATTAATAAAATATATTATTTAGTGTATAATTATATATATATATATATATATATATATATATATATTCTTGGTAGAAATATGTACATTGGGGGAAAATACGCGGGTTAGACTAATTAACGAAGAGTAACATGTAACTGGACGGTTATGGATTAATTCACAATTAATTAGTCTAAAAATTATCGTTTTGCATGCAACTAATAATTAAACAAAACCAACCTCTGAACCATGCTCAGGGCCTCATTCTGAGCGTTTTGATATAAATATTGTCTACCTTTGAAAACGGGCCCCGACGGGTGCAGAGAAACGCGAAGAACTGGAACCGGGGAGATGGCATGCAAATCGAGGCAAGATTTCAACATCCAAAAAGGTCCAGATTTTTCTTCTCTTATGGCTGAGCACCTGGTCAAAATCAAATTAAAGGTGGCCCGTTTTTGCTCCAATCACAAAATTGCATGTGGGAATGCAATTAAAAAGGAAAAGAAAAAGAAAAAGAAAAAAATGTTAAAAGCAAGACCCTCTCTCTCTTTCCTCCATAAATTTCCAGCCTCTTCTCCTTCTTCCCCTACGTTTTCTTCTTGCTCCTCCATCACCATTGTTAGCCTTCTTCAAGCTTCAAATTCTTCTTCAATTCCACACAAAATTTCAAGCTAAAGCTATTTTTGGAGCCTAGGAACCTACCTCTACATCAAGGGACCTTCAATTCCAAGTAAGGGTGGACTTCTCCTCACTTGAAATCTGAGGGTGTTGGGTTCTTGGGAGCTATAATGGGTAGTTCTACTAGGTTATTACATTTAGGTAGTTGTTTGTGAAGGAAATTGTTGTAAATCATGCTAAAACTTGATATGTTTAATTTAAGCAAAACTGCCCATGTTGATTGATGGTTAAATAATGATGTTTTGATGTATATGTATGCTTAAAATGCAGTTAGTAAACTGGTAGAGAAGATTGGTAGAGTTAGCTTAGAGTTAAATGTGAGGAAGGTAGTGTTGTAGGTGGAAAAGTGTGAGATTTTGAGGTTAAGAAGGCCAAATTTGGTGTTAGTGGAAATCTGAGTTTGAAGTGAGTTGATTCTAGTTTAGAATGTCAATTAGGACTTGTAGGGAAGCTTAGTGAGAGCAAATGAGAAAAATTAGTAGCAAATGTGAAAAGAGAGTCATTTATAGTGTAAATTGAGTGTTGAGAGGTCCAATTTTGAATAGGTGGAGATTTTACTCTAAAATCAGTTTGAGCAAGTCTAATTCAATGTTATAGACTTGATGAAGATGAGAGTTTACCCCAAAATCACCCAATGCTAATTTTCACCTTTCAAACCTTGAAAACTCATTAAATTTTGTTGGTTTTGGATACCTATATTTTGATTTACCTTTATTTGAGGTTTGTAATTAGTTTGAACATTATTTATATATGGTTTAGGACTTGTAGGATCAACTTTGAGTGGAATTGGATGTATATAAGTTAGATTTTAAAAATCTGCAAAATTATGCCGAAAAGTTGTCAAATTATGCAGAAAATTCGATTGTGTCGTACCAGTTTTCACTGTCGCGGTAAAAAATTTATATCTCGCTTTGTAGACATTATTTAGAAGATTCCAACGGTCAAAACATCGATTTCGGTATTAGGAACCTTCACTTAAAATTTCAAGGCGATCCAACGGTTAACGAATCGGAGATGGGGACTTTACTGAAGTATGTTTGTAGCAAAAACCCATTGAAATTTGAGTGAATCCTGTGTAAAAATTTCTGATTCCAATCTGGTTTTTTTTCATGGTAGTTTCATTTCAAATTGAATTGTATTGGTTCCCAAGGACACTATTAAGTCTTGTGGATGTGTGTATTGAATTGATTGACGGTGAGGATGAGAGTAATCCGAGAGAGAAACTGGAGGAGACTACAACTATAAGAGATGATGCATTGCGGTGGTTGACAATGTTAAGGCTTGGAGGGATTGATGGGAACCCGGTGCTGAGAGGAACGAGGAGAAGAACTACATACGCGTACATGAGCTCAAGTTAAAGGTGGGCAACTGGGGATGGTGTGCTTATGCCTGGGCTTGTGGAAATGGAATATTTGCTTTGCGCCATCACCCGACCACCACCTAGTACCACATATGATGGGTGCCCCATAATCCAATAAACCCTGTGTGAGAAAGTGTGGAAGAGTCAGTCTTCCAACTTTTATTAGTTGACTACAGAGTGGTACCTGAGGATATGTCGCGGGGGTCAGGAGACCTTGGGGACGTCAGGTGGGGTGTTATTGCCCAAAACCAAGCTTGACCAATCCCGATCCTACCCGGGCATAGTCAGCCAGTGAGAACCTGTGATGTACCTCAGCAGGCGAGCTCCTGACAGTCAACCAATAAAGGAGCAAAAGTCCACGAGGCAGGGAGTCTTGCGTGGCAGCTGGCCAGCTAACTATCTTGGAAATAATTATCTGAAAAATTCCCTCTGGTAATCGATTACAAGACTTGTGTAATCAATTACAGGTTTTAAAATTTGAATCAAAACGTTCAGTAACTGCTGGTAATCGATTACACAGTGTAAAATTTAAATTCCAATTTATAATGGCTGTTGTAAATCATTTTTGGCCACTGGTAATCGATTACATACTCTGGTAATCGATTACCAGAGAGTAAATCTCTTGAAAAAGACATTTTGATTGTACGCAGCAGTCATAGGTCGCATTGTATTGTTTGCCTGTGTAGTTAGATTTCTTGTGAAAGAGTCTACCCCTTTCTTTTCTCTCTTGTAGATCGCGATGGCAGCGCAACTGATCCATGATCGCGTCGTGATGGAGTGCTTAGAGGGTGTTTGGGAGACCCTCGAGGGCAACGAGAGGTGCCGATTCCGCGGCACAGTTTGACTCACTGCTACATCGCTTGTACATCCGGAGCAACCCGCACACACACTTCAGGAGTCTGTGGAGTGGATACTACCTACGCCTACCCCATATTGACTAGTTGAGCCCGTTAAATTGATAGAGGTGTCATCCTCCGAAGAGGATCCTAAAGGGGACCTAGAGGAGTTATCTCCTGAACCTGCTATGGATGCCCCTGACTTACCAGAGGATGATGAGGACCCACTTCCTGATGTTGATTCTCCAGAGGATATTATGCCAGCACATGAGGTAGACTCTACAGAGGAGAGTGGTCCTGGAGGGATGGCGAATAGCGACGACTCTTCATCACAGTAGACGGCTCCTTAGATTAAGCGTATATACTTTTGTGGGTGGGTGTATCTAGTTCAGGCTGCTAGGTTTACTCTTTTGATTTTTGGGTAGGTAGACCTCTTGTATAGAAATTTTGATGATTGTATATATTGTGGCTGAAGTTGATCCATGTAACCGACCCCACCTAGTGGGATAAGGCGTTGTTGTTGTTGTATATATTGTGGTTGAAGCCACCACAGTTATTACCTTTGCTCTGGATGTCACTATACTATTTTTCAAACTCCTATGTTTTGGACAGTTTTCGATGATGAAAACAATTATGTTTTATCTTGTTATTTGAAAAAGAATGTTAATGAACTTTATTTGAAAAGAGTTTACCGAACACACCTTATTATTTCTCACGTGACAACCTAAAATGATGGCTGGTATCTTTTTTAGAAAAAGAAAAATAGTTTGGAGGTTATGAGTGATCAGAAAGAAATGAATCCGAATAGAGTTGTGAACTGGCCACTCAGGACTCTGTAGTGATAATTTTCCTTTTGAAATTAATTATCGTGAAATAAATAACAGTGCAAAAAAAATTTTCCATGGTTTCTGCTATTTTATTTATTACTATTAAACCAGTCATTAATTTAGGGACGCCACAACAGCAATCCGGAGTCAATGAGCAACCTGAAGCTTATGCTGCAAACATTTATAATAGACCTCCTCAGTAGTAAAACCAACAACAACAGAATAATTATGACCTTTCGAGCAATAGATACAATCTAGGTTGGAGGAATCATCCAAATATGAGATGGACAAGTCCTCCACAACAACAATAGTCTGTCCCTCCTTTCCAGAATGCTGCTGGTCCAAGCAAGCCGTATGTTCCTCCTCCAATACAGCAGCAGCAACAACAGTAGTCACAACAAAGACAACAAGCAACTAAGGCTCCTCCTCAAACTTCCTTAGAAGAGTTAGTGAGGCAAATGACCATCCAGAATATGCAATTTCAGCAAGAGACAAGAGCCTCCATTTAGAGTCTGACAAATCAGATGGGGCAAATGGCTACTCAAATGAACCAAGCTCAGTCCCAAAATTCTGACAAATTGCCTTCACAAACTGTGCAGAATCCGAAAAATGTGAGTGTCATCACCTTGAGATCTGGCAAGCAAATTCAAGTGCCTCCACCAGTAGCAGCACCTGCACCTGAACCTGTCAAGCTTTATTCTACACCTGAAAAAGAGGAAGAGATAGTTGCACAAAGGAGAAAGCTTCCTAACTAAAATTTTCATGCAGGTGGACCTTCTTCTAGTAATTCTAATTTACCTTAGCCTCCTATCCCTCTTCCATTCCCACCTAGAGCAATTCCAAACAAAAAAATGGAAGAAGCGGAAAAGGATATCTTAGAGACCTTCAGGAAAGTAGAGGTGAACTTACCTCTGCTAGATGCCATCAAGCAGATTCCAAGATATGCCAAGTTTCTAAAGGAGTTGTGCACCCACAAAAGGAAGCTCAAAGGCAATGAAAGGATTAGCATGGGCAGAAATGTGTCAGCATTGATAGGTAAATCTATTCCTCACATTCCTGAGAAATGTAAGGACCCAGGTACTTTCTGTATACCTTGCATTATTGGGAACAGTAAATTTGAGAATGCCATGTTAGATCTAGGAGTATCAGTTAGTGTCATGCATCTGTCCATTTTCAATTCTTTATCTCTTGGACCTTTGCAATCTACATATGTGGTGATTCATTTGGCAAATAGGAGTGTTGCTTACCCCGCAGGTTTCATAGAGGATGTGCTGGTTTGGGTCGGTGAACTTATTTTTCCTGTTGATTTTTATGTTCTTAATATGGAATAGGGATTTTCCCATGGTTCAGTTCCAATTATTTTAGGTAGGCCATTTATGAAAATAGCCTGAACCAAGATAGATGTTTATGCTGGCACATTGTTTATGGAATTTGGTGATATTGTTGTTCATTTTAACATTCTTGATGCCATGAAACATCCATTTGAGGATCATTATGTTTTTCGTGTTGAGATAATTGATCAGATTGTTGATGATTATATATTTGATTTTGATTTTGTCCTTCATGGTAGGAAACATCCATTTTTATCTGATTTGCATACGTGTCATTCCTTATGCACTGAATCTGAATTTGAGTTTGAATTTGATCCTGTATCTGATTTTTATGCTAAGTGAATTTGAATTTGAGTTTGGTGTTGTAACTCTTGATGTTGATTTTTTAGAGTCAGAATGCACTAACCATGTTGCAGGAAGTACATATACTTCTGACTTGCTTTATGAGGTACAGGCTGAGGAACCTTCTTCTTCTCCTACCCTGGTTCCTCCCACTATTCAGCCACCACCCACACCAGAGTTGAAGCCCTTACTAGCAACCCTCAAATATGCTTACTTGGAGGACAAGGAAAAATTTCCAGTGATCATCTCTGCCTCCCTTGCTGCTGAGCAAGAGGAGAAGTTGTTGCTAGTTCTCAAGAAGCACAAGAAAGCCATTGGATGGACTTTAGCAGACATTCCTAGTATTAGCCCATCTACCTGCATGCATAGGATACTTTTAGAGGATGTAGCTAAGTCAATGAGGCAGCCACAGTGGCAACTCAACCCCATCATTCTAGATGTGGTGAAAAAGGAAGTGACCAAGCTCTTACAAGCTGGAATCATCTACCCCATTTCTGACAGCCAGTGGGTGAGTCTAGTCGAAGTGGTTCCTAAGAAGACAGGCCTCACAGTGATCAAGAATGAAAAGGATGAGCTTATCCCCACAAGAGTGCAGAACAGCTGGCGAGTCTACATTGATTATAGGAGGCTGAACTAGGTAACCAAAAAAGATCATTTTCCCCTGCCTTTCATTGATCAAATGCTTGAGCGCTTGGCAGGTAAGTCTCATTACTGCTTTCTTGATGGTTTTTCTGGTTATTTACAAATTCATATTGCTCTTGAGGATCAAGAAAAGACCTCATTCACCTGTCCCTTTGGTACTTTTGCCTATAGGAGGATGCCCTTTGGCCTATCCAACGCCCCTGGTACCTTCCAGCAGTGTATGCTTAGCATTTTCAATGATTTTTTAGAGAGTTGCATAGAGGTGTTTATGGATCATTTTACTGTTTATGGATCCTCTTTTGATGCATGTTTGGATAGTCTGGATAAAGTTCTTAATAGATGCATTGAAACTAACCTTGTGCTGAATTTTTAAAAATGTCACTTCATGGTAGAACAAGGTATAGTTTTAGGGCATATCATTTCCAGTAAGGGCATAGAGGTAGACCCTGCAAAAATAGATGTTATTTCACAATTTCCTAACCCCTCTTGCGTGCGAGAGGTTCGTTCTTTTTCTTGGTCATGCAGGGTTTTATAGGCGCTTTATCAAGGATTTTAGCAAAGTGGCCCTTCCATTATCCAATCTACTGCTAAAGGAGGTGGAGTTTGATTTTGATGACCAATGCAAAGAGGCTTTTGATTTCCTCAAGCGTGCGGTGACTACCACCCCTATCATTCAAGCACCTGATTGGACAGCCCCATTTGAGCTAATGTGCGATGCATCCAATTACGCATTGGGGGATTTCCTTGCTCAAAAGATTGATATGCTGCCTCGGGTGATCTACTATGCTTCCAGAACTTTGGATGCTGCTCAAGATAATTACCCTACCACAGAGAAGGAGCTATTAGCGATAGTGTTTGCTCTTGAAAAATTTCATTCATATTTGCTTGGTACTCGTGTTATTGTTTATACTGACCATGCAGCTCTAAAGTACCTATTGAAGAAGGCTGAATCAAAGCCTAGATTGATCAGGTGGATGCACAGAACCTCGTGGCTGACCATCTGAGTAGGATTGAGCGTGTGTCTGAGGACACACCCATTTGGGATGATTTTCCGGATGACCATTTGTACATTCTGTATAGTATTTCTGATTCCTTCCCCACTCCCTGGTTTGCTAATATTGTGAATTATTTGGTTTCTTCTATTTTTCCTCCCTTAGCATCTAAAGCTCAAAATGATAAAATTAAGAGCGATGCTAAACAATATATTTGGGATGACCCCTATTTGTGGAAGTTGTGCAGTGACCAGGTTATTAGGAGATGCATTCCAGACCATGAGATTGACTCAATCCTGCAATTCTATCATTCTTCCACACCAGGTGGCCATCTTGGCATATAGAGGACAGCTCGCAAGGTGCTTGATTACAGTTTCTATTGGCCCACCATCTTCAATGATGCGTGGAGAATCTGTAACACTTGTGAACCATGTCAGAGAGCAGGCAGCTAACTTTCATGGAGACAACAAATGCCTCTACAACTCATGTTATTCTGTGAGGTGTTTGATGTCTGGGGTATAGATTTTATGGGGCCTTTCCCTGTCTCTTTTGGTTTTGTTTATATTCTCCTTGTTGTTGATTATGTTTCAAAATGGGTGGAAGCCAAACCCACTAGAACTAACAATGCTAAGGTTGTTGTAGATTTTGTTAGATCTAATCTGTTTTGTATGTTTGGAGTCCCTAGAGCCATCATTAGTGATCAAGGCACCCATTTTTGTAACAGATCCATGTATGCCTTGCTCAAAAAGTATAGGTTCGTGCACATAATTTCCACACCTTACCACCCCCAAACTAATGGGCAGGTTGAGATTTCAAATAGGGAGATAAAAAGGATCTTGGAGAAGATTGTGCAGTCGAACAGAAAGGATTGGAGCACTAGGCTAGATGATGCTCTTTGGGCGCATAGGACTGCCTACAAAGCACCCATAGGAATGTCCCTTATAGGGTTGTCTTTGGCAAGGCATGTCATCTTCCTGTAGAGATAGAGCACAAAGGCTACTGGGCTGTAAAGACCTATAACTTCTCTATTGATCAGGTTGGAGAGGAAAGGAAGTTGCAACTAAGAGAGCTAGATGAGATCCGTTTAGAAGACTATGAGAATTCCAAATTCTACAAGGAGAAGACCAAGAAGTTCCATGAAAGCCTGATAGCTAAGAAGGACTTCATGGTTGGATAGAAAGTTTTATTGTATAACTCTAGGCTCGGACTCATGAGTGGTAAGTTGAGGTCAAAGTGGATTGGTCCTTTTGTGGTGACTAATGTTTTTCCTTATGGTACAATTGAGATCAAAAGTGAGTCCACAGATAAGAGCTTCTAGGTCAATGGACACCGGCTGAAACCATTCCTCACAAATCCCTCCTTAGTGGATGTAGTGGTGGAGGAGACCTCCTTACTTCACCCTACTTCTCTTCCGCTATGACTTAAGGAGTTTTCTTTTTCTGTCTCCTTCTTTACTTTTATTGCACTTGTCCAAATTTATTGATTATTTTGATTGTTCTTGATCTTATGATTGTGCTACATTTAGGACAATGTGTTGTTTAAGTGTGAGGGGGGGAGGAGATTGTTCTTTAATTTTTTTTTTGGGTATTCTAGTTTAATTTTATTAGGTTTTTTCTAGGTTAATTTTGTTATTTTGGTTTTATGTTTTGTGTACAACATTCCATGTTTTTCTTTGAATTTTGGGTTATGTACAGGTAATGGGTAATTGTTTTTGAAATAGGAGTTTCTTGGCATTTTGTGAATTGAAACCCTTGTTTTTCTCTACATGTCAAGTTAGTTGTGAAAGTTCGAATTGAAAGTGATAGATTTACCCTTGGTGAGAATTTGAGCCATCATCATCTATTTTATTTGATGTGTTTTGCCCCATTGATTGCTTGCACAATAGCCTTGGCTTGACTCTTGTTGATACTTCTTGCTTCACATGCATGTTGGGAGATGATTTAGGCATTTTGTTCTTATAAGCCTCTAGCCAAATGAACCTACCTTGAATTAATTCCTTTGATAGCCCTTTTGAGCCTATGTTCCCCTTTCTTTGTTTTGAAGCTCATTACAAGCCTTAAGTGAAAAACCATGATTTCACCCTACCCTTAAGGAATTTTGGAGCTTTGGAATTGTTTTGGGAATAAGTGTGAAGGGGGGGGGGGGGTATGTTTCATTGGATGATATGGTTTTGTTGGTCATGCTTGATGATGTATTTTGGTCATGCTTGATGTATATACATATATTGCCTAATTATTGCTTTATTTTTCAAATACTTTCAATTGCTATTTTTCACGTTCAAAAAAAAAGAGAAAAAAATGCAAAAAAAACGAAAAAAAAAGAAAAAGAATGAAGTTGAATAAATGAGGTCTTGGTTTGAAGACTTGGATTGGTTTGAGGACTTGGTTGATTTTGTTTTGGGTTTACTTTTTAAAGCTTAATTTGTAATTTTGGTTTTGGGGTTTACTATTTTTTCTTACTTCCCACTTATTCCCCATTGCTCCTCTATTCCTTTGGGTTTTAGCCACTATCCCATACTTTCCTCTACTTTGTCCTTGGCCCCATTACAACCTTAAAAAGACCTTCTGATCCTCACGTGCATATGTTTGTGATGTGGTTGTCAATTTTAGAGTCTTGCCAAGTCTATGTGGTGTTTGTTTTCATGGGTGCTCTGAGAGTAAATAGTAGCCTAGACACTTGAGAGATAGAGTGCATATCTTGTGAGGCTTTATCACTTTTCATTCTTAAGCTGATTGACTATATTGCCATGTTTGAGATGCTTGGATGATTTTCATGATGGCCTTGATTCTTTAACTCTTTACGTGTTGGATGTTACCCATTCTTTTCATTCCTTGAAATTCATTGAGAAATATGTAATTGTTTTTGTGTGTTTGTTTGTTTCTCTTTAATGTCTTCGGATTTGTTCCATGCTTTGCTTTTTGATTTTGCCCAGGAGTGCAAAAGGCTATGTGTGAGGGGATTTGATGTGTCATCATTCTCTTCTATTTCTTAACCCTTTTTTGTCACCATTTTAATTACTGATTAGCCTTAATTGTCAAATTAATTATACAGTTTTATCATTTGGGCCTACTGGACTAATTTTGTGTTTTTGATTTAATTTCAGGAGAATTGTAAGCAATTGGGCTTGAATTCAGAATTGGGCTTGGACTTGAAGAGAGAAGACAATTTTATCAAATCTTATCTTATCCAGATTGTATCTCATCTAGATATTATTTCATCTAGATTTTATCTTATATTATTTTATCTAGATTTTATTTCATCTAAATTTTATTTTATCAAATCTTATCTTATCTTGCCCATATTTTATTTTATTTATAGGCTTGGACTTAAAATAGATTTGTAAGCTTTGGGGCTGAGAACCTATATAACAGCACTAAGGTTTTAGTTTTAAGAAATCTTTTCATTTTGGGGAGAAAGAATAATTTTAGGTTTTGCAATTCCAGTTTTTACTATTCACGTAGCAATAAAATTTCGTTTTCTGCTTCAATCTGCAATTTCATTTTCTATTGATTAATGGAAGGCTAAGTCTCCAGCGTTGTTTTCTCTTGAGGATCAAGCACAACTCTCTTTGAGGTTTTATTA
This sequence comes from Glycine soja, assembly GCF_004193775.1. NCBI lineage: Eukaryota > Viridiplantae > Streptophyta > Magnoliopsida > Fabales > Fabaceae > Glycine > Glycine soja. Next base: position 27,974,920 of record NC_041007.1, on the reverse strand, counting down.
TTACTATTGAATTATGATTAGTTTTTCCTCTTCACCAATTACTCTGTATTTGTTGCTATTAATCCATGCATGCTTAGTGCTTGATTAATTGTCTCTGCGCTTAATTTACATTCTTGCTTAATGATTAGTTACGTTCATGATTAATTGGTGTATGTGTTGCTTAATCACATAATGACAGCCTTATGTTAAATTTCGCTTAGTAATTTAATTTAGGGTTGGATTAAGTGGTTGAACTGATAAAGGATAAATTCTCGTAACCTAGGATAAGAGACTTGCTTGTGAATCAAGGGGAAACAACGTGTTTTTAATTATGATATTTTCTAATTAAAATTTGCTCGTTGTTTAATTTACAAAAACAAACAAGCCCCCCCCCCCCCAATTCGTTACTGTTTTATTACTATCTGTTATGAACGTTTGGTTGACCAGTGCTCGTTGGGAGACGACCTAGGATCACTTCCAAGATACTGCATTTTTTATGTTTATTTGATTCGGGTACGGCCTCGATCAGTCATGTGTGTGCATTTTTTTGAACTTTGATCATTTGAATATTAAATTTCAGATTTCAGAGCTCTTTTAGAGTACAAAATTTTGTGCTCTTATCTTCCTCTCCCTTCATTCATCTCCTTCTTCCTCCAAGCTCTTATCCATGGCCTCCTATGGTGGTGAGCTTCTTCTAGACTCATCTTCTCCTTGAAGTGGCGTCTCCTTTCTCTCTTCTTTCTCCATTCCGCTGCCATTCATCTTCCAAGAAGCAAAGGAATCCATTGATGAAGAAGATCCTAGTCCTATAAGCTCCAATGGAGCTTACATCATGTGGTATCAAGAGTATCTTCATCTAGGTGATGTTCTTTTGCTTCCTCTATCTTTTTGTTCGATGAATTCTCTTTAATTCCTTGTTCTTCATCTTATTCTCCATGTATATCCTCCATTGCCTTGTGGTTTGGTGCTGTTTAGAGTAGATTAAAAAAAAAATAAACCGATTAAATCTTAGATCTACACTTGTTCTTGCATTTCTATGGTTCAAATTTTGTAGATCTACTCTTGAATCATGTTTTTGTGTTGATTTTAGGTTCTATAATTTTTCATTCATAATATTCTTGTGCTGAACCTTTAGATCTAAATTTTATTCCAAAATATTGATTAGAAAAAAAACACAAAAATCTAAGTGTAAATCACTTAATCCATGTTGTCTTAGAGTCATGTTTAGTCATAGTAATTGTCACATTATGTTCTAAGTTTGTGTTGAATTTTTATTTTGTTTAATGAATTCTAGATACATTTGTTCATGTATTCTTGTCATTCTTAGCCTATCTTTTGAATTTTGAGTCTAATTCGTGCATGTTATGTAGTTCATAACATGTTCTAAATCAATTCCTAGAAGTATTCTTGTTGTTGAACTCTTTTTTTTTGTTTTCTAAGTTTCCTACATGATGCCTATGATGAAGTTGAGTTGTGGTGCTGAGTTGTGGCTGGATTTGTGAATCAAAATAAGTCTTAATCTCTCTTGAATTGTGTTATTCAAGATAATTGAGCATAAGCAAACACATATTGTAACTATCCAAGCCTTAAGCAACATAAACACTACTCTTGATTTCTAGGTTGAAATCGCTGGTGCTGGCAGCTTGAACATATGAACTTGTATAAATTACTAGGAATTTTTCACTATGTTTTTTGAGATTAAATTTTTACTGAATTTTCTAGACATCTGGAAAAAAATTATGAAAAAAGAACCAAGCGATTTGGATTAAAGGAAAAAATAAGAAAAATCACACAAGTTGGCAGAAAAATCAGTGTCCAGAAAAAAGAAAGTGAAAGGAAAGTGTGCTTGTTGTTTTGGCTCAAAATTTGTTCTATAATTGGTGCCTATTTTATACCAATCTTAGTTCTGAAATTTCAATTGAAAATTAGTGTGAAAACAAGTTCCAAAAATAGAGGTTTCTTGAGTTTTTTTTTTATAGTTTTTTTTACTTTGCTCTAGAGCCATTCTAAGTTTCTCTTTGAGTTCTAGCTTGCTTTTATGTCCTTTTCATTGCTTTAATTGTTGAATAGTCCTTGAAAATTTGTCTTGTTAAAACTCTATTGGTTTAAATTTCATTTCATTTTTTTAGTCCTTGGTTATTGCTTGTCTCTTTATTTCCTTGTTTGTGAGTTGCCACATAGGGAATTGGAAATGAGGATTGGTGCCATCCCTTGAAGATTTTGAGTCAAGAAGCAAGGAGAAAACCACCTTAAGAGCTATTGGACTAAGAAGCACTCCAAATTGAGTGAATCACCAAAGAGAGAACAACCACCAAAATTGAGGACCTTTTTGTAATTTTGTAATTGACAATTACTTACTTTCATTGCTTTCAAATTTGGTAACAAAAAGGCCTTTCATTGGAAGTAAGTTGGGAGTCTCCAATAGGTCACCCTACTTCCATTTGTGCGTAATAATTTTAGGCAATTTTCCCTTATGATTGTGAGTGTTTTGTTGGGAACCTTAAATGTGGTCATCCAAACACTCTTATGATTCGCCTAGTTTACATTTCTTGCTTACTTTCGTAGCTTATTTCCTTTACCTTCCATTGTCAAACCGCCTAGATAGCTTACCTTTTACCAATTAGTTTTTACCTTATCTTTCACACCTCTTTTAGTGTTTATTTTGGCTACTTTCAAAAAATAGTTTCTTTTACCCTTTGTTTTCAAACCCCCAACAAGAAAGAACCATAACTTAGGAACCAACATGAGTCTTCATTCTTCATCTAGTGTTAATGGTGAGGGTTCTATTCCTAATGACCCCATGTATAAGATATTAGATGAGTTGAGATCCCTTAAGTTGTGGAAACAAAAATAAGAGAGAAAAGAAAAGGAAAAAAAAGAGTGGAAGAAATAAGTCAAGATGAAAGAGAGAAAACAAGAGAGGAAGAAAGAAGAAAAATAATGAAAGAAATGAAAAGAGAAAAACATGCCTCGTATAGTAGTCATAACTCTTGCAAGAGCCTAAGTGAAGAACTTTGTGACTATTATGAAGGAAGGCATATGTCACATCTTAGACCTCACTCCCATAGGAGAGAAAATGAAAGAAAGCCTCAAGAGGCTAACATTAACCTCCCATGCTTCCATGGGAAGGACAATGTAGAGGCTTACTTAGATTGCGAAATAAGGGTAGAGCAAAAACTTAAAAGAAAGTCTACTTTAAAATCTTATGACTCTTATTCTGATCCAAATAAAGACCAAGGTCTAGGCATCTTAGGGGCAGCACCTTCTAAGCCCGAAGATTATAAGGGGAAGAAATAGAAAAGAAACCCCCTAAGGCTAGTAGGCAAGAAAAGACTAGCTCTATAAAGTGCTTTAAATGTCTTGGAAGAGGACACATTACTTCTCAATGCCCCACCACGAAAACCATGATTATGAGGAGCCAAGACATTTATAGTAGCCAAGACGAGGCTACTACTTCACCCTCCTCTAGTGAAAGTGAAGAAGCAAAAGGGGAAGAATCTAGTGAAGAAATCTACCCCCAAGAAGAAGAACAACCTTTAATGGTTAAGGAGGAGTGTAAGGAGGTAAGTGTCTCCTCCAAGAGGTTAGCTAAGAAGGAAATACATTTTGAACTAAAGACAAATATTAAATAAATTTCCCCTCTTAGACAACCTCCACATTTTCTCCTTTGTAAAAAGACACTTGTTAGCGTTGCCACACCTCTTGGGCTTGAGTTTATTCCTCAAGTAAAGAATTTGTTGGATGAGGGTTTGGTTCGCAAGAGCTTAAATCCTTGTGCTTTGTCGGTGCCCAAAATAGGTATTATTAGGCACCAAATCCCAAAAATAGGTGGTATGATGAATGATTTGAGTGGTGCAACCCTCTTTTGTAAAATCACTCGTGCACCCAACATCTTCATGATTTATGTACATAGGGACTCATTAGGTAGGTTTGTTCTTATTTTTAGTTTCAATACAAACTTAGGTACTCATATGGGACACCTTAGGTTTGTCATACTTTTTGGTTGGAATAATCAACATGAAAATACAGAAAAAGGTATGTTTTATTGCATTACTTTTCTTAATTTTTTAAATAGTGATCAAGGGGTTCCCATGAACCCTAAGAGAATAAAGGTCATTCCTGAGTGGCTCACTCCACCAAGTATAAGGAAAATTTAGGGCTTCCATGACTTAACAATCTTTTACAAAAGGTTTGTCCCATATTTTTCTATACTTGTAGCACCACTCATTGAGTTGGTGAGGAACCATGTTCCTTCATGGGAAGATGCCTAGGAAATGGGTTTTCAGACCTTGCCTTACTTCAAACCAAACACCACTAATATATATGTCTTTGTTCTTTTTACAAATGTTGAGGAAAAAAGGCCAGAGTTTCAAGAACCTCAGGATTTGAGGTCAAATCCTTTTTAAGGGGGAGGGAATGATGCAATCCTACCCCGCAAGGGCATTGGATAGAAGACTCCAAGTAGATTGGGCCAGAGATGTAAGAGAAGGCCCTAGGGTTCTCATGAGCCTTAGGGTAGATTTCGGGCCCATGGGCTAAGTATGAGCCCACTTATCTTTGTACATAATAGATTAAGGTTTCATTATTTTCTGGCCTTGTATATAGGGCACCATAATGTACGTAGGGTACCCTAGAAATGTAGGATTTTTTTAACCCTTGTATTTTAGGGCACCTAGACTAGTTTTTTTGTATTAGGGGTAGTTTTGTAATTTCACATGCATTAAGTGAATATTTGATGTGTGTGTTGGAAAATAAATTTAACTGAATTAGGAGAAGCCCAATCCAATTAAATTTTAGAGCGGGGGGTGAGCATTTGCTTGCTACACCCCATTGTCACATCATATAGGCACACTTTGTGCATGTCCTTCATGCTTTACATGCCTCATGACACCTAAGCACACTTAGTGGAGAATCTTGGAATTGATCTTGGATTAGTGGGCTGAACCATAACTAAAATTCACTAATCATAATTAGTGAAATTTTGGCTCCACAAATTCAATTTCAAATCCAAGTGAAATTTGAATAGAAATTCAAATTTCCCTCCAATTTTGTGTGACACTTAAGCTATAAATAAAGGTCATGTGTGTGCATTTTTTGAACTTTGATCATTTGAATATTAAACTTCAGATTTCAAAGCTCTTTTAGAGCACAAAATTTCGTGCTCTTCTCTTCCTCTCCCTTCATTCATCTCCTTCTTCCTCCAAGCTCTTATCCATGGCCTCCTATGGTGGTGAGCTTCTTCTAGACTCATCTTCTCCTTGAAATGGCGTCTCCTCTCTCTCTTCCTTCTCCATTCCACTGCCATTCATCTTCCAAGAAGCAAATGAATCCATTGATGGAGAAGATCCTAGGCCTACAAGCTCCACTGGAGCTTACATCAGGGATCCTTCTTCCTCTTCTCAGCATCTCACAATCACTCTGCAACTCACTAATCTCTCTCTCATTACAAAACCTAGGTCTCTCTGCAAAAGTTGCTCCTCTTGCTGCCTCTAGAGCTCTTTTCTCGAAATAGGCATTGTGGTGTGCTCTGACTTCTATGTGTGATGGTAATTCTCTGGATTGTTACCCTAATTTTGCACAAAATAGCTTTAAATAGGCTCTGAACCCGTGACGTTGCGCTTAGCGCCACCCTCGCGCTCAGCGCGAGTAAGTGGATTTGAGCTTAGCGCTAGTCATGCGCTGAGCCTGGCTGATGACAACCATTGCGCTTAGTGCACTAATCTCGCGCTTAGCGCGCGGCCTTGATATTGGTGTTGTGCCAGATTCTCTGTCGTGCTTAGCGTGGTATGCACGCTTAGCCCAAAAATGGTGAGCTTAGCCCAACTGTCACTTTTACCACTTCATTACTTAGCCTCTTTTAACCTGAAATTTGCATAGATTTTATCATTAATTCCAATGGAAAGTATTCTAGAGACAACTTTAACAATAAAAAAAGATTTATTTACAAATTACTACAAAAATAACCATAAATTGGGGAACTATACAAGTTTTGGAAAATGTTTTCTATACAAAAGTTAGTTGTATAAGACGACTAACAAACTCCCCCAAATTTACAGTTTTGCTTGTCCTCAAGCAAAGAAAGAACATTTCACTTGTCCTCAAGTGACAAAATACAGTGGTCAATCAAAATGGTGTTTTTTTCATAGAAAAATTCAACCATATGAACTGAATATCATGGAATGCTTCAATCAATTGCTTTTCACAAACATGCAACTTTTCAAAGATAGGAACATATGCATTAGAGTCACAAGTGAAATAAGCTAGTGAGAATGATAGATATCAAGGAAGGATCATCAACCAAAACCTCACAGTCATTGTTTCACTCAAGCTCAAGTGGTTAGGCTCATTCCATCATAAACAACTAAAACAAGCCCCAACCTTTGCATTTCATCTCATATCATACAGTAATGAACACACAAAATGAACCCGAAGGACTTTCTAGGCTTGTAATGGGGTTAGGCTGCCAACAAATCATGGTTTTTCTAAGATTCAAAAACTTAGGTTCTAGGAGAGCATTCATACATAGATAAACCTTTACTCTCTTTTTTTTCATTCCCACCCCAATACTTGCCTCTTTTTAGGCACTTAGCTTTCATTGATTTGATTTGCAGCACACACACTTTTATACATTTTTATTTATACTGACAGTTTTTCTTTTACACATATATACAGAAAAAGTATGTGTATATACATAAATAGTGTGTGTATGCTATTTACTTTGACCATTTCAATTCTTACCCAGTGTCGCCCCCAAATTTGGAACAAAATTACCTTGATAATTACTCCCCCAAATTTGGGACAAATTTTCTTTGAACCAAGCTTCCTGTGGATGATGCTCTCCTACAACCTAAGACAAGGTAGCAAGAGATAACACTGTATAGGCTTAAGGTTCAATCAATCAATAATTCATTCAGCTCAAACTGGGTGCAAGGGATAATTCATTCAAGCACGTGGTCAGCTTTTTGGCTAAGTGGCTATCACAATCAAACATGGCCTTCATCATCCTCAATTTCATGCATTCAGTCCATACTTCATAGATTCATGCAAAAATCATTACTAAATCATAGTCATTTCTCTCAAAATTTATGCATCACACTCTCACCGGGATACGATCAATGCATTCCTTCATAATCAATATGACAAACTGACTAACATTTTAAATCATACTTCCAATCACATTCCCATTCTCTTCTAATGACTTCAATCTTGATCAAAACAAACATCTAATCATTCTAATCCATTCAATTCATACATTTGCTCAATCAATTCATTCACAAACACTCATTTCATAACAAACAAGCCACTGAAGCATGATTCAATCATTTCACTGTTCAAAAAAGCTTTTTGTACAAGCAAACTAAAATGACTGAAATCAAAACAACTGAAACATAAATGAAACTCAAAAGAAAACTAAATACTAATAAACTAAAGTGTTCATAACTTGCAAAACTAAAAACAAAAAAAAATTAAATGTCCTAATCCTCCTATGGCTGATCTTCATTTAGATCTAGTACTAGAGCTGCTGATGAATCCTGAATGGTGAGCTACTCATGCTCCAATATTGGTGTAGATGGCTGGGTATCCTCAGCTAGCATGGTGTCCTCAGGAACAGGTCCAGGAGATGGCTCTGGTGAAGGTACTTCCTCTTGAGCCACCACTGAGTCAGAAACAAATTCAAAGGGCTCAGGAGGAGTAGGCCCATCCTCCTCTACTGGTATCTGCTCCTTTACAGCCTCGGGCTCTTGGGCTGTGGAGGTCCCACCCCCTCCAGAAGGAGAAGGTTGGACTCCTGGCCAAGCCACATGAGTCAAGAACTCATCTGTGCTCATAATAGATGGCAGGCCTGAGCTCTGAAGACTCTGCATGATAATGACCTACCCTCTGTGTAAGCTCTAGAGCATACAATGAAGCATCTCTGGAGTAAACAAAAAAACTAAGGGTCCAAAAGATGAAGGAGCTGGAAGTGGTATCTGAGTAGATGGAGTAGAAGAAGAAGGTGCTGGAGGAGTGGATGAAGAAGGTGCGGTTGTGATGTGCCATCATTTTCTTTTATTTCTTAATTGTTAAATTAATTAGGCAATTTTATTATTTGGGCTCATTTAGCTAATTTGATGTTTTTAATCTAATTTCAGGAATTAATGAAACATTGGGCAAATAAAGCAGCTCTTACCTTAGTTAATTTCTAATTAGGAGATTGCAATTTTATTTTATGTGGTTCAGTGTTTATTTCGTTTTGGGTCAGAATAATGTAATAGGGCCCAATGACTTTGAGTGACTCTTTTAAACAGCAGCCTTGGGATTCATGGAAGGCTATTCTGTTAGACTATTATTCAGAGCATAGGGTTGAGGGTTTTACGTTTTCTGTTCTAATGCTACTGTTCACGTAATGCAATTTTCCATTTTCTGCTTCTAATTACAATTTCGTTCTTGTTTCTTCTTCTGCCTTTAGTTTCATTTACGTTTTCTGTTCTTAGTTTCATTTACGTTTTATGCTCTTATCTTTGTTTACGTTTCTGCTCCTAGTTTCATTTATGTTCTCTGTTTTCATTGAAATTATGGAAGGCTAATTTTCTGGTGTTGTTTCCTTCTGAGAATGAAGCTTAACTCTCTTCGAGTTTCGTTTATAATGTAGCTTCCTAGCAGTTTTCCCTTCACCAATTAACCCACATTCGTTAATATTAATCTATGCATGCTTCGTGTTCGATTAATTGCCTCTGAGCCTAACTTGCGTTCATGCTTAATGAACGAAGGGTTAATTGGTGTATGTGTTGCCTAATCACGTATTGACAGCCCTAAGTTGGTTTTCGCTTAGTAAATTAAAATAGGGTTGGATTAAGTGGTTAACTGTTACGGACGAATTCTCCATAACCTAGGACAAGAGAGTGGCTTCTGAATCAGAGGAAACAACCCATTTTTAATACTATTAATTTCGCATTCTAGTTCGCTTGTTCTTTATTTCACAAAACAAACAACCCCCCCCCCCAATCGTTACTGTTACTGCAAGTATATTATGAACATTTGGTTTATCATTGCTCGTTGGGAAATGACCTAGGATCACTTCCTAGTTACTGTATTTTAATGTTTATTTGATTCGGATACGACCTCGATCAAATTGTCTCTGGTGCTGCTGAAGTAGTAGGGGCCTCTGATCTCTTGCCCCTGACCTTCCTTGGCCCTCTGAATGTCACTGTTGGATCATCCAGATTCCAACAGTTCTTCTTAATGAACGCCAAGTTAATGGCGGGGCTGAGGCTCTCCAGGGATCTAGAATCTGATGTGACTCCTCTAGCTTTACACAAAGCTGTGATTAAGGTTGGAAATCCAAGCCTAGAGGAGTCATGCTGTGGAATAATAGAGATTTCATGAGAGATGAGGTAACCCACATTCATGTCCATCTTCATAATTATTCCATAGATTAACTTGGCCCTATCTAATGTGACGTCATATGTGTGGGAGGTAGGAATCACGTTAGAGAAGGAAAGAACGCTCCATGTTTAAGCTAAAGTGGTCATGTTCTTCCTTAAAATTTTCAGAGGCCGACCATCAGTGTTTAGCTCGAATCCCCTCCATGGGATACAGAGCTTAGCAGCCAACTCCTAAGGATCAGGCCTCAGGAGTACAAACCGAGAATAAGCACAAAGATTTTCCCCCTCTTCCAGAATCACTGGGGTCTTCAGAAAAGTGTTCAAAGTATCTTCATCAAATTTGATCAGATGACCTCTGACCTTCACCTGCTTAGGTGACTTGTCTTCTGGGTCGTAGAGGTTTCTGTAGAATTCCTTGACAATAGCTACATCAATACTACCTTCAGTGAAGCTTGTCAATTCCTCATCCCATTTTCTTCTTTCTAATTCCTCCTTAAATTTGTCAAATTCAGTGTAGTATACTACTACATTTCTCTTTGGTAGTAGTTTCCTTGGCACCACAATATCATTATATCTGCCCCCAGCTTCCTGAGAATGGAATCTTGATCTGTCAAATCGGATCTGAGAAGATGAAGAAGCAAAGGACTTTCTTTTCTTAGATGCCATCTGCAAAATATAAGATCAAACACAAGATTATAACAGGTTATTTTCAACAAAACAGAAAAATAAAACTAAAATTTTGACTGGCCTTGTGATGGAGCGGTCAGCTAACTGGAGGGTCATGCGTGTAGGCATTATTTCCAGCCCTCCAAGTCGCCGGCACATAGAGAGAGGCATTAAATTGGTACTAGCTCCCAGATGTATGAGAGCTTTGCCTACATCAACCTCACTGATAGAACACGGTATCGTGACAACTCCAGGATCTTTGTGCTTGGGTGGAAGGATGCGTTGAATGACAACACTACAGTTACTTTCCAAAACAATTCTATCACTATGGATGTACAGGTTCTTCTTGGTTAGCATATCCTTCAATAATTTGGCATAAAGGGGCATTTGTTGAAGTGCTTCTCCAAAAGGCAAACTAATTTCGAGTTTCTTAAAGATATCAAGAAATCTGGCCAAATGATGCTCTTTATCTTTTCGGGAGGGTACCAATGGATAAGGTACCACCTTGCCTTCAATAGGATTAGCCTCTTTCTTATTTTATCTGTTGGCCTCACTCTTTCCCTTCTTCTTCTCAATCTCAACAACATTCTCTTTTTGTTTATCATTTATCAATTTTTTTCTTTTTCTTCTTCTTCTTTTATTTCTTTTTCTTTTTCTTCTTCTTCCTTCTTTATTCTCTCTTGACATTCTTTTATTGGTGTCTCTCCTTCTTCATCACCTTCTGCTTCCTCAACAATTTCTTCAAGTTCAACTAAATCATCAACTGGTTCCAGTGCTAGCCGATTAGCTAGTTGTTGTTTAAATCCCTCCACCTTCTGATTAGCTCTTCCTTCCTCAGCTTCAATCGCCATTCTGCTTCTAGTCATCACAGCTTTACACTTTTCTTTAGGATTTTTCCCCATGTTTGCTGTAAAACTACTGGATGGTCTTTCAGCTAACTGCTTTGCAAGCTGGCCCACCTAAACTTCCAGATTCTTAATTGCAGACTCCGTGCTCTTTTCGTTAGGCATTGACACTTGCATGAATTGAGCTAGAGTCTCTTCCAGCTTTGTGGTTCGGTCGTAGAGACTTGGCATCTGTTGTTGTGGCCTTGTAGATGAACCACCCTGGTCTTTGTTGAATTGGTTACCAGGGTGATTTTGCCACTGTCTCTACTGTTGATACTGCTGGTTGTTCTGAAATCCTGGAAATCCACTTGTATTGAAATTGCCTCTGGGCTGATTCCCCATATAATTAGCCTTATGTGCAATTTGCTCTTCATTAGGAATACAACATCCAGATTCATGAGCTCCACCACAAATTGTACATTCTGGGACCTGCAAAATAGAAGAATGTGAAGTTTATGCAGAATGAAGCTGAGTTGGCAACTTACTGAGTGTGGAAGCAAAGCTTCATGATGAATCAACAATGATTCAAAGGTGTTTTGATGATAACAATGATGACAACAAAAGATTATGACAAAGGTGATGAACAAAAAGCTCAAAGATCAAAGAACAACTCAAGTGAATCAAGAACAAGTCAAGAGTTCAAGAATCAAGAAGAATTCAAGACTCAAGAAGAAAGTCTACAATCAAGAACCAAGATTCAAGATTCAAGATCTCAAGAATCAAGATCAAGATTCAAGACTCAAGATTCAAGAATGAAGAAAAGACTCAATCAAGATAAGTATTAAAAAGTTTTTTCAAAACTTTGAATAGCACATGAGTTTTTGACAAAACCTTTACCAAAGAGTTTTTACTTAAGATTACCATATTGTTGTAATCGATTACCAGTAGCAAAATGAGTTTGAAAAAGTTTTCAAACTGAATTTACAACGTTCCAAATATTTTGAAAAGGCTGTAATCGATTATAATGTTTTGGTAATCGATTACCAGTGTCCTTGAACGTTGAAATTCAAATTTAAAAGTGAAGAGTCACATTGTTTCACTCAAAAGCTTTGTGTAATCGATTACACTTATTTGGTAATCGATTACCAGTGTTTGTTTCTGAAAAATCTAAAGATGTAACTCTTCAAAAATGTTTTGACTCTTTCAAATGGGTTTTAAGTTTTTCTAAAAGTTATAACTCTTCTGAATGGCCTTCTTGACCAGACATGAAGATTCTATAAAAGCAAGGCTTTGTTTTGCTTTTTCAATCAAATCTTTCTAACAACAATCTTGAATACTTTTTCTTTTCCAATCAATCCTTTACAAGCCTTGAAATCTCTTTGAAGTTCTTCTTCTTCTTCTTTTGTACCAAAAGCTTTATGAAGTTTTCTGGTTTTCTAAACCTTGAAAACTTGTGCTATTCATCTTTTCATTCTCTTCTCCCTTTGCCAAAAAGAATTCGCCAAGGACTAACCGCCTGAATTCTTTTTGTGTCTCTCTTCTCTCTTTTCCAAAAGAAGGAAGGACTAACCGCCTGAATTCTTTTGTGTCTCCCTTCTCCCTTGTCAAAGAATTCAAAACGACACAATCTGAGAATTCTTTTGATTCTTCCCATTCCCTAATACAAAAGCGTTCAAAGGTTTAACCGCCTGAGAATTCTTTTGTATCCCCATTCGCAAAGTATCAAAGGTGTAACAGCCTGAGATCTTTGTCTTAACACATTGGAGGGTACATCCTTTGTGGTACAAGTAGAGGGTACATCTACTTGGGTTTGACTGAGAACAAGAGAGGGTACATCTCTTGTGGATCAGTTCTAGTGGAGGGTACATCCACTAGGTTCAAAGAGAACAAGGGAGGGTACATCCCTTGTGGATCTTTACTTGTAAAAGGATTTTTACAAGGTTGAAAGAAATCTCAAGGACCACAGGTCGATTGGGGACTGGAGGTAGGCACGGGTTGTTGCCGAACCAGTATAAAAACTCTTGTGTGTTTGTTTCCTTCTTCCCTACTCTTTTACTTTCCGCTGTGCATTTAATTTTTGCTTTTACTTTCTGTTAAGTTTCTCTTCTACTCCATATTCTCTTAACAACAAAAGTAAAAGCCTTAAAAGAGTAATTTTTTAATTAGTAAAGGTTTAGGAATAATTAATTCAACCCCCCCTTCTTAATTATTCTGAGGCCACTCGATCCAACACTGAGTGTTTCTATTAATGCCTCTAGTTGCTTGGATAGCAACTTGTTTTGTGCCAACAGAGCATCCTGTGAGGTTAGCTCCAATAAGCTCTTCTTAGTAGGAATGTGGGCTCGGTCTCTCAGAATGGCAATGTCACTAGCAGCCATGCTTTTAATTAAGTCCATTGCTTCCTCAGGGGTCTTCATTTTGATCTTACCCCCAGCTGAAGCATCCAAGAGCTGCTTAGATTGTGGTCTCAACCCATCTATGAATATTTTCAGTTGTATTGGTTCCAAAAAATAGTGAGTGGGAGTCTTCTACAATAAACCTCTGAATCTTTCAAGTGCCTCACTCAATGATTCATCTGGAAACTAGTGGAAGGAAGAGATGGCAGCTTTGCCTTCTGCAATCTTCGATTCAGGGAAGTACTTCTTCAAGAACTTTTCCACTACTTCATCCCATGACTTTAGACTGTTTCCTTTGAAAGAATGAAGCCATCTCTTAGCTTCTCCAGCTAAAGAAAATGAGAATAGACTCAACCTGATTGCATCTGCAGGCACACCCACCAACCAAATAGTATTGCATATCTCTATGTCGTTAGCCAAGTGGGCATAAGGGTCTTCATTGGGTAGACCATGGAACAAATTATTTTGAATCAGCTGTATCAAAGAGGGAGGATAAGTAATTGTCTGAGCTTGAATTTCTGGCTGTGCAATACTAGTGAAAAATTATGGCACGGTAGAACTTGAATAATCCTCCAGGGTTACTCTTCTTGACTCTTCAGCCATGATTGGGTCTTCAACAGGTTCTATATGAGAATGCCATGCAATAGGAAAACTTGAAGATGCCTCGGAAGATTGAGGTTCTACTTCTGGAGTTGCTGCTACTTCCAAGTCCTGCAGAAATTTTCTGATTCTCTCTGAATTATGCCTTCTACAAGTGGCGTTAATCTCCAAAATCGATGGGGATCAAATCACCTGCAGTAGATCTTCTTTGCATACAAGAAAACAGAGCAACAATTATCCAATTCAAAAGAACAATGAATTTACAGTAACAAAGGTATACACAAAAGAATCAATGAATCAACAGAAAATGATAAAAAGCAATGTCGTAAAACTGAACTAAACTCTTCTAATGAATCTAGTTCCCCGGCAATGGCGCCATAAATACTTTGTTCATTTTCCCATATGGTTCCTTTTTCTCCAATTCTCAGCAATCATATTCAAGGGAAATGAAACACCGGAAAGTGCACCGGATCGTCAAGTATTTAAAATTAAACCGGATGAATCCGAGTATCGAACTCAGGGAACTAGTATTAGATAGGGTTAAATTCAGAAATAAGGCATTGTTGAAAGAAACATTGATAATTGTTGGTTTTGAATAGAATTAACTAGGTCGAAGCTAAAAACAGTAAAAATGCAAGTAAGTAAGATTGACAACAGTAGGTAAAAGTATTGGGTCTTTCTAACAAACAAGCTGATGCATATAAGGATATTTCTCTAATCAATCATGCTTTTGTGTTCTATGTTGAAGCCTAAAGTACTAAAACTCGATCCCTCAATAGGCTAGCTTAACTCAAGCTTCATCCTCAGATCCCTCTTGTTGGACTAGGCTTAACCTAAGCAGCCCTTGTAGGTTTAGACTAATTTAAACTAAGCTTCGTCCGCAAATCCCTCATTTAAGACTAGGCTCAGCTTACGTAAGTTTAGACTAATTTAACCTAAGCTTCATCCTCAGATCCCTCTTGTTGGACTAGGCTTAGATTAAACAACATTATCATCACAGCATATTAAGAAAACTAAAACTTAATCCGTAGATCCCTCATTTAAGACTAAGTTTCAATCCTGCTTCTATCAAGTTCTAAGGCAACAATACATTTCCCAATGCTAAAGTCACCTAACTAAACATACAAATGTGTGATCAGACCAAGACCATGCAAAAATTAAGCATTGAAAGAAGCATTGAACACATAAAACACAATCAATTAGTTATTAAAGTAATTACATCAGTTGTTCCTTAGAAATTCTCAACAAGAATGTTTAGCCAGCCATACAGAAAAACCCTAACACAATTGAGATTAAGAGTAGAGAATAATTGTTCCTTACACAAGAAGGGGGATCCCTCCTCCTCTTCTCAGCATCTCACAATCACTTTGCAACTCACTAATCTCTCTCTCATTACAAAACCTAGGTCTCTCTTCAAAAGCTGCTCATCTTGCTGCCTCCAGAGCTCTTTTCTCGAAATAGGAACTGTGGTGTGCTCTGACTTCTATGTGTGATGGTGATTCTTTGGATTGTTACCCTAATTCTGCACAAAACAGCTTTAAATAGGCTCTGAACCCACGACGTTGCGCTTAGAGCCACACTCGCGCTTAGTGTGAGAAAGTGGATTTGAGCTTAGCGTCAGTCATGCGCTGAGCCTGGCTGATGACAATCGCTGCACTTAGCACATTGATCTTGCGCTTAGCGCGCGGCCATGATATTGGTGTTGTGCCAAATTCTCTGCGCGTTGTAGCTGCGCTTAGTGTGGGATGTGCGCTTAGCCCAGAAATGGTGAGCTTAGCCCAACTGTCACTTTTACCACTTCATTAGTTAGCCTCTTTTAACCTGAAATTTGCACAAATTTTATCATTAATTCCAATGGAAAGTATTCTAGAGACAACTTTAACAATAAAACAAGATTTATTTACAAATTACTACAAAAATAACCATAAATTGGGGAACTATACAATTTTTGGAAAATGTTTTCTATACAAAAGTTAGTCGTATAAGACAACTAACAGTGCTCAAGTTACCAAAAGGATTCATTCAGTCTGAAGCAAGACCAAGCCTTAGATTTCTTGGATCCTATCCAAATTCTAGATACAAGCGATCAATTTTCTTCCATTGTGGAGAATCAGCTGGATGTCAAAGCAACCCATCAATTATTCTCCCATATGCATGCCATGTAAGGTTTTTTGCATCATCTGCACTAGCAAACAATCTCTTAAACCTTGGTATTATTGGCAGATACCAACAAACCTTTTCTGGATGACTGTTTGTGGCTGCATCACAATATTATATAAAAAAGAGGGAAAGAAAGCAAGAAAGAGTGCATGTGTGAAGTGATGTGATAACAGACAAGGAATTGTAGGTAAGACTCAACAACACAGTTGTTGTAAAGGTTGGAAATAGGAAATAAGGAAAGTCTTTGTGTGCTTGAGTGAGGAAACTAACCAAAATTACCGGGTATGAAGTAAAGGTTTTGTAAGAATCATGCAAGTACCTACAAATATACCTTTACCACACATACTAGGAATTCTTCAAAAGAGGTATTGTAAACTATGTACTTAACTACATATACCTTTACCAGGTACCTTGATGATGATGTATGTGATAAAGGTGTAAGTAACTAGTGTCATCACTTTTTACATGATTATTACAAGATCTCCTTTAAAAAGTATCTGGTATGCAATACGTTAGTGAACTTGATATACATTTTTTTATCAGGAAATGTTAACTTTTAGTTTTGTTAAAATGTTAGAGGAAGTAATTTGAACTCATGATCTCTCTCTCTTTTCTTTTTCCTTTAACCACCAAGTTAATCTTATAATTTCTGAACTCGATATAAAATATACAAGATTATTGAGAGAATCATGTAACTATGAAACTAGTCCTCAATCCAACGATTCACGTTTGTTTAGTGGTGTTTTACAGTTTTTGTTTTTTGTTTTTGGCTATAGAACAAAACATTTTTTATGGTTGAGATTGTGTATGATTTTTTAAAAACTGTAGACAATCTCAATCTGGAACAAGTACATATGGTGTGTGTAAGTGTGTTTATCTTATGAGTAAGTTTGTCAGGTAAGACCTGTGCCAAAGGTGCAAAGGCGTGTGAGAACAAGGTAGGTTAAGGAGGTAATAAAAGAAGAATACGTGATGATAGGTTAAATAAAGTAAAACCAAAACTCAGCAGATACACTTACTCTGTCTATTTCATATTTCTGATGCACTGCCATCCATTGACTATGTATGTAATTGTAGAGAACAATCGCATGATGCTTTACTTAGGCAAAGACACACCTATGTGGGTCCCGCTTGATACCTATGTGTGCCTATGTCTAAGACAGGTATCTATCTATGCAAGAAAAAAAATCAGGCGGAGGGGTATCTAGGTTGAGTAATAAAATTAAACAAAGTAGCAACATTTTTTATCTATGCAAAAGTCTACCATAAAAAAGAAAGTAATCTTTTTGAAAAATGTTTTATTCATTTCAAATGGAAGTTTACTCATTTCAATACACTAAATTGGAGCTTTGGCATGACCATGGAATTGGATTGGTTTATCATAACTTTATGCCCAGGAAATTACAAAAAATACTTCTGATAATTTCTTAACAAATGATCATTGGAATCCAATCCCCTCTTAAAAGATTGGCAACTAACAATGTTCTAATGAATATTTTGGTTAACATGATCATCATTTTTAAGAATACCATTATTCTGGATATTATAGCAAACGTTTTTTCAAATCAACCATCTTGTTAATATTAGATTAGAGTCCTTCCAATTTATATTGTTCATTAACATTCCAGAGACCATGTTTACCAATTATCAGATTTCAACTGGTGAGCATATCTCAGCATGGGAGGGGACAACCAGCTTTCTCCATAAACATTTTTTCAATCAAAAAACTTAATATCACGTCAACTACATTTTGTCTTTGGATCCAGCATTACTACCGGAAGTTAACCCATAGTATAAATTTATTATAAGGTACAATATTCATACAATTTTTGATATGTGGGATTAGTGTGTGTACTCAGTCTTATAATTTTATTAGTGGAAATTTTATCTTTCGTAAAAAGAAAAGCTGGCAACATTGTACTTTTCTTTTGTTTCCCTTAAGTCTCCATAAGATTCAATCTTGCTTAAGGCATAGCTTGATTATAAATGTGCTTGTTTCTCTCAAGGGAGATTCCAAAAGAGATACCTCATTCTTTATTATTAAGTGTTGTTAGTGTTTCTCTTCTTATATATTAAGTGAGGATGGATTTTATGTTGCATTGCAACTTATAAGATCTTTTACTTTAAGAGCAGTAGTATACTATTGATGCAGATCATGTAGTATAGTATAATCTTCCAGTTCAACAACTGTGACCAAATGACATGGCCAACATGTTGTATCTGTTGCTTCCCAGATTAGCTATAGTCCTAATCACATTTATAACATGATCATCCTATAGAAGCATGGAAAATGCAGGCTCTCTGCGCAGGCATCACCTTGATCAGGTTCGAAGGGACTATCACAGCCTGATCTGCTAGCATCCTAGCTTAATAGCTAGAGCTCGTGCATATTCAGGCATCCCTTGTGCATGTTCTTAATAAAATAGCCCAAATGATAAAGATGGCATTGAACATGAAAGTAGATTGCCAGAGCAGATTATTGCTAAGAACTGAATAACAAAACACACAAGTTGACTAAAGATGAGAAAGAATAGTTTCTTTTTGTTGATGTTCAATATCATGAAACACATAATTTGTATGAGCCTGATAACTAATATCCCTCAACTGGGTATTTAACTTTGAATATCACATTGTGCCACTTGTTCCAATAGGAATAGTACAACCATGTGTATTATACAAAAAAAGGGTGACATCGCTAAAGGGGCTGGCACTACTTTGGTATTGCTATTTGTCATACCCTAATTTCATCCGAGGACTATCGTTTGTTGATCTTTTGATCCTTGTTAGTTGACTTATGGTGTTGAATGCCAGTTACAATGTGAAACAGATGATCATTTAATTTTTTAATCAAGAATATGAAAGATACCAAAAGGGAGGGGCAAAAGGGTCATTTCAGGGGGTTTTCTGGACCCTAGCTCGCCCAGGCTAGCCTCTAGGTCGCCTGGGCTACCAAATAGCTTAGGGGTGAAGTAACCAGCTCGCCTGGGTGAGCTGAGCTCACCTGGGCAAGCAAGGTTACTTCAGGTTGAAGCAACAGCTCGGGGAGTTGCTAGGTGCACCCATCACTTAAAGAGAAAAGACAAAATTGCCCTTCTTATTTTTTTAAAAATCTCGTGCACCTAGCACTTCTTTTCTCCTCTCCCGCGAGGCTTTTCTTCTTCTTCTTCCACCTTCATTCGCGTCTTCTTCCTTCTCCCGCGAGCTGCTGGTGTTGCTACTTCTTTCTCCCGCGTCTTCCTCCATCTTCCTGGGAGTGTGATGTAAACTCCATTGGAGCTTGTGTTGGACCTTGTGGCCTCAATAATCTTAAGAGGATCGGCTTAGAATGCAGAAGAAGCAACAACAATCAATTTAACAATGTTCTTTAAACATGCAAGACACAATTGATTGCAACAAAATAAATAAGATAAGGGAAGAGAGAATGCAAACACAATTTTATACTGGTTTGGCCATTTTCCGTGCCTACGTCCAGTACTCAAGCAACCCACTTGAGATTTCCACTATCTTTGTAAAATCCTTTACAAAGTCTGAACCACACAGGGACAACCCATCCCTTGTGTTCAGATGCTTTACAACAAGAGACTCACAGTCTCTTAGCCAATCTCATTCAATAAGAAGAATGGAAGAAGAATTCTCTCTTCAAGAGAAGAATATTACAATGAAGATCATGTAAGAATCCTTATAGATTTTGTAAGTGTTTGGCCAAGGATTTCTTTTGAGAGAGCATTTGACAATGAAGTTCTTTTGGAATCTCTCTCACTGTCTTTTGAGAGGATAAGACATTTTTGCCAAGCAAAACTCTCTCTTCAATTTTGTCCCAAGTCACACATATATATAGGCCTTTGATGGCCATTCAAAATCCAAATGATAAGATGTGACTGTTGGCGATATTCCTTGAAACTCCTCTCTGGTAATTGATTACAAAATTAGTGTAATCGATTACACAGTTATTTTTCTTGAACAGTTGTGACTCTTCATTTAAATTTGAATTCCCAACGTTCAGAGTCTCTGGTAATCGATTACATATGATGTGTAATCGATTACACACTTTCATGTGCCTTAGTAATCGATTACATGTATTGGTAATCGATTACATGTGCCTTGGATGACTTGAAATCTTTTCATTTTGAGGCAAGGCTTGATCTTGAAGAAATCTTAAATCAAGGCTTTGTTTGTTGAAACAATCTTGTATTAATCTTGAAGCAAAATGAGCCTTGTTTGATTCTTCTTTTGACATCATCAAAATCATGTATACATACATTCACAGCTTGTAGGCCTAGGATCTTCTTCATCAATGGATTCCTTTGCTTCTTGGAAGATGAATGGCAGCGAAATGGAGAAGGAAGAGAGAGAGAGAGAGGAGACGCCACTTCAAGGAGAAGATGAGTCTAGAAGAAGCTCACCACCATAGGAGGCCATGGATAAGAGCTTGGAGGAAGAAGGAGATGAATGAAGGGAGAGGAAGAGAAGAGTACGAAATTTTGTGCTCTAAAAGAGCTTTGAAATCTGAAGTATAATATTCAAATGATCAAAGTTCCAAAAAAATGCACACACATGACCTCTATTTATAGCTTAAGTGTCACACAAAATTGGAGGGAAATTTGAATTTCAATTCAAATTTCACTTGAATTTGAAATTGAATTTATGGAGCCAAAATTTCACTAATTATGATTAGTGAATTCTAGTTATGTTTCAGCCCACTAATCCAAGATCAATTCCAAGATTCTCCACTAAGTGTGCTTAGGTGTCATAAGGCATATAAAGCATGAAGGACATGCACAAAGTGTGAGTATATGATGTGGAAATGGGGTGTGGTAAGCAAATGCTCACCTCCCCCTCTAAAATTTAATTGGATTGGGCTTCTACCAATTCAATTAAATTTATTTCCAACCACACACATCAAATATTCACTTAGTGCATGTGAAATTACAAAACTAGTCTAGGTGCCCTAAAATACAAGGGCTGAAAAACCTTATATTTCTAGGGTACCCTACCTACATTATGGAGCCCTAAATACAAGGCCCAAAAATAATGAAACCTTAATCTAATATGTACAAAGATAAGTGGGCTCATACTTAGCCCATGGGCCTGAAATATTCCCTAAGGCTCATGAGAACCCTAGGGTCTTCTCTTGCATCTCTGCCCAATCTACTTTGAGTCTTCTATCCAATGCCCTTGGGGGTAGGATTGCATCAGAGTGCCTCTTCTTCTTCAGCGAGCTCCATTCTTCCGTTCTTCATCGAGGTAAGCTTCCTTCTTCCATTCTTCTTCTTCCATTGCTTCCATTGTTGAATGCTTAAGGTCATCCGCAGTAGAGATAACTTAGGACCGATTTGATCTGCATTAGGAACCTAGTTGATCTGCATCAGGATAGACAATCCGCATTAGGGTAGATGATCCATAGTAGGTAGATGATTAGGTTGATCCACAAGTTGGCTGATCAAGTTAATCCATGAGCTTCATGCGGATCAAGTTGATCCGCATAACTTGTGGATCAACTTGATCCGCAAGTATAAATTTAATTGAAGGAAATAAACACCACTTGCCATCTTTGTTTGTATGTTATCAAAATTACTTTGCTGAATATTGTCTGAAAATTGCCATGTTTGTCTTTGACTCTTCTTTCTTGGATCTTGAGGAGCTATTTAATTAACTAGATATGAGTTTAGGAAACCTAACAAACAACACATAACTACTTCACCCACTTGTGTTTGAGCCTTTCCACCATCAAAATGCTGAGTGAAAGTTCCAACACTAAACCACATGCTAAATATAGGGTTATTCACAATAATCAAACTTAATTGAACTCACATATTCAAAGGTGTATAGAAACTAAACCAAATATTGAGATTCATATTATGGAGTTTATAGGAAATGGTTTTTCAACACATGCTAAATTTAGGGCAAAAAAATTGAACTGAATTGAATATGACATATGCAAAGGTGCATATAAATTAAACCACATATTGAGAGTTTGTCCCAACAGATAGATACCATTGGTGCACAACATATTTACTAGAAACCAAATAAAGCATACAACTCTAAGTTGATAAGAGAAGATCCTATAACCAAAGTCAGTCAATAGTGTTTGCTATAATTTGCAACTATTTAAGATATTGACACAATAACCAACTGCCAAAGGTGGATAGAAACTAAATCAAATATTGAATGTTTGATTCGATGGTCTTAATATGGAAACATATTCAATACAATGTGCAAAGTAGACGTAGCTTGGAACTAGCTATAAAAGAGAGCAACTTTGATCAACATTGTATTAGACAATTAACTTTAAACAAAACATGATATTGCATGAAAGCATGTTAGCATAACAAATGTAATACAAGTGCAATCCAATTTAAATATGTTAAAAATATATAAATATCTACACTTATGTATTTCTTGATTCTAATTCATATTCATTCATGTCAAAACTATTTATACATGTGAAAAATTTATTGCTAAATGCTTACGTGAATTATGACATCTTCCACAACTAAAGGATTAGGCCGTGTATCTATGAGCAACTTAATCTTCTTCAAAGATGCAAAATTACACACAGACATAAAATTTCAAAATTTCAAATTTTGCAGATCATGGTTAAGATTAGAGGATTAGGTCATGCATTAGGTAGGGTTGTTGCCAGAGGTCTGGGGAGAGGAGGGGATGGTGATGATACTGATGGTGCTCCCCAGTGTCGAAGGCCGACCACATCGGCACGCAGGCGACGGGTACCAGTCATTATTGACGATGTTGTGCCTGCGGACTCACCTGCAGTACCATAGACAAAGGTTGTTGTATCTAGGAATGAGCCCATAGTAGATGTTGTCGCCGGTGCAGAGACTAACACACAGGATACCGATGCACAGGATATTGGGGATGAGCCGGAGGGATTTCCTGGTGGACCCAGGGACCCATCAGTGCTTACAGAGTATGCTGACCATGTTGCGGCCAGCGTATGGTCTAGACAGGTATTCATAATATTAAAGTTAGTTAACTTTAACTTTTTTTATTTATTGATTACTTATTCACGTTTTTTGAACAAATTGTGTTCCTTTGTACTTCAATTCAGGAACGTCCTGAGTTGAAGTTATCCTTCCGTGGGAGAAAGGTGCATCTCTTAGGCAAGCCTATTCCTACAATTGAGGTCATGGTTGTTGGGACAGGATTAAGTCCTTTGATCGCATGTTCTATTGACACTGCGATCGGGACTTATATCCTCCTTTGTTGAGAGGTGGCACCGGGAGACTTCTAGTTTCCACCTTCCTGTGGGGGAGATCTTGATCACACTGGATGATGTCGAGACTATTCTCCATCTATCGATTGTGGGCACACTGCATGACTTCCAGCCTCTACGCACCGACGAGGCGGTGCTGCTCTTGGTTGAGTTACTTGTGGTCTCACCAGAGGTGTCCATCGCCGAGACAGGCCAATGTGGCGAACCATACGTACGCATGCAGTGACTGCAAGACATATACCAGAACAGATGTCAGACGCAGCACTGGACAGCTGCCGCTCGCGCTTATCTTTTTCATCTTTTGGGTTGCACTCTCTTTGCTAATAAGAGTGCAACCCTTGTTCATGTCGTACACTTACAGGCCCTGCGTGACCTCACTCTTGCTGGGCGGTATGCATGGGGAGCTATTGGGCTCGTCCATATGTACGATCAGCTTAATGATGCCAGTCTCAGCACCAGCCGACAGCTTGCTGGTTACATCACCTTGTTACAGGTAATTAACATGTATTTCATAATTTAATTACAATAATGTTTTAATAAGTGTATATTTAGTTAACATGTATGATTTTCATGTAAACCCTGTAGTGTTGGATATACGAGCACTTTCTGTCAGCTGCGGAGTGCAATGCTGATTCGGACTATGATGAGGTTTCACCACGTGCGTGTCGGTGGATTACGACAAAGAAGACTGTGAAGAAGGTGTCTACAGCTACGTACAGGCAGCGCCTGGATCGTCTACGGATCCCAGATGTCTGCTGGATGCCATATTCAGAGCACCGACCTGTGGAAGACTTTCATCCGATTTCGTGTTTCTCTAGACAGGTCCATTGGGGGCCTGTTGTTGTCAGATATAGACCGGAGAGGGTTGTGCGCCAGTTCGGCTACTTCCAGTGCATTCATGCACACCATATCCATCCATGGGTGTCATATGATGACATAGACGATACATGGACGCACTACTTAGACCATCTGGTAGCAGCAGGTGATCTATGTGTTGTGTCAGGTCAGTGTGCGCCAGACTACATTGACTGGTTCTTCTGTATTTCTCATCCATTCATGATCGTGGCATAGCCATCAGATCCTCCAGCAGATGCACCTCAGGTCCTAGAGTCAGATATCCCTTAGGTCTTGGATGATCCAACCAGGTTTGATGTCGACGAGCCCAGACATGCAGTGGTAAGTGTTACTATATGGTTAAACGTATGAAATTTCATTTACTTCAATTTTTCAATACTAATTTGTCTAATTTTTTTATTTTCTATTTAATTGGAGGCTTGCGATGCGATCACCGAGAGGTTGGAGCGTCACCTTAGCCTCAAGATTACATGTGGTCATCAAAGAATGCCTCAAGATTACCCGAAGTGTCACCCGGGACCGCATTGTGTACGTGAGGTCTCGACGTAGGCACCGCATAGATCAACTATAGTTTCTTTACGCATTTCATATTGATATTCGATGTATATACATTTCTTGTACTTGACCACATTTTTGTTTTTTACTTAACATTTTGTATATTTAAAGTTATTTTTGTTTATAATATTAGTGTTAACGTTTAAGTGTTATTTTTAAATTACTTGATTCCAAATTCATTTGAATTTCGTTGAAATAGTATCACTGTTACGTTTAACTGAACATTCATTAGGATAATATTTAATTTACATAAACAAAAGAGACATAAAATAAAATTAATTATTTTTTCAAATGGATTTTAGTTTGTAAATATTTTTTTGATTGGTCATGACTCAAATAAATAAAGCTTCAAATTGTAAAAAAAGAAATAAAGCTTCAAATTGTAAAAAAATGGCCTTCAATTTTTAAAAACATGTCTTCAGCACACTTATGGATCAAGTTGATCTGTAAGTAATTCACAGATCAACTTGATTTGTGTTAGTTGATGAATACGACTAACTTTTGTGTATAAAACTTGTGTATATTGTATCAAACTTCTCCAATTTATAGTTTTTTTGTAATACTATAAGTACTTTTTGTTAAATATAGGTAATAGATAATTTATACTTTTGTTTTGTGCGTTTAATAATCAATATCTCTCAATTTCAGGTTAAATAGGAAACTTTAGCAAAGTGTTGTTTTTCACTCTTTCGCTAAACCAAGCTGCTAGCTTAGCGAGCATTCGCTAAGCGTGCCGCTCAATGGCTAAGCGTGCCACTCAATGGCAAAGCGCGAGGAAGAATCCAGAAGAAGATGAGCTGCCAGGTTCGCTGAGCGCACTGCTCCAGGTCATCAAGCGCACCGCTTCAGCTCATCCGCTAAGCGAGAGAAGTGCGCTAAGCCAAAAATCACTAACATGCGCTAAGTGATCGATACATGCGTTAAGCGCACGAGCACCAACAAGGCCACTTATTTAAGCCTGAAATCAAATTTGCAAAGGGAGTTTGGAGTTTTTCTTGAAGAAGCCTCTGCATGCACAAGAGTCTGGCCTTGGCTTGAAGATTTTGCATGTTTAGGAAGTTCTAGAGAGAGAAAGGTTCAAGTTCCAAAGAGTTCTGAGAGATTTTGCTGTGTGAAGATCTGCAGAGATGCGAGTTCGAAGCAGAAGCCAGTCAGAGAACATGAGATGAGTTTGTGAGTGATTGTGAGATCCTAGAGGTGAAGGAGACATCCTCACCACTTTTGTTTTTGCAGTCTTTCATCTTGTTCTTCTCTTTGATGTAAAGGAGGTTTCTGGCCTATGGAAAGTTAAATCCTCTGTTGGATCTTCCCTGTAGGTACCTGATGTAAATATATTTCTATCTATGTAATGATGTTTTGTGTGTTCTATGTGCTATCTGCTTTTCATTCCAGTGTGCTTTTACCTTGATCACGTAGATGCATGCTTTGTTAGGGTCATTCAACAGTGGGAACTGGTTTGATTCTAAAGTCCTTGGTAGTACGGGGCTAAGTTGTTGTGCAATCACGAGGGATCGGGATACAAGAACTTAGTTGCGTATGTGTGTCTTAATGCGGTCTTGGTTAAGTTTAGTCTTACAAGAGGGATCTGCAGACGAGGCTTGATCAGGACTAGGCTAGGCTATCATGAGGAATCGGGGTCTAGCAATCCAGGAGACAACATAGGAACGCATGAGCATTGTTAAATAGAGAACATCCTTTTTAGCATCAGGAACCTATGAGGAAGACCAATGCTTTCTCTACTTGTTTTTACACAGTATTTCTCTTGCGTGATTTTATTTCTTTTTGCCTAGATAGTTTAAATACCTGTTCATAACCACAATCATATTTTCATACCCGATGCCTATTTATCAAAATAGCTTGCCAGATAACACAAGTTCCTCGAGAGTTCGATACTCGGTTCTTACCGTTTTATACTACTTGTGCGATTCGGTGCACTTGCCATTCGCGAACAAGTTTTTGGCGCCGTTGCCGGGGAACTTGTTTTTATTTAGGAAGTTAGCTCATTTTTAGGTGTCTATTCCTTATTTGTTATTCTTTGATTGTTTCTGTGAATATTTGTTATTTAATTTATATTTATCTTCTCTTATTGAACTGGATAACCACTGCTCTGTTAGTACTGTTTATGCATAGATGTCTTATAGGTACTTTAGTTCCTTTGGACTTAGAAATAGAAGCTACACTAAGAAGGAACAGGGCTGAGAGGAGAAGGAAACTGTTGCAAGATAGAACAGCTGCGTCCATTCTTGAGGAGGAGACTCAATTTTATGATTCATTATCACCTGATTCACCATCATCAAGGGAATCCGCTAATCAACATTTTGAAACTGCTACCATGGCAGATGAGCATGAACAGAGGACTACCCTTGAGTACTATTCAAGTAGCTCTGTACCATAATTTTTCACTAGCATTACACATCCGGAATTGCAAGCGCACAACATTACCTACCCACATTCTTTGATCTATCTGATACAAGGGAATTTATTTCAAGGATTACCTAATGAAGATCCCAATGCACACTTGGCAACATTTATAGAGATTTGCAATACTGTTATGATTGTTGGTGTACCAGATGAAGTTATCAGACTCATCCTTTTCTCATTTTCACTAGCAAGAGAGGCCAAGAGGTGGCTCCACTCATTCAAAGGCAACAGTCTTAAAACCTGGGAAGAAGTGGTGGAAAAGTTCCTAAAGAAGTACTTTCCAGAATCTAAGACTGCTGAAGGGAAGACAACAATATCTTCATTTCATCAGATCTCTGATGAATCCTTGAGTGAGGCATTGGAGAGATTTAGAGACTTACTAAGAAGAACTCCCACCCATGGATTCTCCGAGCCAGTCCAACTGAATATGTTCATAGATGGGCTGAGACCACAAACCAAGCAATTTCTAGATGCTTCTGCTAGGGGAAAAATAAAGCTGAAAACCCCAAAAGAAGCAACTGAGCTCATAGAGAACATGTCAGCCAGTGATCATGCCATTCTGAGGGACAGAACCCATCAACCCACAAAGAAGAGTATATTGGAGCTAACATCACACGATGCTTTGTTAGCACAGAACAAGTTGCTATCTAAGCAACTTGAGATCCTAACGGAAACACTTGGTAAGCTGCCAACTAAACTATCAATTGGACAACCTATACATTCTTCTGTTTTGCAGGCCACAGGTTGTACCATGTATGGTGAAGCTCATGAGACAGGCCAATGCATCCCCACTGAAGAAAACACTCAAGAAATTCATTTCATGGGGAACTAGCAGAGGCAAGCGTACACTCAAGGAGGATTTTTAGGCTTCCAGCAAGGTCCTTATAATCAGCAAGGACAGTGGAGGACACACCCTGGCAACCAGTTCAATAAAGACCAAGGTGGATCCTCAAACAGGACAATTCAACAAGGGCCTAACATCTTTCAGAGGACAACTAAGTTGGAAGAGACCTTAACTCAGTTCATGGAGGTAACAATGTCAAATCATAAGAGTACTGAGTCGACACTAAAGAACCTTGAAGTACAGATGGGACAACTGGCCAAGCAGATAGCTGACAAGTCATCAAACAGCTTTGGAGCAAATATGAAAAACAATCCTAAGGAGGAATGCAAGGCTGTGATGATCAGGAGTAAAAGGTTTGTGGAAGCTGAGGATGAAGAAAATGTGGTAGACAAGGAAAAACTGAGTGAAAAGACAAGTGTTGAGATTAAGAAAAATGATGTAAAGGGTAATGGGAATCAGGAAAAAGGGAAGAAAATAATGGTCCAGAATAAAGAGATGGAGGACCAAGAAAAAGAAAAAAGAAAGAGAAAAAGAAATAGAAAATGAGAAAAATGAAAATGAAAAAAATAAGGTTGTAGAGAAGAGTAGAAGTGAAAAGGTTGTGGACAAAGGTGTGGAAGTACCATATCCTGTGGTGTTTTCCAAGAAAGAAAAAGATCGTCATTTGGCAAGATTTTTGGATATTTTCAGGAAACTGGAAATAACCATGCCCTTTGGCGAAGCTCTGCAGCAGATGCCACTCTACTGTAAATTTTTTAAAGATATGTTAACAAGGAAGCATAGGTAAATTCATCAGGAAAACATCATAGTGGAAGGAAATTGTAGTGTTGTAATCCAAAAGATCCTTCCACCTAAGCACAAAGATCCTGGGAGTGTAACCATTCCTTGTTCAATAGGAGAAGTCAATGTGGGAAAGGCTTTGATTGATCTGGGAGCCAGCATTAATTTGATGCCACTCTCCATGTGCAGAAGACTGGGAGAGTTGGAGATTATGCCCACTCGAATGACTTTGCAATTAGCTGACCGCTCCATTACCAGGCCCTATGGAGTGATCAAAGACGTGTTGGTCAGGGTAATCTTGGGAAGGTCGTTCATGTTGATTACAAGCTGCATAGTTGACATGGGGAAGAGAAAGCTGGAGTTATGTTTTGAAGACTAGAAAATTGATTTCGACTTGTTTGTGGAAGACAAGCATGCTCCAGAACATAATGTTTGCTTGCAGGTAATGGGAGAAGGTCAAGAGGTTCTGAAGGTGAGAACCAAAACATGAGATTGCCCAGAGAGGTAAAAGTTTCAAGCTAATGACGTTAAAGAAGTGCTTCCTGGGAGGCAACCCAATTTTAATCTTTGTTATCTTTGTTTTTCATCCATTTGATCATTAGGAACTTGCTTAATAATCTTTACATAGAGCATATCAACCTCTCTTTGAATGTGAAATTAAGGGTTTTAATTTCTTGAGGAAAGGACTAAGTTATAACTTAGAAAATCTTTTTGAAAAACAATCATTTTGCTAAGTGCAAGCCTCGCGCTAAGTGCATCTTTGTTCATGCACTAAACCACGAGTCTTGAGCACTTAGCGCCTAACCCTTGCATCTAAGGCTGATTTGGTCCGCTAAGCTGGCCAAGGTTGAGCTAAGCTAACTTCGATTCGATCTGAATTCAGCTAAGCTTCAGCCTGATCGCTAAGCGACAGCTTATCAATGGCTAAGCGGGACCTATTGTCACCAAGCGCAATTCATTACGGCCATAATTGAGGTCGATGATGCTAAGCGCCAGTCATGGCAGCTAAGTGAGATTCATTGCGGCAATATGAGCGCTAAGCGAGAACCTCTCAGCTAAGCGCATGCTCCTCTATACTTAAGATGCATTATTTTAGCTAAGTTGGCCAGAGCTAGGCTTAACGAGAGTTGCAGCTTTTCTAATCTGCAGACCTCGCTATGCGGACTTACTCTCACACTAAGCCGAGTTTTTGTTAAACAAAATCAAATTTGAAACGACGGCTAAACGCACGTTCGCTAAGCGAGTATGGTTAAGAAACCACACATCTCTCTTACTTGCTTAGCGTAATGGTCCGTTAAGCGAAAGTATCGAAATTGCTTAAGTAAGTGTAATAGCAGTTACACTCACATTTGCCAGATTACAGAAACCTCGACTCTGCATTCTCTCTCTCCAAAAATTTGCACATTTTGCATTTGTACTCTCTTTGTTCATTTTCGACTTTGAAGCATCATTTTGCATTTGTTCTACAGTAAGTGCGCTTAGCGAGTTCATCAATACTCATTGTATATAAGCTTTATCTGAAGAACTCGCTAAGCGCACTTACTGTGCTAAGAAAGTTCATCCTTTGAGGATGAACATTCATCCTCTTGCTGAACTACCTATGGCTAAGCGAGGCTGAATCGCTAAGCCCAGGTAACTTAACCATTTATTTTTGTGATAGTCGTGCGCTAAGTTGAGCATTCCTGAGCCAAGCGCAATTGGTTGTGGCATCCGCTGAGCTAAGTGAGCTAAAGCTCCCATAACTTAGTGAAATTTTTGCTCAGTTTAGTGCCGCTAAGCGAAGCTTATTCTTGGCTAAGCTCAAATCCATGCGGCTAACCTTAGGCTTAGCGGGCTCCTCGCTAGCTAAGCCAATTTTTCAAACATTGGACTATAGCAATTTCCGCTAAGCGGCACTCCTGTGTCACTAAGCCCAGTGTCATTTTTGTGAAGGCCCGCTAAGCAAATTATGTCTCGCTAAGTGGCCAATGTTGTTTTTAGTTTTATTTCTTAGTTTTTAAAATTTGAATAATTGTGTCCTAATTAATTGTTTGATTCCTTTATCTACAGATGTCTTCCAGGAAAAGAAAGAGTGGAGGTTCAAGGCCAACCACTCAATATGATACAAGAAGATTCCACTCTTTTGAGGCTTGGACCAGATATACTAACAATGTGTTGGGAAGACACATATTAGTTGAGAGGAAAGTGGAAATCTATCACATAGAGCTGGATGAATTCAAGGGCGAGCTGGAGAGGCGTAACTTTCACAAGCGCCTCACCAACTTAGCTGATAGTAGCATTGACCTCGCATTGGTGAAGGAGTTCTACACCAATCTCTACAGTCCTAAGGGGCCTTCAACTAAAAAAGTTAGAATTCGGGGCCACTTAATAAGGATTGATGCAGACAGCCTCAATGACTTTCTAGAAACACCTGTGGTGCTTGCTAAGGGTGAATCTTTGGCCGCCTACTCAAGATACTGTAGGATGCCTACTGACATTAGAGAAATTGAGGTTGCACTGTGCATACTTGGCCGAGGGTTTATTTTAAATGTTGAAGGTCACCCAGGGAAGATCCTCAGAAAAGACCTAACCACCCTTGCTCAGGTCTGGAGTGTTCTATCTTACTCCAACCTGGCTCCAACCTCCCACACATCGGATCTGACTATGGATCGAGCTAAGTTAATCTTTAGCCTAGTTACTCAGCTGGACATGAATGTCGGAGCCCTCATTTCTGGGCAGATTACTTCTATGGCCCAGTCTAACTCCTCAAGACTCGGATTCCCTGCTCTTATCACAGCTTTATGCAGGACCAAAGGAGTTTCCTCCAAAAGTCTTGTCTTTGAACGTCTGAACCTGATCATTAATTTGCCCTACATAAGGAAGAATTGTTGGAACCCTGATGATCCAACAATTATTATTAGAGGGGCCAAAAGACCAAGGGCAAGGTCAGCTGAGACTTCTTCTACTTCAGCAGCTCCTCCTCTAGCTCGTATTGTAGCAACTCCTTCTACCCCACCTCTTGTAGATTTTCAACGTTTCGAAGCCATGCTTCGAAGCATACATCAGGGGCATATTATTTTGTTGCAA
Organism: Glycine soja; assembly: GCF_004193775.1. Taxonomy (NCBI): domain Eukaryota; kingdom Viridiplantae; phylum Streptophyta; class Magnoliopsida; order Fabales; family Fabaceae; genus Glycine; species Glycine soja. The sequence goes on along the minus strand of NC_041007.1, from coordinate 27,943,172 downwards.
AGTCTCTAGCTGGTAGCACCTCCAGACTCCATCCCTATAGTAGAGCAATTTAATGAATGGGTTGCCTGGCTAGGGACTCAGCCTCCTCCTCACAGGGACGACGAGGATCCCGCCGCTCAGGTACCACATCAGCCATCGGATGAGTCATCAGAGTCTTCCACCCCTGAGCCCTTGATCAGGAAAAGGAGGGTAGTTGTAACTCAGGAAGTCGCAACCACTCCTGAAAAGTCTCCTGAGGCCACTCTAGAGCCTCCGACACCAATGGCAGATACCACTTCTCCACATCAAGCAGCAGATCCTTCAACGCCTGAAGTTCAAACCACCCCAGTCCTGTCTTCAAACACCTCTCCTATAGCTACTCCTGTATTGCATTTGATTGACAAGGAAGAGGTTCAGACACAGGACACCCAGGACCAATCACAGGATCTTTAAATTCCTGTTGATTTTTTTTTTGTGCTTTTTGATCTATTAGTATAATTATGGTTTTAGTACATTATTTACTTCTTGTTAGTTTTATATATGAATAGTTAGTATGCTTATCCTGAAGCATCTAGAACAGTTTAGCTTAACTTTTGTTGACATAACAGTGAAACACTTTTATCTTTTAGTGAAAATGGTTGTATCCTTTCATTTTGAAATGAATGCATGATTTTGATGGAATTTGGGTTTCCTTTCATGAATTTGAGCAAATGTGCATGTCAAACAAAGAAAGAACAAGAATGCGAACTTGCATTTAGAATTGTTAGTCAGTAGACAAATTGATTGTGAAAGAAAAGCTTGAACCAAAAACCGGTGAGAGTGTGACCTTAAACTGTGAGTGAACGACTAGCTGTGAGTAATAATCTTTGCATGAATCTCTGAATTTTAGTATGAAATGTATAACTCAAAGCATGATGAAGGCCATGATTGTACATACACAAGCTCTCTGACCAAATAGCTTACCTTGAATGATACTTATATCTTTTGCTCCCGTGTATAAAGCTTATTGATTTGTCATGAACTAAACCCTGAACTTTAAATGATTATCTCCTAATACCTTGTTTAGATTCTAGGAGAGCATATGGTTCAAGACAAATTTACTCTAAATTTGGGGGAGAAAAGTTGAAAAGAATGAAAAGAAAAAGGTTAAGCATCAGCACACACAACAAATAAGTTGTATGTAAGAAAAAAAAAAGAAAGAAAAAATAAGTTGTGTTGTAACAATAAGGTCAAAAGCAACTTAAGAAAAAGGAATAGTGAGAAGGCTATTTGTACAAAACAAGAAAAGATCATTGGGATTAGTCTAGGACTTGTGCTCTCTTAGAATCTAAACCTTTGAATCCTAGAAAACCAATGAATTTTTGTAGTCAAGCCTCACTACAAGCCTGAGAAAGTCCTTTTGATTCTGTTTATACATTTCTGACTTGATGGCATCAGATGAAATGCAAAGACTGGACCTCCTGTTAGTTGTTATTAATGCATAGCTTAAACACTTGTGCTTGAGTGAAACAGTAGTCGTGAGACTGTGGTTTGAGCTACTTTCCTTGATATTTGTCTTATGATTAACTTCATCCAACTGTATAGTTCACATTTTGTTTTCCTCTTTGTCTAGCTGCATATTCTGTGAAAACAAGTGATAGGTACACATTGCTTCATCTTTCTCATCATGCAATCAATAAATTTTGATGCATACACCTTTGTACATGAACACTGCATGTTTTACCACTTGAGGACAAGTGAGCTATTCTCTTTTGCTTGAGGACAAGCAAAACTGTAAATTTAGAGGAGTTGTTAGTTGATGAATACGACTAACTTTTGTGTATAAAACTTGTGTATATTGTATCAAACTTCTCTAATTTATAGTTGTTTTGTAATACTATAAGTACTTTTTGTTAAATATAGGTAATAGATAATTTATACTTTTGTTGTGTGTGTTTAATAATCAATTTCTCTCAATTTCAGGTTAAATAGGCAACTTTAGCAAAGTGATGTTTTTCACTCTTTTGCTAAGCCAAGTTGCTGGCTTAGTGAGCATTCGCTAAGCGCGACACTCAGTGGCTAAGCGTGGTGAAGAATCCAGAAGAAGATGAGTTGTCAGGTTCGCTGAGCGCACCACTCCAAGTCATCAAGTGCACCGCTTCAGCTCATCCGCTAAGTGAGAGAAGCGCGTTAAGCCAAAAATCACTAATGTGCGCTAAGCGGTCGATATGTATGCTAAGGGCACGAGCACGAACAAGGCCACCTATTTAAGCCTGAAATCAGATTTGCAAAGGGAGTTTGAAGTTTTTCTTGAAGAAGCCTTTGCATGCACGAGAGTCTGGCCCTGGCTTGAAGCTTTTGCATGTTTAGGAAGTTCTAGAGAGAAAGGTCCAAGTTCCAAAGAGTTCTGAGAGATTTTGCTGTGTGAAGATCTGCAGAGATGCGAGTTCAAAGCGGAAGCCGTTCTGAGAACTTGAGATGAGTTTGTGAGTGATTGTGAGATCCTAGAGGTGAAGGAGACATCCTCTGAGGCGCTACCGAATTGCGACCGTAATCGACTTGTATATATTTCTTTTGTTTTGTGCATCTTGATCTCCTTCTTCTAGCATCAGAAATCCCATTTTTCTTCTTGTAAAGTAAGTTTTAAACGTTTATCAATGCCGCAAGCTATCTTTAAAAAGGATTGAAGGTTAATAAGCAAAACCAAAATAAAATAAAATTCTTCATTCATCAAATATCGCTTGAGGTCGTTTCAAGGTCCAACGCCTTAACAATTCTCTCCGCTGATGTAGCTCCATGTGGAGCTTGTTGGCCTTGGATCTTCTTCATCAATGGATTCTTTTGCTTCTTGAGGTCTGATTGCAGTGGAATGGAGAAGGAGAAAGATGAATGGAGACGCCACTTCAAGTAGAAGATGAGTCTAGAAGAAGCTCACCACCAGAGGAAGCCATGGATAAGAGCTTGAAGGTAGAAGAAGATGAATGAAGGGAGAGGAAGAGAAAAGCACAAAATTCAGTGTCTCTAAAGAAGTTTGAACTTTGAAGTTTAATTCTCAAATGATCAATGTTGAAAAAATGCACACACATGACCTCTATTTATAGCCTAAGTGTCACACAAAATTGGAGGAAAATTTAAATTTCTATTCAAATTTCACTTGGATTTGAAATTGAATTTGTGGAGTCAAAATTTCACTAATTATGATTAGTAAATTTTAGTTATGGTTCAGCCCACTAATCTAAGATCAAGTCCAAGATTTTTCACTAAGTGTGCTTAGGTGTCATGAGGCATGTAAAGCATGAAGGATATAGACAAAGTGTGAATATATGATGTGGCAATGGGGTGTAGCAAGCAAATGTTCACCCCCCCTCTAAAATTTAATTGGATTGGACTTCTCCCAATTCAATTAAATTTATTTTCCAACACACACGTCAAATATTCAGTTAATACATGTAAAATTACAAAACTAACCCCAATACAAAAACTAATCTAGGTGCCCTAAAATACAAGGGTTAAAAAATCCTACATTTCTAGGGTACCCTACCTACATTATGGAGCCTTGAATACAAGGTCCAAAAATAATGAAACTTTAATCTAATATGTACAAAGATAAGTGGGGTCATACTTAGCCCATGGACCCGAAATCTACCCTAAGGCTCATGAGAACCCTAGGGCCTTCTCTTATATCTCTGGCCCAATCTACTTGGAGTCTTCTATCCAATGCCCTTGCGGGGTAGGATTGCATCATCCGCTTTTCATCAAACATCACTTGAGGTCGTTTCAAGGTCCAACGCCTTCACAATTCTCTCCGCTTTTTAAAGTTTAAAACATCGTTTCAAGGTCCAACGCCTTAAACAACTTTTGTTCGCAATTAAAATCAATCTTTCAAAAAACATAAAATCAATGTAACACACAAACTTTCAGACTTAAAGAACTACGTAGGTCTGAATTTCTCATCGCACCTGAGGATACGTAGGAGCAAGGGCAACACCCTTGTCGACCCCAAAAAAAATATAAAAAGGGAAAATACACAATTTTGAAGTCATGCTTTCGATTAAAGGTTGTCATCCATTGTGATGGGCGTGTGGGGTGCTAATACTTCCCCGTGCATAAACAACTCCCAAACCTTCATTTTCAAAATCCGCAGACCTTTGTCTATTTAGTTTTTCTAATGTTTTCTTCGAACAAACGTTGGTGGCGACTCCACGCGTTTTCTTCATGAGAAGATGCACCTTTTACATTTCGCCTCGCCCTCTCTTCGAAAGGTAGGTTACGACACTATTAATTAGAAAAATGCCTAATTTGGGTTAAAAACTGTTTACTGTAAGACAATGGAGATTTTCTTTGTGGTCCTGGTTGGCTTGGTTAAAGAAATCGAAATATGTACAGCAGCCAAGACTTTCTCACATGAATTAGATCCATCACTAGCAGTAGCAACATTATTGTTAGCCAATCGTTGATCGTGTTTCAACAAACTCAAAGCTCTCCTATACGCGTCAGCAACACTTTTATAGTTATCAGCACATTCCGCAATGGCTGGAACATATTTTGTCTTCACCAATCCCTTAATTAAGTTCTGCCCTTCACCAATCCCTCAATCAAGATAAGATAGTCTTCTGCACCCTCGATTTTGGGACCTGCTCTTAGAATGTTTGTGCATTCGGTATGGATTTGTTTACTTGGGATTTCGTTGCATACTTGGCCAATTAGGTCACAACCATCATCACCAAGCAACACTCGATGACCATGGACTCTAGGCATTTGTTAGCAAAGAAGACTGAGCAACGAGGATCAAACAAAGGGTAAGCAACCGTGTTAAAGAATTCATCTTTTTGTTGCGGTAGGTGATAGGGAGTAAATTAGTTCTTCAAGGCATTGAGTTCTTTTCATAAGCTTTCTCACATTCCCCAATTAATGCATTACTATATTATTATATTAAATATTAAATTATATTATAATCTTGCGTACATTTTAAAAAATAGACAAAAAGAGTATATTTTTAAGATTTTAAAGATCAAAACAATATTTATTATTATTAATTATAATAATGCAATTTGTTCTGTTATAAGAGATAATTAAAATAACATTAATTAGATAGTATTAAACGTATGTTTGACTTTTTTATCTTATTTTTTTACTTAATTAAAAATATAATATTCAAGAAAACATTCTTAATATATATATATATATATATATATTAACAAGACCGTTAACAGATAAAACAAATTAATAAGATAGACCGTTCAATAAGGAAATATTTAATTAAAAAGATAGAAAGTCATATATTCTTACAATATTCAGTAATAAAATCCCTCAAAAATAAGAAAATATTTTCTAATCAATGAATTATTTTTTTGTCCTCCTAGTTTGTCAAATCTATAATTTTGATCCCCTGATTTTCAATTGTAAGGTTTGATCTCCCTAATTTTATAAATTGGTGATTTTTGGTCTCCATGATCGATTATTAACTAATTATAACAATTGTGATTAACAAAATTATTAAATTAATTATTAAAAAATTTAATAAAAATTAATAATCTCTAATCACAATTATTAAAGTCTTTAATAATTCATATATTATGTTGTAAAAATAATTTATGGCAAACCGAAATAATTACTTGCTGAGTCGCGGATAATGTCGCTTTTTTAAGACGTTTCGTGGCACTGCTAAAAATTGTGCAAGCAAACTATCAACCACGAAGTCCCTAGGATAAAACAGTCCAGATCACTGTATAAGATTCCCACTGCACTGAGGGAACCTTTCTAGAATTACACCCTCTTGTATGACTTGAAAAGTCACCCGAAAATATAACTTGAAAAATCACTCTAACAGTCAACCGAAAAATATGACTTGAAAAGTCACTCTAAAAGCCAACCGACAATTTAGTGCGACAGAAGGAAAGAGGGAGAAATTTGCTGGAAATGCATCGACTGAAATATGGGAGGGAGAAAGAAAAGTTGAGGAAATGTTTCTCAATTGGGACAAGAAAAAATGAAGAAATGGACTCTCTATATATAGGAAGTGAAACAGTATTCAAGTGTTTACTCTTAGCGATGTTGGACTTGAAGTTTTTTTTTCTTTTCTTTTTCAAACTTTCACCCATTGTCTCATTTGTTCTAACATATTATTAGATTTTTTAATAATTAGTAATTTTTAATTAATTTATTGTTAACTTATAACTCTATTAATTACAATTATCGGTTAACAATCTATCAGGGGACCAAAATCATCAAATTGCAAAATTAGAGGGATCAAGTGTTACAATTAAAAATTGGGCACGATAATCGTTTGGGGAACTAGGAGGACAAAAAGGCAATTTAGCATTTTTATTATAATATTGTATTTTAAACATATACATAAAATATCAGACTTTAGAATGCAAATATTATAAGAGTTTAATGTCTATGTAATTTACATTATCATCTAATCACAAATTGTCATTTGAATTATTTTAATATATATAAATATTTAAAATAATATATATTTTTTGTCACAACAATTTAGTGTTTTTTTTTTTATTTTCGTCCATGCATTTTTTTGTTTGAATCCTTGTAAGATGTGATTGTTTTGTTTTTTATTCTTAAAGTATTTTAGATAATGTTTTCAAGAGTCAAAAAAGTGTTATCTAAAGTCTTTTAAGGACAAAAAATAAAACAAACACATCTTTTATATTTGAATTCTAAAGCGTGCTAAATTACAAGGACAAAAAATATATTTAAATTTAAGTCTATATAATTATTTCATTTTTTTATATTTGTATAGATCTAAACAGAAGGATATCCTCCTTACCCTAAACAAGACGGTAAAACAAAATAAAAAGTTATGTGAGAGTGAGAGAATAAAATTTAAATGTATAACTAAATATAAATGGTCAAGATTTAATATGATGTGATTATTTAAAAAAATATGTGATTTTTTGACATTAAATTTTAACCTTTCAAATTTAATCATCTTTGATGTGTCATTATTTTCTCATATTTCTTAACCTTTTTCGTCACCGTTTTAATTACTGATTAGCCTTAATTGTCAAATTAATTATGCAGTTTTATCATTTGGGTCTACTTGACTAATTTTGTGTTTTTTAATTTAATTTCAGGAGAATTATAAGCAATTGGGCTTGGATCTGAAATTGGGCAGAATCGGCTTGGACTTGACAATTTTATTTTATTTCGTCCAATTTTATTTTATTTCGTTTTTGGGCTTGGACTTAAAACAGATTTGTAAGTTTTGGGGTTGAGGACCTATATAACAACACCAGGATTTTAGTAGAAGGAGACTGTTGACATAGGAGAGAAATTTGAGGGTTTTGCATTTTCAATTTTGTGTTATTGTTCACGCGCACTGTTCACGTAGCAATCAAATTTCGTTTTCTGCTTCTGCCTTTGAATTCATTTTCGTTTCTGCTGATTAATGGAAGGCTAAGTCTCCTGTGCTGTTTTCTCTTGAAGATCAAGCATAGCTCTCTTTGAGGTTTTGTTATTACTATTGAATTCTAATCAGTTTTTCCCCTTCACCAATTGCTTTGTATTTGTTACTATTAATCCATGCATGCTTAATGCTTGATTAATTGTCTTTGTGCTTAATTTACGTTCATGCTTAATGATCAGTTTCGTTCATGCTTAATGGACATGTGAGAGAGATTAATTGATGTATGTGTTGCTTAATCACATAATGACAGCCTTATGTTAATTTTCGCTTAGTAAATTAATTTTGAGTTGGATTAAGTGGTTGAACTAATTAGGGATAAATTCTCGTAACCTAGGATAAGAGACTTACTTTTAAATCAAGGGGAAACAACATGTTTTAGTTATGTTATTTTCTTACTCAAGTTTGCTTGCTATTTAATTTGCAAAAACAAACAAACCCCCCAATTCGTTACTGTTTTATTGTTATATGTTATGAACGTTTAGTTGATCATTGCTCACTGAGAGACGACCTAGGATCACTTCCTAGATACTGCATTTTTAATGTTTATTTGATTCGGATACGGTCTCGATCAATCTCACTTACAAAAGATATGCTCTATATTTTCAAATAGTATAAGTAATTAACATATAACATAAATCAGTCACACAAAATAAAACATAATTCTTAAATCATTAATTAATTTTTTACTATATCTAATATAATATTCAGGGAAATATTCTTACAATATTTATTAATAAAATCCTTGAAAATAAGGAAATATTTTCTTCTTTTTTTTGGTGAAAAAAGGAAATATTTTCTAATCACTAAATTATATTAATATTTTTATTATTGAGAAGTATATTAATATTTTTATAATATCATATTATTCCTTCTATTTCATAATCCCATTTTTTTAGTTGTTTAAGGTTAATGCACATAGGTCAAGAAATATTTAATGGCAGTTATAGTAAGACTAAAATGTCCTTATATAATACTTTAACCTTTGATGCTTGCAAAACTAATATAATGGTGAGTATTAAATGAGAATATTTTGAGAAAAATATTAATTACACTTTGAAATTTGAAAATAATAATTTTTTTAAAAGACTGAAACAACTAAAAAAATAAAAAAATAAATATATATATATATATTTAAGATTTTAAATATATGGATTAAAAGATCAAAGCAATCAACTATATCTATCTATATATTATACAAAACATAGTTGTTGACTATGTTTGTCAATACATGTCACCTTCTGGTAAAGAATGTCTTACTTTTCTTTTTCAAAGTTTAAAATTATAATAAAAAGGGAGGAGTATATTTTTTATTCTTTCCAATTTTATTGATGATATGTCATTTATTTAATTAAAAACAATAAAAAAATTTAAATGTGCATTTATGATAATTATGTAAAGAAATCAAAAACTAAATTTTTAATTACATTTAATTATATAATTCATTATTAATAATATTTTATATAAATGCTTATATAATTTAATTTATTATTATTATATTATATATATGTTTATGATCATTAGAATGTTTAGTTTTGATTATAATTGTTTGAATCTTTATATTTGATTTAACGTAATTCAAATTTAAAAGATAGTTGGAATCACACGCAAATTAAAGATTTAATTAAATGAAAACAAATCAATTTTTAAAAAATTGTGCAAGATATTTCGCCAAATATTATTATAAAGTAATTTAATAAATATGGAAATAAAATAATAGCTATTATTGTTTGAATTTCATAATCTATCCGTATCAATAATATATATATATATATATATATATATATATATATATATATATATATATTATCAGGAATCAATAAATTATAATCACATCTAATTTTTATTTTCCGTTAAAATCAATCAGTTTAATTTTTAGTTTGATATTTCCACGTGAACAAAATCATTGCGGAAAGTTTGAGACAATCTTTGAACTCCGGATTTTGTAGCGTTGATTTGTAAACACAATAAATTTGCCCAAGAATTTCCAGCATTGTTATTAATTGTTGATTAAAAATTAAAAATGGAAATAGAGCATGCAGGATTGTTGAAACCAATTTTTTTAAAGAATAAATAAAATAGCGGGTTGAGACATGGTTGATGATTATGGGAGTGATGAGAAGAGTTTGAAGATGAGTTTTCTGCAATGGATTATAAGGATATGCATTTACAACCTATCAAATATGCACCCCTTATTAATTTTTATGAACATTAACAAAATTGAAATTAATATTATATGAAGGGAGACACTAAGTACGGAAACCATTGCATATTTGGAATAATATTTAGATCAAACAGCTAACATTAAAATTTAAATAACAAGAATAATATCCTTATTAATTTCTATCTAAAAGATATCCTAATTAAGAACTAAACGTTAAAAAAGTAAATTAAGGTATCCTTATTTGGATCAAACTACTAATATTTTTCACATTTTTTTCCTTTACTATCTCCTTTGTTATTTTCAGAAGAGCTGGATGTAGCTAGCTGGGCATCCCATTTTTCCATGGTTTTCTTCAGGGCACGAGTCTTCTCTAATATCAGATCATTATATCTCTTGTCACCCTATAGACAAGAAATAACTTTTTAGCACAACTGCATGAATCAATATATTCTATGATTGAACAGTAGAAAAACTGTTAGAAAATCACAACTTAGAGAAAAGGACCCCGTAATTTACCTTAGGGTCTGAACTCTTTTTACCATCCTTATCCATCTGCTTCTGCTATTGAAATTTCTTTATTCTGGTTATGAAAATTCGTTAGGAAAAGGAGAAACTAAAGAAGTGCAGGGAATAAGTTTTGCACAACATTTTTTTACGAAGTACACAAATTAACAAAACTTAAAATGCTAATTAATGGAGGCAAGAAAATTAGATGAAAAATTCTCACGGAAATTATAGTCATTCATGCATGCATATATTCTATGTTGTTTCTAGAGGGTAAAGATTACGAACCCACTAACTGAAGAACAACCACAAATATTTGTCCACGTGATAAGCAAAACAATAGAAAAACCAAAAAAGAAGAGGGAAGCGATTTTTTTGGTGTGAAAAAGAGAAGGGAGAACACCTCTTTTATAATTAGAAAAGGGTCAGGTTATATCGATAAGGTGTAATAAATAAAATGTTTTAAAAAGGAAATAAAATAAAATATGTTTTAAAAAGGTAATAAAGTTAATTGAAATAAACTTTAATATAATTTTATACGGGTAATAAAATATGTTTTAAAAGGGAAATAAAATTAATCTTCTCTTATTATTAAAGCGAAGAAATTCTCTCTCCTTTTTTACATGCAAAATTTCGCCTAAATATTTATCATATTAAAATATTTTCACTAATCATGCAAATCATGTTAATTAATTATTCATTGCTTTTGCATGTGCGCATAATGCATTAAATAGGCATCGCACAATATTTTATTGCTTATGCTTTTTTTTTTACAACCGAAAAATAGAATATATACTTTTGGTGAAGTTTAAAAATGCCAGTTATTTTCCTGATTGTTGTTGCAATAAGCACACGTTAAAGGGCACTGCACTCCTTTGTCTCGAAGTCTCACTATTGTTGGAAAACAGTTGCGAAGGATCCTCCATAGAAGGTGCTTGATCTTGGGAGAAATTTTTAAGGATCATAGTTGCTTCCAATGACCAGGTACAGCTTGTGATGCATCATGAGATAACATGTTCGTGAGTAAATAATAAGCTGGACGGACTTTACGAGGAAAATCCTTCCCGCTTGGTTGCCCTAGGAAGACTTTATGAGGGATCCACAACAATTCACAACATCCCTTTGTTGCATGGTCAAGTCAAGGTTGGTGTTGAGGAGGTTAAAGATGCAGAGGCTCTTGTTCCTATACCCACTGACGAGGTTACCTTAGTGGGGCAGACACTTAACACCTTCCTTGCTTGGCCAACACATCTTAGTGGGACATTGACAAATGGTCGTCATTCTGCCTAAGGAAAATCTAGTTGTCTGGTTTTGTTCTTTACATAACAGGCCAGACAACTACCTTAAGGGAATAATTAACAGGTCAGTATTGTTTTCAATACATTTTCATTGGCATAACTCAACAACATCAATATTTTAATATTCCTCATATTCAACACTAGTGCTTTGAAAGGACTTGATGATACTCCACAACCGAAATCCAAGGCCGCTGCTAGGTGGATTGTTGTTAAGGTACGTGATTTAAATAAAAGTTCTACTTATATATATTTTATGTGTGTGTACACTAATTGTAGTTAACGTTTAATTAATATCCAAATTTCATTATGTATTTAGTGTAATAGACAAAAAGGAAACACTGAATGTGGCTACTACGTGATGCACTGGATGTCCACGATAATCTTAGGATCTTTTCAGGAATAATTGGGAAACGATAATTGTTTATTACAAACAAATTTGGTTTTTTTATAATTGTTATTACATTATTAATTTATTTTTTTATTTGATCATGTAGTATTTTAATGAAGTTAGACCATTGGAAGCAGAGAGATTCAAGGCACTTCGCATACAATGGGCACAATATTATCTAAAAGTTAGAAATCAAACATAGGATGTTAGGCAACTATGTAACTTTAGGTTAATTAATTAGTTTACGTACTTTGCATTACATTTTTTACAATTGTTGTTTCATCTTAACATTGAACAACCTTTGTTGATAGCTAGTTTTTTGCTAAAATCTATTTGAAAACAGAATGCAAATGATATATGTTGTGTGCTGTGTGGTCTGATTTTAAATTTACAGGTTAAATTTTGGTTTTTTTGTAAAAACAGAGACACTATTTAAAAAAAATTCCTGAAAACAACATCATTTTTTATAAAAAAACCGATGTTAACTGTCAATAGTAACACATTCGTTAACATCGGTTTTTTATAACGTGGGTTAACATCGATTTTTTTAAAAAACCGATGTTAACTGTCAATAGTAATACATTCGTTAACATCGATTTTTTTACAAAAAACCGATGTTAATTAACGTTAACATCGGTTTTCTGAAAAAACCGATGTTAACTGTCAACAGTAACACATTCGTTAACATCAGTTTTTTTGTAAAAACCGATGTTAACTTTCAACATTAATATACATTTTCTGGGTGTAATTCATATTAGCAACATCGGTTATTTATATAACCGATGTTGGTAATTTTATGTTAACATTGGTTTTTCAAAAACCGATGTTAACGATAATACTATCAACGTCGGTACTTTCAACATCGGTTCAAAAACCGATGTTGAAAGTCATAAATAACCGATGTAGAAAGCATATTTTCTAATAGTGAAATACCGTTAGGAGTATGCTTCCAAATTCGGTCATTTTCTATATCAGTATCAATCAAGTGCATGTTCTGGATATTTCCAAGATCAGTGGTGGTGTTGAAGATTTGGGTCATGATATCCATACGCCAGGATCTTGTGTCATGGTTAATAATAGAGTGAACCTTCATATCTTCTAGGCCAAGAGGTGGGTGTGATGTTACAAAGTAGTTGTCCTTTGATTTCAGCCATGGTTGGTTCCACATTTTTTTTCCATTTCCAATTCTCATCTTGTATCTTCATTTATCTTAACATGTGAAGCGTGAATGCTATGCCAAACAAAACTTGGATTATGTCCAAGAGGGACTTCCAAGAAATCAACACTAGAAAAATATTTAGCTTTGAACACCTTAGAAACAATAGCATCTTGGTTAGAAATAAATTTTCATCCTTGCTTCCCTAGTATAGATAAATTGAAAGCTTGAAGATTTCTAAATCTCATACCACCAAAATCTCTTTCCATAGTTAATCTATCCCAACACATCCAATGGATTCCTCTAAAATTATTTTTTGAACCCCACCAAAAGGAACTCATCATTTTTTGGAGATTATCTTCTAAGGTAGCAGGTAAAAGAAAAACACTCATGCAATATGAGGGAATTTCTTGAGCACAAGATTTAATAAGAATTTATGTACCCATCTTAGAGAGATGATTTCTACTCCAATGGTTGATCTTCTTCCACATTTTGTCCTTTATGAAGCCAAAAAATGTTCTTTTCTTCCTCCCTATTATTGAAACACCCAAGTGCTAAAGATATGTGTTTCCTTAAATCAGGTGGGGTGTTTGTGCTAAAAAAAATCTTTGACTTCTTATAATTTATTTGTTGGTCTGAATTTCCACCATAGAAGTTGATGAGGACATGGCAAGGACTAAGGGTAAGGAACCTTTAGAAGGACATGAAGGACCTATGTCAAGGGCTATAACAAAGAAGGCCAAGGAAGCTCTTCAACAAGTGTTAACCATGCTATTTGAATTTAGGCCTAAGTTATAAGTGGAGAAACTTCCGATTGTCAATTGCACCATGTTCCAAGAAGAGTAGAGGAGACCACCTTTGTTGAGTGGTTTTATTAGCATTATGTTAGTTGAAATAAAGGCCCAAACTTGTGTTAAAGTGGTTCTCAATTCTCAGTGGATTTGCACCACCTATGGGCTTGTTTTAATTTGAAGAAATTAAGATTTAATATGGTGGAAACTCTAGGCTTGTGGCTGCCTCTTGGTTGACCAGGAGTTGCACATTTTTCCACATGTTTTGTGTCTTAATTCTAGTTTTAATTAGGTATAATGACACCATCAATTGTTGTTATTGGTGATCATTTCATCTTCTCACTTTTGTAACCAACTTGACATCATTCCTATTTATGGGCTGCGCATTTTCTAATAAGGGGGACAGACTTGAATTGAGTTTTAATCACCTTCTAAAGTGTGAGAGTGAATCTCCTTAGTTACTTAAGTGATTTAAGAAATTTTTTTATCTAGGAACATCACCTTGTGTGTGACACCAATTCCGGAGGAGTGATTCTTCCAACCACCTTCTTCATTCTCCTTCTTCATCATTCTTCATCCAAACACATTTAGACTTTGAACCAAATCCCTTCCATTCAGCCCTCCATAAACTCGCCATTTTCTCTCTCTCCTTGTCCATTCCATTTTTTGAATTTTCATGCAAGTAATTAAAAAAAAACCTTTGAAAATCCATCCTCAACCCTTGTGCAAATGGGTTTACATCAGAAGTCGAACACGGATTTCAAAATTTTATGCTCCTTAATCAACCCTGTAAAAAAGAAAACAATCATTAGCAAATAAAAGTTGTGAGATGATTGGGGCCCCTCTACACACCTTTATATTGTGTAACTCTCCTTTTGTTTCTAATTTTTTAAATAGAAAAGATAATCCCTCAGTACATATAATGAAAAAGGTCAGGGGATAGTGGGTTTCCTTGCCTAACCCCTCTCAATGGAGAAATCTGTATGTTAGTAGTAAAAGAACGAGCGCTTCCTCCATGTGTCAGCGCTATCCATTTCTACCAATTTTTTATTTTTTCATGACATGTGTTAGCACTTCCTCAATCTTCCATTAGCTCCCGTGCAAGGTTACCAGGTTCTGCTTCCTCTGCTTCTTCGTTTCACCCTTTTCAATTTCCAAATTTAAAATTCAAATTCAAAAGCACAAGCTACGGTTTGTCTAGGTTCCAGGCTATGCCGATTCTGTAGTCTGAGTTTATTGATTCATGCCGTCGAGCTATTGTCACAGACACGAGCCTATGAAACATTGTGCAATATCTTTCGATTTATGACAAATGTGAGTAGCTTTCGATTTCACCTCATTTTTTATTCCAGCTGCATAAACCCCAAGCTTCTGATTTTACCTCACTTCCACATGTGTTGGTTGAAGAAGCTCACTACACTTGGTAAGGTTCTTTCTCATTTCTGCATTCCAGTTGCATGTTTCGCAACCTAACCAAAATCATGCATTTTCATTCTTCGATGTATAGAGGTTGTCCACCTATGTTGGTTGAAGAAACTGAATTCACTTGGTAAGGTCCTTTGTATATATCTGCTCATGCTCTGTGCACAACCTTCTTTTTTAGTTTGTCTTTTTTCTATGTTGCCACCTTTCTGTTTGTAGTAGCCTATTCACTATCTTAGTGTTCATCTTCATGTCTTCGTTCCTTTTAAAAAGTTCATTTTATTTGCATGGTTGATGTTTTAATGGTTATCTATGTTAGTAGTTCATCATGGCACATAAGCTCAACTCCATTATGAGCATTACTACTCAAAAGGAGACTTGGAATATTACTGTACTATGATTAAAATGTGGGTTATTCGAAGGGTTGCAAGGATTAACATTGAAATGATCTTGATGGATGAGAAGGTATAATATATATTATTCATCTAATATCATAGTTTTTAATATTTGCATAGGCTGATAGGATTGTTGCTCAAATTAAAAATGTTGATCCTGGTAAGTGGAATGATGTTGTTAAAATGGGTAAAACATATATGAACCAAAATTTTGAAGTTGAAAAGAATACTGGACAGTTTAGGCCAACAAAGCATGTCTTTAAACTGAACTTTGTCAATTCCACAAAAGTAAAAGAGTAGGATTTTCTAATGATACCAGAAATGGTGTATGATTTTACACTATTTAATGTTCTTACTGGCAGTGCTAATCCTGACTACTTAATAGGTATGTTTATTACTTACTTCTTATTCACTCCACCCATTGCCATGTATTCAAAAGTTAATAAAACTGAGCTTATGGGAAGATGTTGTTGGGGAGTTAGTTGATGTATTGCAATGGGGCCTGGATGGAAAACCTAAAAAGGTGGTATTCACTATGAAGGATAAGTGGTACTTTATATCATTATTATTTTAATCTTAAATAGAAATATTTATAATTATCCATATGATTGACTATAGTTATATTTTGTTTTTTAATTTAATAGTGGCACCATTGTCAATTGTACTCTATGGGAGGATTTTTCATTCCTTCTGAAAGATTATTTGCATAAACATCAAAATGGACCAATTATACTTCTACTTCATTTGGCAAAAATTAAGGAAGCACAAGGTCATTATTTCACTTATGATTTATGTAGATAATGTTGGATCAAGTGGCCTCGGAATAATTAAGAAGGGGGGTTGAATTAATTATTTATGTGTCTTGACTAATTAAAAATTTATCCTTCTTAATGTTACTAGATTCAACTAGGCTTTTACTACTAAGTTAAGAAAGTAAAGAACAGAAATAGAAACTTAACCAAAAGTAAAAGCGACAATTAAAAGTACACAGCGAAAATTAAAGAGTGTAGGGAAGAAGAAGACAAACACAAGATTTATATTGGTTCGGCAACAACCCGTGCCTACATCCAGTCCCCAAGCAACCAACGGTTCTTGAGATTTCCCACAAGGGATGTACCCTTCCTTGTTCTCATTGAACAACCAAATGGATGTACCCTCCACTTGAACTGATCCACAAGAGATGTACCCTCTCTTGTTCTCAGTATAACAATCCAAGTAGATGTACCCTCTACTTGTGCCACAAAGAATGTACCCTCCAATGTGTTAAGACAAAGGATTCTCAGGCGGTTAGTCCTTTGAATATTTGCAAGGGGAAACAAAAGATATCTTAGGTGGTTAGTCCTTTGAAATCTTTTGTTTAAGGAGAAGGGAAGAATCAAAAGAATTCTCAGGTGGTTAGTCCTTTGAATTCTCTTGGAAAGAGAAAAGGGAAAACAAAAGAATTCAGGCGGTTAGTCCTTCTATTCTTTTGGCAAAGGGAGAAGTGAAGAAAAGATAGCACACTTTTGTTTTCTGCAGAATTTTCACTTGTAGAAAAACAAGGTTTGGAAAAACAAAACTTAGAAAGCTTTTTGGCAAAGGAAGAACAAGAAGAGGGATGAGTGGAAAGAAATTCTCAGAAGTTCTCAAAAATTGTTAAAGAGTTGTAAAAGTTTTTTTTGAATGCAAGTCAAGGTCTTACTTTTATAGACTCTTCATGTCTAGTCAAGAAAACCATTGGAAGAGTTATAACCTTGAGAAAATCATGTCAAGAGTTACAACTTTTGACCTTTTATTCAAAAGTTATCATTGGTAATTGATTACCATAATCATGTAATCGATTACACAATGCATTTTATGAAAAGTTGTGACTCTTCACAATTGGATTTGAATTCCAACGTTTAGATATACTGGTAATCGATTACCAATATAGTATAATCGATTACACCATTTGAAAAATATGTTGGAACGTTGCAAATCAGTTAAAAATATTTTGAAATCAAATTTGGTCATTGGTAATCGATTACATGAAACTAGTAACCAATTACCAGAGAGTAAATACTCTGGTAACTCAGAAAATTTTTGAGAAAACTCTTTTGTAAAACAAAATTGTGCTATGTTTGGATTTTTGAAAAATACTTCCCTTGTGAAGTCTTGACTGTTGCTTCTCGATTTCTTCTCTTGAATCTTGAAATCAACTTCTCTTAAATCTTGAGTCTTGAATCTTGATCTTGATTGTTCTTGAATCTTGAATCTTGAAACTTAATTGTTCTTGAATCTTGATTCTTTGAGACTTGATTCTTGAAGCCTGCTTCTTTGGAACTTGCTTAACTCTTGATTCTTTGGCATCATCAAAATAATCTTGGAAGTCATTGCTTCCACAGATAAATTATAGATTATATTGTGATTGCCTTAATAATCATAGTACATATGCAGGGGCTTATGTAGTCCATTCCAAATTCAATGTATGGTTGTAAACTATTTATCAATGAAGATTTGAAGGACATTGAAGATTATAAAAATGGATAGTGATTATGAATCAAACTTTTTTCTTCAATAAAATTTAAAATGGGTAGTGATTATGTTTCCTCTTTCTTTGTTCAATATTTATACATCATTTTTCTTTCTCTATTGCATATTAGATCTGAGTCAGCTAAGGCAAGTTAATTAGGCCAGTTAAACATCCATCTCTTTTTATATACAATGAAATTAAGAATCTAGATTCCTACTAATTGGTGGAAAATAAACTATATTCCAATAAAATCGTGTGGCTTAAAGTGATAATATTAACACACTTTCAACAATTAAAGTGATGATAAGTAGTTAAGTTTAAGATTAAAGTGACAACATAAGGGCTTATTTTAAATTTTCTTATGCAACTAATATGACAATGATTTACACTTTAATATGTCATAAAAGATAGACCATAGCATATATAACTATATAAGTAAAATTTTCACAACATTTTAATTTTAACAGCATGTTCGTACCATTCAGATTGAACAATAAAAAAGAAGTAGTGAAACTAATAATGCCAATTCATAAAAAAGTAATGCAATTAAATTCAATCAATGGGAAGGACAAAGTGGTAAAACAATAGTACCTTTTCATGAAAATTGACCATAACTACTTTTGGAGCCTTGATTGTAATAATTTTTTGATTTTGTGAAAATAGTAGATAAAGGTCATAATTGATAAACAAACCATAGCTTTATAAAATTTTAAATATTTAGACAAGAAATCATCTGGAAGCATGGAAGACCAAGAATATCTTCCTTGGTTATAAAAAAGGTACCTAATCATCAAGCAAGCTTACTTACAGGAAAAGAAACCAAGAAAATGTAACTCATAAGACAAGTTGTCAGAAGTTCATACTTTTGAGAGCTTTTATTTTCCTCCAGGTTTCTTAGACGCTCTTGCTTTTTCCTGAGAAATTAAAATGATAGTTGTTTTAAAAAAACTGATAAGTCAACCATCACAAAACTTTTCACACACAATATTAGTAGCAAACCTTATATAATCATCAAGTTTGCATTCCTCGACATATAGACTATGAATTTCTGCCTGTATAGAACCAAGCTGTCAGAGTTGGATCAAATCACTAGCATACTGCAGTATTCAAAGATGGAGCTAAAATCCTACAACTAACATGCATTTTAAACTAAAAAAATATAATCAGTTACATCAGTCCAGGGCTCATGAAGAAGCTTGCTATAATATCTGCGTAGGTATGTAAAATACAAGGCAGAAGTGGCGAGACCTATATTCCTTTCATAATATGCAGTTTATACCTGGTCTATATTTAAATAGTACCATAAGTAATGGTATCATATCACATTTATATTTTTCCTCGTCAAAGAACCTAAATCAAAAGGCTTCGTATCATACATTATTCTATAAGATACACTTGAGCTATTAAAAAACATGTCAAGCTTAAGTTTCTACAGAACACAGATATCCACACAAACAAGTGATCCTTTTAGATGCCTATGTGCCCAAAATTTTTCTTTTGTCTTCTAGAACAATGCCTTGAGTAGTTCAAGTTTCACTTTAATACCAACAACTTGAATTTTATTTTGATCAATTTCTTCATCCTAAGCAGCCTTAATTGTACAATCACCTACAACAATTTTGGACATGAGTATGACCATATATAAACATTGAAAACAAAGATTCCTTGGAACAATGTGATCCCAAGAAGACTGTAATGACCCGTCTCGTCACTACGATATCACTACTCTAAAACGCATAAATTTCATTTTTTTAAAATGAAAACTCCATTAATTTGCTTATGAAAAATGAAAGTAAATTTTCCACGATATACATTCACCAAACAACACACAATTACTTAAATGAATATATATAACTATAGTAACTCAGTGCACACCATTCACATAGTGGAAAGTAAATTAGTTCATACATATAATTAAATTTGTGATTTACATCCTCAATTCAAAAAGAATTATAGAACCAACTGCGGAGGAGTTGATTAACAAAATACAAATCTCTTCGAAAATAATCTCAACATCATCACATTGGCTTGATGACTCCACAAAGGAATCTCACTTCACATACTCTACTGTTGTCCTTCTACTCCCACAAATAAAGGTTCACGATCATCACAGGTACCAACCACACAGTACAAAAATTGCAAGAGTAAGTTTATGTTAAAAGAAATTAACACAAAAATCAAATGACCGTGCACTACTGCAAAACAGGAATTTAATGACGGTTAATAGAGACATTCAACGACGGTTGCAAATTGTCTTTATATCGAACGTCGTTGAATGTTGAGACCTTTAATGACGATTATAAAACACCCATCATAGAAAAGTCGAGCTTTCTAAGGCGGTCCTTGGTAAGGATCGTCTTAGAAAGTCTTAGACAGACAACTTTTTAAGACAGTTGTTTGCTAACAATTGCTAACAACTGTCTTTGAAAGAGTACTTTCTAAGACAATTGTTAGCAAACAACTATATTAGAAAGTGTACGTACACTTTCTAAGACGTTTGTTACCTAAACCGTCTTAGTCAAATGAGTACCAAATTTTGCAAATTAGAAACAAACAAGCAAACACATGCAATATTTAACATGCAACATGTTCATAAAACATTAATTGCAGTCCATACATAGCAGCTATCTCAATTTCTACAAAAAACTTCCAATATCCATAATTAATCGCCTTCAGAATTCGTGGCAGAAGCCCATCCCTTGCCATAGACATCAAAATTCATGGATGAAAATCATTCAACAAAACACATTTATAATTTTGCCTAGAAAATTAAATACTTCAAAAGAAAAAAGGAACAAAAAATTGTGATAAAAGGAACAAATTATCATAATAGCATAAACCAGTAAAAGAAATGCAACACACACACACACACACACACACACACACACACACACACACACACACACACACACACACACACACACACACACACACACACACATATATATATATTTGAATATGTGATTCAATGAAATTCACTAGACTACACCTACGTCTTCTAGTCCATTACACAATTCTCTAAGAATCAAGCTATGTAGCTAATAAAAATAAGGGTCGTGCTAATCAGGGTACTGATTGAAGAATCGATAAATATAAAATTTTATTAAGAATCATTGTGGGCATGTATAGGAAATCATAGTGAGGTACATCGATGACATTTTCTATAAGATCTCTCCATTTTTTTCTTTCTTTCTTAACTAGTACCCTAAAGGCACTTGTTAGCTAGCATTCTCCTACAAATAATCAGGCCACACAAATCCCTAGTTAAGACCTACCTCTGCTTACTCAATACAAATATCATTTTACCTCTTCATCAAAAAGTCATTTCATTACAATTTACAGCTAACACGGAGCTCACTAGAAAAATGTATCAATTACACTTGTTATGTATCATTACCATGAGAATCTAGAGTTTGCTATAATTTACCTAGGGAAGTATCCTTCCTAACAATGCTTAGTAGAGAACTGTGCAAGCACCAACTTTTGTAATGTAACTACAATCACAAACAAGAAACTTGTCTTTGGCAACATCTACATAGATTGAGCCACAAAAACTTAATGAGCAAAATTCTAAACTTGCACTGCCCATTCCATCCCTTGATTAGCAAATGCATATGATATTGGGGTATCTGGATCAATTGCATAATAAGGTACTAAACCAACTACAACAATGGACACCATCATATATATGTACAGATTTATTTATTTACTTTTTTGGGTACAGACACATATATGCAAATGCAACCACATGCAGAGTGTTTTTATCTTTAGGTTGCTGCCTTATGGTATATATATCAGGCTATGGAAGCTTATAAGATTTTTACACCACTCCTTGCATGTATTGACATAGTATAATAATATATTATATATCACATAGATGTGTGACAACATATATGAATGAATTTTGGCCCACCCATAGTTTTGTTAATTTTCTCCAAACTTAAAAGAGTTTGGTTCAATCTATTTAGTTGTGTGTGACTCGAACAGCCCAAGAACATCAAGGTTCTAATTGGGTCTTCTGATTGGAGGCTCAACCTTTTATTGTAGTAGTGTATAAATGTTATATTATAAGATAGGGGCAACCAAGATTATGGCAATATAGATTTGGCATTGTTGAAAATTGAAATAGTATCCCCTCCTAAATAAAGCTAGAGTAAAGAATGTTGAAGGCTACCTAGTACCTACAATGGTTTATCTTTGACCAAAGATCTAGTGGGGGTGGCCTCATATAAGAATTGTAGAAGAATATCACACCAGGAATATACAAGTACACCAAGAATTGTAGATTGAAGACAAATCATCAAAAACACTATGTTAAGCCAGGGATACATCAATCTAGTATTACTAGTGCTACATCTAACAAATTATGAAGCTGGTCCAGAATTTATATACAACAAACCTAGAATTTACTTTTACTTACACACACATAGGGTCCTCACCAAGAAGTAATAGGGAAAACCAAAAGTTATAGCCTTCCAAGTAAGACTTGCCACAAATTACAATCACATAAACCTATAACAGATAGAAAAATGCAAAATGCAATAGATTATAATGAGAAATTTTTGGGCACCGTATACTAATCATAAGACACAATTTTCAACAACTAGCACACTTTAAATATGAATTTTCTACTCACAGCAGAACAACAAGAGATTATTATGCAGCAAAATTAGTGAATCAATCATCCTCAACTATAGATTTTGGTTTTCATTCATCACATATACTTATATAATTATATAGTAAACTAGAGAAAACATAAATCATCATATAAACCTCTTTTAAATCATGTTTAAGGTTTATAAAATAGTACATGCAGCAGCCATGTTTTTCTGATATTGCCTCACAACATCATGAGTTGCAAGGTTGGTTTCAAATCAATAGAATTATATATGTATTAAAACATCCCTTATCACCTGTATAGTCATATGGGAGCATAGGATGACAAATTCATCACAAAATCATCATTTAATACGTGATTAAAGGATGAAGAATATAGCAGGGCAGCTGTCACGTTTTACTGCAATAGCCCCTCAAAATCTAGAGCAATATGACTCCAAATCAAAGGATTTTAGCATAGAAATATCACATCATTTATATAATCATATGGTTAGCTTAAGGAAGTATAAATCACCACCAAATCATCATTTAAAACTTGATTATGGATAGAAATATACAACAGGACAGTAGCTGTATCACTGCAGTAAAAATAGAGGAATTTTCCAAGCTCATACAATCATAATGCAATGTTATAAGACTCAAGTTCACGTCATTTTAACAAGTTAATTTCACAAAAATATGCTTTAACAGTAGATGGCAGCAGACTAGCCTGAACAGTAATTTGGTTCCCAAATCAAAATTTAAACAAATAAATCATGGTAAGGGCAAGCAATCCTATGGAGAGATAAGAGAATTCTCTCAATTCTAACATCCAAGACTACTTACTTTTCAGCAAAAATATAATTCATTTCTCATAATTTAGTTCTTCCCTTTATCTTATTGACTACTTTCATTTTTGACCCTTCTTTGACTAGGTTAATTAAATGGGTTTGTTGTTTCATACCAATGGCCACAAAGAAAAGTTCATAAAATAAGCTGTGAATTATGATCTCACATCCAGTGTAATATAACAGTCAATGCTGATGACATGTACAAATAATAAGTGGCTACCAACAGTAATAAATAAAAAGCATAGAGAGATTCCAAAAGGGGACTTAAAAGCCATAAAAATATATTGTTTTCTTACTTGAAGAAGCGGAAAACCGAAAGCTTGAATGGATTGTCTTGCTGCTATGATTTCGTCTGCTTGAAAAAAAATCATTTGGTCATTGATGTCTTGCCTGAGTACTTGACACATGATAATTAGCTTATCCAATTTTATTGTATAACAACAACCTCCATGATCATCAACCAAAAGATATGTAAATTTCACTTAGAAGAAGCAAAACAACAGTGCAATCCCATACTAAAATACTCATATATGTTAAGATTTATTGTGTTTTATAAGATATTTTTAGATAATTTTTAACTTTTTTTTTATTAATAGAAAACAACAGTGCCTATTGCCTTATGAGTAATTATCCGTATCTATTTCTGTTCTCATTAAGTGGCTAATTAAATTAAGGTACTCACTTTTCCTAATACTCATTATCATAACCATATATTCATGTCAATGCTACAAAATTTTCAAATTATTTTGACCGATATTAAGAAAATACGTCAGCTTAGAAACCAAATCCACATCCAGTATAATTTTTCTTGGCAAACCTATTGTATGCCACAAATCACAATCCAAATCCATCTTAAATTAATAAATTTTAATTACAGAGAAAATTATAAGGTAAATAGAACCAATATGAGAAGAAAATTACAAAGATATAAATCATAATGCCATGTATAAAAATGAATCAATACTAAACTAAAATAGAATCATTTATGATTAAAGCACACTTAGAACGATTGTGCCATGTAGCTTACCTCAGAACCACTGTAGCCACTAGCTCCAAGCACACCAACACGAACCTCATTTTGCGATGAAGTTAGGTTCAAACTATTGCTTGAACCCTTGACAAGTAGCTTCCCATCTCATTGCTTTCTCACCTTTCCAAACCCCTAAACAATACCAACGTCCAACAACAACATAAACTTTGAGAATCAAACACATTTACCCACCAAAAAAAGAATAAGAAAAAGTGACAGAATGAAAACTAAATCGTGTCCCGCATACTAATAATTACTAATGAAACATTGCTATAATAAAGAACGAGTAAGCAAAATGAATGTCATACATACAAGTGTTTGGTAGTGAGAAGCATATGAAGACCAGGTGTACTGCCATTTGATATGGGAATGTCAGTGTTTGCCTTTTTTTTCACCTTTCCTATTAGAGGTTCTTAGAAAATAGGCAAGAACCTCCATAGGGACTAGTGCTCTCTTAGTATCATATATTATAAGTAGTTATCTTGAAATTAAAGGCTATAACTCAAACACACACACATATATATAATACACTATCAAGTGTTACACAATGCTACACAAGTTAATTATTGATTTAAACATCATACAGTGTATTGTATGACATTACTAATTGGTTGGGACATGAGCTTGACCATTGGTTCACTAAATTTCCTTGATCTTTCTTCTTAGTGATGAACAGACCTATGTTTTACACATGTAAGAATGAGAAACAACTATCTCTATTTTAAACTCAACATTATTCTCAATTGTCTGGTGTGTTAACATCAAGGGGTGTCTCAGATCTTAATTAAATTTTCATCTAAAAGTCTGGCCTAAGAATCTATTGATTAGAAACCCTGTATTTTCCAGCTCAGTCATTCATGATTAACAGCTATGAACTGGAAGGGAATGACCCATTTCTTCTAGTTCGACCTACTTAGGTTATGATTCTTTTTGAGCTAATGCTACAAAAAGGACACTATTATTTGAAACACTTGAAGCCGTAATTGATTCTGGATTCATATGTCTAGCAAAATAGCAACATATTCGGCAAGCCTTATAACCATATACCTATATTACTCACTTTTGTAGATTTGTAGTATCCTAATTATGGGGATCAAACAGGTAGATCTAATTTAATACTTTTCAAGCATGTGGATTTATCCGATTCAAAATGTTTGATTCAATATATTACTATTTCTTATAAGTGAGTAAATGAAAAGGGCAGAGATCACTCTGTGTTTGCACATTCATGGAGTTGACATTGAAATGATACAGGTAAAGGTAAGGTGGATTAGTGGCCCCTTTATTAAAATCTCTAATTTTTCAATGCTCAAGAGCCATAATTATCAATCAATCTCTAATCGAAGATAAAAGAGAAAGCTAATTTATAGATATATCAATCTAAGAAGCTAATTAAAAAGGAATAGTATTATGATTAATCTAAGAAATAGAGATTGAGCAGACATTGAGGTCTCTCTTTCATTCCAAGAAGCTAATTAAAAAGGAATAGTATTATGATCACAATTCAGAATGGACTATTCCATTTGCCAAAAAAACATGAACAAAATAAGATGACTCCACAACAACTTAAATAGATAAAATTCTAAAAATTTATTCACTGTCCATGGAATCATGTAGAAGTTGACAAGTTAGTGGAAGATTAGATGCAAACTTGAAATAGTGAGAAGCAACAAAAACAAGGTGAAGAAAAAAGAAGAGGTTGCCATTGCTGATCCCGTCTTGCACAAAATTATCTCCAAAGTAGAAAAAAAATCACTACCTCATTCTGTTACTTCTTCAATTCTGCTTTTGTTGTTTACATTCATTTTTTATTCACTTTTATTCCATGCTAAATTTTGGAACTTATGAGTTATTTGATAACCGGATCTGAAGGGGAAGAGAAAAAAAATATTTACTTGTAATCATCCTAATTACTTTGTAATCACATTCATGAGTTATTTATATTTTAACAAAATCCTTTTATATATACAAGAGCAAATCTATTAAACTACAAACTGAACTTAACTAAATCTGACTAATTCCAAGTAAATAATAACTTCCTAATCATATCTCCAACAAATTAAGACTTGTTTTCCTAATTACTTTGTAATCACATTCATGAGTTATTTATATTTTAACAAAATCCTTTTATATATACAAGAGCAAATCTATTAAACTACAAACTGAACTTAACTAAATCTGGCTAATTCCAAGTTAATAATAACTTCCTAATCATATCTCCAACAAATTAAGACTTGTTTTCCTATATGTGTGTGTGAATACAAGTTTCATTCATTTACTTTTACTAAGCACAAAAGTTTTGTGTTTGTACATTAAACTTGTGTGCATCTAGCCTTTTTCTCTAACAGTATTAAAATTGATAAATATACTAACTTATACTTTCTCATTGTATAAATCTGAAATAAATTAATCTCTAGATGCATAAGTTTTATAGAAAAAGGAGAGAAACTACGGGAAGCACAAAAATGGTACCTGAATTTGATCTCCCAGGTTGATAACAAATGCATTGGGAATAACAGGTACTGCAATCCATTTCCCATCTTTGATCACTTGGAGACCAGAAACTTGTGACTGCAAAACAATTGTGAGGGCATTGAAATCAGTATGCACAGGAAGACCTAAGGTCAACTCTGGATCTGGATAGATTCTAAATTGGTGCTTCCCTGCACTTGAAATACATCATTAAAAAGCTAGATACAAGATATGAAAACATACAAGTTAGACTTAGATTTAGATTTGCTGCCACTGTTTTTTGAAACCGAAGACTTCTCTTTAACTTGTTTCTTTGTTGCACCAATAACAACTTCAAATATTGTTGGTAGTTCATTGATCATACTAAATAGTCAATTCTCGCATTAAAAATGCCAAAATGTGAGTAGATTGATGCACGAGAAAACATACAACATTACCAATTATCAAGAACAAATACACAAACTACTAAATGATGATTGGAAGAACATTGATTGTGGCAGCTAAATATACAAAGACCAATGAGGATATTCCATTCACATGAAATCAAAAGTCCTACTTTTCTGAAAGGTATATACTTGTGAGTTTTATCAAATCCAAATCTAGCTCCAAAATAAAAGGCAAGGGCAAGTAACCATGTATCACTATGAACAACAACTAAAGATAACCAGTCTTTTTCCTGCATACCATCCCTAGCAAAATTAATGCTCTAGAGGAACTTCTTCAACAGGTAAATTTACTTCCCATTGCTCATTAGGTGATTCATATAAGCACAAATTCTCCTTCTCTGAAAGAATAAAACAACAAATATATAAAGCTCCTATAAGGATAAAATAGCTACACAGAAAATAAATTTAATATGGATAAAATGACTTGTAATTCTACCTCTACACAGTATACTTTTATTTGCAGCTAGAATAACTCCATAATATCTTTGCTCCTAAATTTTTTTTACTGCCAAGAGGTTTTTAAGAAGTATCAAGAATTTCATATCATCCTAGTTCTGTAACTAGGGTAACAATACAAGAATATCTGACACTAGGGATGGCAAAGCAAATGCATTTCCTTCAGTCAGGAACGAGATTTGATATCTACATGAGATAAGTTGGCATCCCTTGAAGCAAGAGCCTAACCAAATTAGGTGAATTTATTACAATAACAAACACTTAATAAATTAATTAAACTATTCCAATAATGTAACAAATACAAAACTAAAAAAATATAAAACAAAAATGCTAAAAATAAACCAGCAAACAATTAGCATGGTTCACATATGAATGAAACATTTACTACATGCATATTGATAAAAGAGTATCAATACATGACCATACTTTTTTTAACACTTTTGGGTTTTAATTAATTTAACCATATAAAATTAGTACTGTGAGGAAAATGCTATTGCAGTTCATCGAGCACTACTAGCTGGTACTCTTTACATTAATAAAATTAAGTTTGTCTTCTGATAAGAAATACTAATAATTAACTGCTATGAAAATTTTGTCTTTTATTTTATTAATTTATTTAAGTCTGAAAGTCAAATTGCAACAAGAAAATGAACAACTTAATTAAGAATTAGTGAGACGACCTGATCAAGCAAAAAGAAAGTCCAAGCACGAGGCATAGTGGAAGGGCGTGGCATAGCAGCAATCACCGCTGAAAATAAAAAGTAGCCTGCACAAATGCCATTGGCATGCACTTGAGTGTGTACATACGCTAAAGTCTAAAACTAACCATAACAATCATGAAATTAATTACCTGTGAGAGCGACTACTACGATCATTCATGGCAGTAGAACCAACTGCACGATTCTTGTGTCCCAAGTTCATCAAATTTATGACATCAGAAGTGCATGAAATTGGAACAAGGTTGGCATCTGGCACATTGATGCCATTATGAGAATTGTTGCAAATTTCTAATGTATGTAGGTGTTAAGGATTACATTAAGGGACAAGAGAATCAACAATTGAATATTGCATTTAGATAACACTATTAGTCTATATTAGTTTATATTAAAGAAAGGATATCTTTTAGCACCATCTTTAGTAAGTAGGTCTCTGACTTGCTCATTGTAAATCTCAAGCATCTGAATAGATATTTCATAAGAAATGGTATCTTTCATTTGCTCTAAGAGATAGAAAATGCATATATGATTCGAGTTTTATAACTGTACAATGCATTAGTGGGGGGAATTGATACAAGACTGATGAAAAGTGGTGATGAAAATTGGGATGGGTAGCTAGTATCAAGATGTTATAAAATTAACATAATACAGTTTTAGAGAATATAGAAAATGCAAGTGGATATAGTTTAGTTCTTTCACATCAGTCATATAAAAGAATAGAAATAATTGAATAAATAATGGATAAATAG
Source organism: Glycine soja (assembly GCF_004193775.1). Classification (NCBI taxonomy): domain Eukaryota; kingdom Viridiplantae; phylum Streptophyta; class Magnoliopsida; order Fabales; family Fabaceae; genus Glycine; species Glycine soja. Next base: position 27,913,866 of record NC_041007.1, on the reverse strand, counting down.
TAGTGTGTAAAAACACCGCACTTATAGAAGTAAATGGAGAAAAAAATTAGACAATTTAACATCAAAGGAATGTATGAATCCTAGCTAGGGCGGCATAATGTGCAGCCATAGGCAAATAGCTATCATGTGCGGGGCATGGTTATTATTCATATATCTAATATTTAATATTTAATAAGCTATATTTCCCAGCATTACCTTCTTGTGTATTTATTTATACCACACATTATGAAAGATGGAAGCCATTCACAAATAAGAATTGGAAAGATTAAAGTTGTTCCAATTAAAAACAGGAACAATAAGAAGGAATGAAATGAAAACGTCTTCTTAATCACAGAAAAGCTCCTTGAAGAATGAAGTACATCGGGGGAAATCAAGACTTATAGGAACTGTAAATTCATTCAATTACCACCTTCAAAACAAACTATAGGAACTAATGAAAGAACTTGTTGGGAGAACACATATGATGCTTATCAACTTATGTAAACTTATTTATATTTGAAAAAAAAGGAACAACAGCAGCAACACATGAACAAAAGTAATTCACATCACACCTAAAAATATCATCAAACTAGTAATAAACAACAATGTATATATTAAAAAGAATACATAACATAATCTCACCTAACATTGTTCCCATCAGTCTAAAAGGTATCAGGCTTAGAACCAAGCTTCATGAACTTCATCTTGACAATAATAAGATCTGCTTCCTCTCAGTTGATGCTGACTCAGCTGAAAAAACTAAAAAAACAGATTCACCACCACTCAATATTCGATATCTAAATCCAGTAAGTCATACATCTAGCCCTACCAAACACATTCCTACATAAATAGCAGCAAAAAATTTCCCAAAAAAGAAAAGAGAAGTGCAACCACAGCCACTGAGATTTATCCAAGATTGTTGTTGGCTTTAAGAGAGAAAAGAGATAGGGGTTTATAGAGAAACAAGGTTAAATAGTGCAGAGTGTGAGTGAATCTTGACAGCAAACAAAGGTAGAAGAAGGTGAATGAATAATAAGAGTATGGTGCACCATTTTCCTACCCCATGCTTGAGTTCTCCAGTTTTTAGTGCCGCTTCTTCTTCCACAGTCCATTTCCGAAGACACATCACCACAATTCTCCACCGATGCTGAGATCGGTGGCTACCTCTTCAACTTCCTCTTCATGGCGCAGGACGCATCTACTTCGTCGCTTCTGTGGGCGGTGGCATTGCTTGAATCGCACTTGGAGGTGCTCGCGAAGGTGAGGGCCAAAGTCTACGGAATCTGGCGGTGGCATGTGAGCTAGTGAGGTCGTTGGAGTGAGGTTCGTGGTCCCATTGTTGGAGTTTGGTGAACAGAGAAGCGAAGCTAGTCTTGGAAGAATTGGAAGAAATGGCGCGAACAAAGAGAGCGATGAGGAATTTAGGGTTTTAATTTGCAAAACTAAGGAAGAGACGCGGGTTTTAATTTCCCTCTCGCATTCTGCGTTGGTTCTACAAGAATCGATGTCATAATGCGTTTTCAAAGACAGGTTTATCAAAACCGTCTTTAAAATTTTCCAATTATTTACAAAAATGCCACCGCTTTACTTACGATATCAGTTTTTATACAACCGTCGTAAAACCTGCGTCGTAAAATATCATTTTTGTGGTAGTGATGATTAGTAAAAAAACATTAACAAATACCATAATCATACACAAACATCTATTAGTCCAACATACACCCAACAAGTAGTCATCAGCCTTCCATAATTCCAATCAGTCATGCTCAGTATGATGCATGCATCTGACCTCAACTTTCAAATGTAATGTAGTACCATTCTCAGGAAATAGCCTAAGGGTGTCCACACGACACTCTCACTTAGGAAAACTAGGCAGCAAGTGTCAAGGTCACCCTGTCGTGCACAGGCAACTCCCTCCTCCATGGTGATCAGCCTGAGTCTTAAGGGAGTTCCAAACCGAGTGACATGCCCCCAAATGCAAGTATTCCCCCTCACGAGAAACTACAAGTACTTATTGACAAAGTTTATACTATTTCTGATGTAGCTCTATGTGGAGCTTGTAGGTCTCGGATTTTCTTCATCAATGGAGTCCTTTGCTTCTTGAAGATCAATGGCCGCAGAATGGAGAAGGAAGAAAGATGATTGGAGATGCCACTTCAAGGAAAAGATGAGTCAAGAAGACGCTCACCACCATAGGAAGCCATGGATAAGAGCTCGAAGGTAGGAGAAGATGAGTGGAGGGAGAAAGAGAGAAGGAGCAGGAAATTTTGTACCTCAAATGACATATGAACTTTGAAGTGTAATTGATTGAGGCCGTACCCGAATCAAATAAACATTAAAAATGCAGTATCTAGGAAGTGATCCTAGGTCGTCTCTCAGTGAGCAGTGATAAACCAAACGTTCATAACATATGTTAATCAAACAGTAAGGAAGTGGGGGGGGGGGTTGTTTGTTTTTGTAAATTAAAACAGCAAGCAAACTTGAATAAGAAAATAACAGAATTAAAATATGTTGTTTCCCCTTGATTCAAAAGCAAGTCTCTTATCGTAGGTTACGAGAATTTATCCCTAATCAGTTCAGCCACTTAATCCAACCCGAAATTAATTGACTAAGCGAAAATTAACATAAGGTTGTCAATCCCTCTCACATGTCCATTAAGCATGAACGTAAATTAAGCACAGAGACAATTAATCAAGCATTAAGCATGCATGGATTAATAGCAACGAATACAAAGCAATTGGTGAAAGGGAAAAACTGATCAAAATTCAACAGTAATAACAAAACCTCAAAGAGAGTTGTGCTTGATCCTCAAGAGAAAACAACACTGGAAACTCAGCCTTCTATTAATCAGCAGAAAATGAAAACTAATTCAAGGGCAGAAGCAGAAAATGAAATTGCAATTTGAAGCAGAAACGAAACTTGATTGCTACGTGAACAGTGCGAACAGTAACACGAAATTGAAAATACAAAACCCTAAAAATCTTCCCTATGTCCATAGTCTCCTCTACTAAAACTCTGGTGCTGTTATATAAGTCCTCAGCCCCAAAGCTTACAAATCTCTTTTAAGTCCAAGCCCAAAAAACGAAATAAAATAAAACTGGACGAAATAAAATAAAATTGTCTGCTTTCTTCAGCCCAATTTCGGATCCAAGCCCAATTGCTTATAATTCTCCTGAAATTAAATTAAAAACACAAAATTAGTCAAGTAGGCCCAAATGATAAAACTACATAATTAATTTGACAATTAAGGCTAATCAGTAATTAAAATGGTGACAAAAAAGATTAAGAAATATGAGAAAATAATGACACATCAAATCCTCCCACACTTAGCCTTTTGCACTCCTGGGCAAAATCAAAAAGCAGAGCAAGGGAAAAATCCAGAGACATTAAAGAGAGACAAACAAACACAAAAATATTTATATATTTCTCAATGAATCCCAAGGAATGGGCAACATCCAACACATAAAGAGTTAAAGAATCAAGACAGTCATGAAAATCATCAAAGCATCTCAAACATGGCAAGGTAGTCAATTAACTCAGGAATTGAATGAAAAGTGATAAAGCTTCACAAGATATGCATTCTATCTCTCAAGTGTCTAGGCTACTGTTTACTCTCAGAGCACCCATGAAAAACAAAGACCACATAGACTTGGCAAAACTCTAAAATTGACAACCAAACTCGACAAACACATACACATGAGGATCAAAAGGTCTTTTAAGGTTGTAATGAGGCCAAGGACAAGGTAGAGGAAAGTATGGGAAAAGTAGCTAAAACCCAAAGGAATAGAGGAGCAATGGGGAATAAGTGGAAATTAAGAAAAAGTAGTGAACCCAAAACCTCCAATATCAACAAAATCAACCAAGTCTTCAAACCAGTCCAAGTCCTCAAAACAAGACCTCATTTATTCAACTTCACTATTTTTTTTGTTTTTCTCTTCTGTTTTTTTTTCAATTTTTTTTTTGAAGCAAAAAATGAAAATTTACAAGCATTTTGAATATTTGAGAAATAAAGCAACAATTAGGCAATATATGTATATACATCAAGCATGGCCAAAATACATCATCAATCAAGCATGGCCAACAAAAACATATCATCCAATGAAACATACCCCCCACACTTATTCCCAAAACAATTCCAAATCTCCAAAATTCCTTAAGGGTAGGGTGAGATCATGGTTTTTCACTTAAGGCTTGTAATGAGCTTCAAAACAAAGAAAGGGGAACATAGGCTCAAAGGGGCTATCAAAGAAATTAATTCAATGTAGGCTCATTTGGCTAGAGGCTTATAAGAACAAAATGCCTAAATCATCTCCCAACATGCATGTGAAGCAAGAAGTATCAACAAGAGTCAAGCCAAAGCTATTGTGCAAGCAATCAATGGGGCAAAACCCACTGAATAAAATAGATGATGATGGCTCAAAATCTCACCAAGGGTAAATCTATCACTTTCAATTCGACCTTTCAAAACTAACTTGACATGTAGAGAAAAAAAAGGATTTCATTTCATAAAATGCCAAGATACTCCTATTTCAAAAACAATTACCCATTACCTGTACATAACCTAGAATTCAAAGAGAAACATGCAATGTTGTACACAAAAATATAAAACCAAAATAACAAAATTAACCTAGAAAACCCCAAACAAAGAAGAATCTCCCCCCCACACTTAAACAACACATTATCCTTAATGTAGCACAATCATAAGATCAAGAGCAATCAGAACAATAAAAAAAAATTGGATAAGTGCAATAAAAGTAAAGAAGGAGATAGAAAAATAAAACTCCCTAAGTCATGGCAGAAGAGAAGTAGGGTGAAGTAAGGAAGTCTCATCCATCACTACATCCACCAAGGAAGGATATGTGAGGAATGGTTTCAACTGGTGTCCTTGTAGAATTTGGAATTCTCATAGGCTTCTGAAAGGATCTCATCTAGCTCACTTAGTTGCAACTTCCTTTCCTCTCCAGCCTGATCAGTAGAGAAGTTGCAGGTCTTTATAGCCCAGTAGGCTTTGTGCTCTATCTCTACAGGAAGATGACATGCCTTGCCAAAGACAACCCGATTAGGAGACATTCCTATGGGTGCTTTGTAAGCAGTCCTATGCGCCCAAAGAGCATCATCCAGCCTGGTGCTCCAATCCTTTTTGTTTGGCTGCACAATCTACTCCAAGATCCTTTTTATCTCCCTGTTTGAAATCTCAGCCTGCCCATTAGTTTGGGGGTGATAAGGTGTGGAAATTCTGTGCACAACCCCATACTTTTTGAGCAAGGCATACATGGATCTGTTACAAAAATGGGTGCCTTGATCACTAACGATGACTCTAGGGACTCCAAACCTGCAAAACAGATTAGATCTAACAAAATCCACAACAACCTTAGCATCATTAGTTCTGGTGGCTTTGGCTTCCACCCATTTTGAAGCATAATCAATAGCAAGGAGAATCGTTACTCAACTTCTTGATAATTTCTTTTAGAGTCAACTTCACAATTGTTGCACTCACATTTACTTTCTTTCCTTGACCATACCAATAGACAGGAACTACATCATCATCTAAACCTAGAGCCCTTTCCTCCTTACTTTCATCAAGGTATACATCATTTGCTTCATCACTATCATCAGAGTCACTCCCAACTGGACCATCATTTTCAATGACCCTAACTTCAACAGTACCCTTGTCACTCCTACCACCTCGGGTAGTTTGAGAACCAATTTCATCCTCAACAATTCGAGGAAGCCCATCTTCAAACCAACTAACATCACCAACAACATGTTCCACATAAATATCAACAGGACATTGATGTTCAACACAATATTTCCCAAGCTCAACTGCATCTACATTGCACTTGATGGCTCTATATCTAGCAACATACTTGGGACCATCATTTATCCACCATAGTCTAACACCCGTATCACATTTTAAGTCCTCCTTCACAATACCAACAACTTTGAAATAACTCCACTTGTCTAGATTAGTTACTTCCTTAGCATCTTTAGTACCATTGTCATACACCACATCCTGACCATTCTTGCGAAAAACACCCCCATGGTGAAAATAGGCAAAGAAAGACATCCTATGGTTCAAAACCTAAACACAAAAGAATACAAGAAAAAAGAGTCAATGCATATGCATCATCCACCTTCAACACATAAAACCATTCATCACAGACACCAAACACACACACCAATAGTATATGCAAGTGGTCCCCACACAAAACTATAAATGAACAAAAAAAATCACAACAAAAATCCCACATGTCCCAATTGGTCTCCACACATAAATAAAACAGAAGAATAGTAAAACCACATGAGCTCCACATGATTCACAAAACAAAATCTCTTACCTTTACTTGTGTCTTCTACGTCATGCATGGCCACACTCCACACCAGAAACCCACTTCACACGATGCAATAAAGGACCCTTTCCACACTGTTTGTTCTCGCACACACTTGCATAGAGAGAGTGATGAACAATTGTGTCTCTAATGATTCTTAGAGAGAGTGGAGAGTGATGAATGATTCTTAGCAGAAAACCTAATTTCATACCTTTTAAAAGTCAAACACGATCTTTGCTTCTTCATTGTCAATTTGAAATTTCTAATTTTTTAAATTTAGTATTAATCTAAATATTTTTATTTTTTATATTACATTCAAATTATGAGAATGGATCGACCCACATCTGCCCATAAAACAATGGGATTTGCTTTGGGCACCAACACATTTACTGCTACGCCCAACAAATTTTTAAAAATGCCCATTATACCCCTCTATTATAAGTAGCGCTTTCCTTCTTCATTTTTCTTCCGAGCTTGTTTTTATTTTTCCTTCATCGTCATTTGTTCTATGAGAGGTATTCCGTGAAAGTTTGTTGTTCGTTCTTGTGTCCTCTTTGGTCAAGCTACATTGTTTATGGTGGTTCATTGGCAAGTGGTGGTTGTGGCGGTGATTGGTTTGGTCATTAACTACAGAGGTAAGGTGTTGATTTGTTTTTTTTTTACGTAATACTTATGGATTGGTATTCCATAAGTTATATTAAATTTATGGATTAATAATCATAAATTTAATATAACTTACGGATTGAGAATTCATATGCTTCTTAAGGATTTGTAATCCGTAAGAAGCATACGGATCGGCAATCTGTATAATTCATATGGATTACCAATTCATAATTTTGTTTTAAATTTATTTGTTATTTTTAAAAATTTATTTTATTGTTTAATTAGAAAAAATTAGAATTGATAATTAATTTTTTTTTAAAATAGATATAGTTTGAATATTGATTTGATAGTTATAGTTTGTATACTGAGAAAGTGATTTAGGGTTAAAGGATTTGTACAATTTTTTTCGTTTTTAATTTAATGTATTATATTAATAAATGCAGTAAAAAATGTGAAAATTATATGATGGTATAATTATGATGTGGTTAGGGGTTTTTTGTTTGTTATTGAAATTTTTGAATGTTTTCTTAAAATGGACGAAGATCAATGGATGTATGATAGTGTAATGTCTGAAGAAGTTTATATGAATGACCAAAATGAAGATGAAGGTGGTGTCAATGAAGAACATGTTGATTGTTCTAATGCGTTCAATACTTCTTATGTATTAATATGATATATTGTTATTAAAGTAATTAAATGAATGTTCCTTGAAGATTAAACTTATATGGATTGCATTGTAGGTGTTTGCTACCTGTGATGATGATCTGCATTGGGCTCGATTTGTTGCTTATGAAACTTGATTTATAGCGGTGATTATGAGGTCAAACACAAATAATGGTATTAGAGGAAAGACCTCATTTGTTTTAATTGGTTGTGAAAGGAGTGGTCAATATATGGCCAAGAAGAAGGATTTGGTAAGAACATGTACTGGCAATAGAAAATGTGGTTGTCCCTTTAAGTTGTGTGTGAAACTAGTTGTATGTTGGAGGCGAATGATGGATGGTGAATTTAATTTGTGGGAGTCACAATCATGAATTGGTGAAGTCTTTAGTTGGACATCCATATGTTGGTCGACTGACTACGGATGAGAAGATCATTATTGTTAATATGAAAAAGTCAATGGCGAAACCAAGAAATATTCTTCTAACATTGAAGGAGCACAATGCCAATAGTTATACAACAATCAAGCAAATATACAATGCAAGAAATGCTTACCGTTCTTCCATAAGAGGCAATAATACTGAAATGCAGCAACTAATGAGGCTTCTTGAATGGGATCAATATATTCATTGGCATAGATTGAAGGATGAAGATGTTGTATGTGACATATTTTGGAGTCATCCTGATGTAGTCTAATTAAGCAATGACTGTAATTTGATATTTTTGATAGACAGTACCTACAAAACAAACAGGTCCAGGCTGCCGTTACTTGATATTGTTGGTGTGACACCAGCATGGATGACATTCTTTGCTACTTTTGCCTATTTGGAAGGAGAACGTCTGAATAATGTTGTTTAGGCTCTACAATGGTTTTGAGGTCTTTTCCTCAAACGTGATGCACTCCTTGGAGTTATTGTTACTGACAGAGATCTAGCATTGATGAATGCAATGAAAATTGTATTCCCTGAGGCTACCAATTTGTTGTGTCGATTTCACATTGATAAGAATGTGAAGGCAAAGTGTAAAACTCTGGTTGATAAAACAAATGTATGGGATTATGTCATGGAAGCCTAGGGGCGTTTGGTGGATTGTCCTTCTGAGCAACAGTTTGATGAGTATCTTAAGAAGTTTGAAATTGCTTGTTCACCATGGCCAATGTTTGTTGACTATGTCAACCAAACATAGTTGATTCCTTACCAAGAAAGATTTGTTAAAACCTGGATGAATAAGGTGATGCACTTGGGAAACACAACAACTAACATGCACGAAAATTCTAAATTTTTGTTGTTGTCATCGATTGAATGGATTAAAAAAATTGAGTTTCTTTATCTGGTTGTGTATTTCATATGCAGGGTTGAGTCTGCTCATTGGACCTTAAAGAGACTACTATAAAATAGCCTTGGAGACCTATGTGGTGTTTGGGAAGCCATGAACAACATGATCATGCTGCAAGACACTAAAATTAAGGCATCATTTGAGACAAGTACACATGTGGTTGCACATGTTTTTAAAGTTACATTATACAATAGACTACTTAGCATGGTATCAGGGTATGCTTTAAATCAGATTGTTATTGAGTTTGAGCGTGTATATTATGCTGGCAAAAACCCTTTTCATTGTGGATGTGTGATGAGAACTACTTACGGTCTTCCATGTGCACGTGAGCTATCTAGATACGTTCTTGGTACCATACCACTTGAGACAATCCATATGTTTTGGCAAAGGCTAAGTTTTTCAAACCAAGGGTTATCTGAGCCCCAAGTGATTTGAAGAGCTTAATGTTTGTGGCAAAGTTAATTTGAAGAGTAAACATTGGGACATTGCTTACCCTGATCTAAACTCTATGTGTGCTCCTCCAGAAAAGGTGCTTAAAAGAAACTGATGACCAAACAACAAAGCGTGATCTGTCTTACTGGGAGTATGTTGATGCATTACATCCTGTGCAGAATAGTAATTCTTTAGTCAAACATAGTACATAATCATCTGAGCAACCAATTCAAAGAAGGAGCATACCAATGTTGGATCAATTTCATCCATGCATTCATGATTCCATTGTAAACATTGTTGATGTTAAAGCTGATGGTAACTATGGATATCATGTAATTGCTTCCTTATTAGGTATGGTTGAAGATTCATGGTCATTGGTTTGCAACCATTTGCTTAAAGAACTTACAAAATAGTTTGATGAGTATATCAACCTGGTTGGTGGCATAGACAAATTTGAGGAATTAAAGAGGTCCCTACTTGTTGATGGATTATCCATGGTATATAACTTTAATGGTACATTTTGTTTGATTTAATTTGATTTAAATAAATTCAATTTGTTGACTGTTACATGCAGGTTACCATGGACAAGTGGATGAATATAACCGACATGGGATATGTCATTGTATCAAGGTATAATGTGATCCTTGTTTCTCTTACACTCCAACAAAGCATGACATTTTTCTCTTTTAGAAGTCAACCACCAATAGATTCTTCTGTGCATCGCGTCATATGTATCGATCATGTGTATGACAATCATTTTATTTAGGTAAATGCATGATCACCATGTTTGTGTATTTTTTGTTAAAAAAAATGTTATGATATATTCAATGTGTATGTCCTTATGTAACAGGTATTCCTAAGAGAACGTTGTCTGTTACCGCCACTAGCATTGTTATGATCTACACATTGTCATCATCAAGCAAAGCAATGACCCATACCGTATATTAGTAGAATGCAACAGTATACAAATTTGTCAAAGTTCAAAATAGAATTTGTTGATTTAGGTGAAGATTGAACATTTTGGTACTTAAGCGGTTGTCATGTAATACGATAATATATGTGTGTTTCACTAAATTTTTAGACGGTATTTATTGGGAGTATGTCTTTGTGTGTTTATCACAAAGTCAATCCATTAATCAAGGTTTACTGTCACGTAACTAATTAGTGTTACTTGAATAATTGGGTTGGTTTGACAAATTAGGGTTACTAAGGGTTTAACACAATAATGTAAATTGGTTATTACTTTTAAATTCAAATACAACTTAAACTAAATTAATTAAAAAAACTTATCAAATAACATTAAATAATAAACATTGTATTCTCATATCTGGTACATAAATCATATGAAACCTAAAAAATCGCAAAAGTCTTCATGCGTCTTCCATACGCTGCCTATGTCTCGATCGAACATAGACATTCCGTTGCATAGTGACACCTCTTGCGATCCTCAGGCATTCTTCGGTGACAGTTTATGCTTCTGTTCCCTCGGTCACTATCCTTAGGTTGAGCAGCCTTTCCAACCTTTCAACTATTGCTTGGCAAGGCTCCTTGGAAATTATAAAAAAATAGTAAAAAAGTTTAGGGTTAATGCATGTTCACATAAATTGAGTAACAGTCACAATTGAAAATATATTTTACCATTGCATGTCGAGGTTGGTCTACATCAACATGTGTGCATCTTCAGGTGCTTCGTCCACAACCACTGCCGCCACCAGGTGCTAAGCAACATCTAGTTCAACAAATGTGTCATGGTGCTGCATAGGCGGATGTCTAGGAGGATCCTCAGGCTGTGCCGAACTCATGAAGGGATGAGATATCGTGTAGAACCACTCCATGTAGTTTGGTGAACACTATCCAGGAGCTACACATATTTGACCCATCGGTGCAATGTATTCAGAAAACTGAATCCATCCATCATCAATGTATTCTATACATAGAGAAGGAGCAGTAGGGTGTGGAGGAATGGTTTGCACATACCCAAACTGTCGCACTACCATTTTCGGTCGATGTATGACAATAGATGGACCCCATCTGATATGCCTAGAAAATAAAGAGATAACCTCAAACTCTCTGAATGCACGGTGCTCCCCATATGGAATCCATAACACAACATCAAACATCCATCTATCCAAACGCTTACAATACATCGATATTGGTAATGCCTTCCTAGACTTTCAACAGCAGGCACGTGGTTTCCTCTCATCGTAATCCTCAACAACAATAGCAGAACCAACAGTAGGAAAGTGCTCGTAGATCCAACAATGCACATATTTTAAAAGCAAATAAATTCAACACAATTGTCAATATAAAGTAACCAACTAAAATTAAATTTTAAAAAAATCAAATTACCTGTAAAAGTGTGATATATCCTGCAAGTTGCCTAGTCGTGCTCTTTGACGTATCATTCAAATTCTCATACATATGCACCAGTGCAGTAGCTCCCCATGCATAGCTTCCACTTTGCATCAGGTCACAAAATGTGTCCAAGAATACCACATGCATATGTGTAACACTCTTGTTAGCAAAAAGTGTGCAACCAAGCAGATGCAACAAATACGCTCGAGCTGCTATAGTCCACTGTGCTATGTCACATTTGCTCCAATATATGTCTCACAACCATGATAGTTGTACATATGCCCTATGGCATTGTATTGTCTTAGCTCTTCCGTCTTCAGCACTGACTTCAAGTAATTTGACTAAGAGAAACATGGCATCATCCACATGAAGAGGCTCAAAAGTATAGAACGTGCCTATAATAGGAAGATGCAACAACAATGCCACATCATCCAAAGTGATAGTCACCTCTCCTACTAGCAGATGGAAACTACTAGTTTCCTTATACCACTTCTCCATGAAAGCAGACATAAGTCCTCGATTACTCATGTCCAATGAACATGCCCGGTGAGTATAATGTTAGTTCCACCTTCAATAACAATGCTTACAAAGTTGAGCTACCCGGTGAGTATAATGTTAGTTCCACCTTCAATGTCTCTGATTTATCTCTTTTTGATGCAGATGGAGAATCCGATTTGAGGACAAATCCTTCTCAAGAGGGAGAGAATGATGAGGACATGACTAAGAGCAAGGGCAAGGATCCACTTGAAGGACTTGGAGGGCCTATGACAAGGAAAGCCAAGGAAGCTCTTCAACAAGTGTTGTCCATACTATTTGAATACAAGCCCAAGTTTCAAGGAGAAAAGTCCAAGGTTGTGAGTTGTATCATGGCCCAAATGGAGGAGGACTAAATGGCACCAATTTGTCTCAATTTTAGATTGTTTAGTTTGTTTAAATAATGGCCCAATCCTTGTAAAGTTGGCTGACCAAAAATATGTTTTGGGTTAATCAACTAAAAGGGCTTTAGTTAGGTTTAGTTCAAGTTGTAATAAGGGCCCAATTGGCAACCTAGGCATCAACCTTTTGGGAGACCAAATGGTGGCTGACTTGTTGGCTGTTGGGGGTGACTTTTGGTTGCCACAATTTCAGTTACACTCAGCCATTAAGTTTTTTTTAATTCCCTACGTTAATGGCATTAAGTTATTTTAATTCTAGGTTAGTGGGTCATTACTAAAATCTGCTGTAAAGCTTCTATATAAGCTGAACCATTTTATCAATAAACACAAGTTAAGTTTTATTCAGAAAATTAGAGTTTATCTCTTTTATCTTAGTGAGAGTGATTCTCCTAAATTCTTGAGTGATTCAAGAACACCCTGGCTGTATCAAAGGACTTTCACAACCTTTGTGTGTTGCCCTTGCCGGAAAGAGTGATTCTTTCCTTCCTTTCATCTTCAACCTTGTTGTTTCAAACCACAATTCCAGAAAATCCACTTCTGCCCAGAATTATCTTGTGGCCATAACTCCCGTTTTATGCACTCAAATTAAGTGATTCTTGAGCCTAAATTGAATTTCAAGACGATACCTTTCACCTCGTTTTGGAATCACCTCATTTGGAGCCCTGTAGCTTGAGTTTTTGCCATTTCTATATTTCTGTCCAGCCACCACTTAACCTATGTTTTCTCATCTCATTATTCCATTTTATGCCAAGAACCAGCTTATTAAGACCCACGAAATTAACCACCTTATTTGCCATCCTTTCCTTAATCAATTTCCGCATTTTGCATCAAGTTTTAATCCTAGACGATCCTAAGTCAGCCTTTGTGCCATGAGGGTTCACATCATTTGGTAATCAGAGCTCCGGTTCTAGGATCAACACTTCCTTTGCTGGAAATATTGGGTAACATCCTTCTTTATTCTCTTTGCCATTTATATTACCTTCTTATTCATATTTTTTTTAGGCTGAACCATTGCAAAGTTAAGCCTTTTGATCTCTTTGTTAAAAAAAAAGCAAAATTTTGTATAAGCAAAATTAAAAAAAAAAATTGGGCTGAATGGTTCATGCTTGAAGAACTTTAAAAAAATCTCTTTAAGGTAATATATTGGTTGCATGAAGGATTGTTACTTGAATTCCTAAATTCTGAATTTTTTTTCCTTCATTTGTGCCTAAAAACATTGTTAGCCTTTTTCTTGGTTAACCTTTTCTTGTCTCTCTAGCCTTACCTTTACACATATTGGTGAATTGTTCTTTGTTGTGGCCATAATCTCTTGAATTGCATAAGAACTCAAGGGGAATTAGAGTGGTAAAAGGCAAGAGTGTTTCATTAGAGAAAAGCCATAATTGTGTGATACACTTAAGTGGGTGAGGTATTCAAACAACAACTATAATTGTCTTGTTACGTTTGATTTGTTTGTTTGAGATGTCAGGTACTAATCCTAATGATGGAGTGGGGCTTTCGCAATTCCAAATGCAAGCTTTGATGCAACATTTGGAGAGGTTAATGAAACAAAGAGATTATGCGCTCCATGAGAGGTTGGATCAAATGGAGAATAGAGATCATAATGAAGAAGAAAGGAGGAGAAGAGGGAATGAGGGTGTTCCTAGACAAAACCGAATTGATGGTATTAAACTCAACATTCCTCCCTTTAAAGGAAAGAATGATCCGGAGGCCTACTTGGAGTGGGAGATGAAAATAGAGCATGTTTTCTCATGCAACAACTATGAGGAGGACCAAAAGGTGAAGCTTGCCGCCACGGAGTTTTCCAACTATGCTCTTGTGTGGTGGAACAAGCTACAAAAGGAGAGAGCAAGAAATGAAGAGCCAATGGTTGATACATGGACAGAGATGAAAAAGATCATGAGGAAGCGGTATGTGCCGGCTAGTTACTCAAGGGACTTGAAATTCAAGCTCCAAAAACTAACCCAAGGCAACAAGGGGGTTGAGGAGTATTTCAAGGAAATGGATGTGCTCATGATTCAAGCAAAGATTGAAGAAGATGAGGAGGTAACTATGGCTCGATTTCTTAATGGTTTGACTAATGATATCCGTGATATTGTTGAGCTGCAGGAGTTTGTTGAAATGGATGATTTGCTTCACAAAGCAATCCAAGCAGAGCAACAATTAAAAAGGAAAGGAGTGGCTAAAAGGAGTTTTACCAACTTTGGTTCTTCTAGTTGGAAAGACAAAGGAAAGAAAGATGGGGCTGCTACTTCTAGTAGTTCCACACCTATCCCATCAAAAACTCACTCAAAGTCCCAAGAGGAACCCTCTAAAAGGAGTAGAGATGTGAAGTGTTTCAAGTGCCAAGGCCTAGGACACTATGCTTATGAGTGCCCTAACAAAAGGTCCATGGTTCTTAGAGATGGAGAATATATAAGTGAATTCGATGTTGAAGAGGAAGAGGAGAGTGAGTACGTAGAGGAAGAGGAGACTCCAGAGGGAGATTTGTTGATGATTAGGCGGTTACTTGGTGGTTAATTGAAGAATGAGGAGGAGAGCCAAAGAGAAAACATCTTTCACACTAGATGTTTAATCAATGGCAAGGTGTGCATGGTGATCATTGATGGAGGTAGTTGCACCAATGTGGCTAGTGCTAGATTAGTGTTAAAGCTAAATTTAGCTACTAAACCACATCCTAGGCCATACAAACTTCAATGGCTTAGTAAGGATGGGGAGGTGCAAGTGAGGCAGCAAGTTGAAGTGGACGTTTCCATTGGGAAATACAATGATAAGGTACTTTGTGATGTTGTTCCTATGGAGGCCAGTCACTTACTTTTGGGGAGACCATGGCAATTTGATAAAAGAGCCAATCATGACGGTTACACCAACAAGATCTCTTTCATGCACCAAGACAAAAAGATTGTGCTCAAGCCATTGAGTCCACAAGAAGTGTGTGAGGATCAAAATAAAATGAGAGAAAAACTTCAAGAGAAAAGAGAAAAAGAAAAAGTGAGCAAAACACTTGAGAGTGAGGAAAA
This sequence comes from Glycine soja, assembly GCF_004193775.1. Lineage (NCBI taxonomy): Eukaryota > Viridiplantae > Streptophyta > Magnoliopsida > Fabales > Fabaceae > Glycine > Glycine soja. Next base: position 27,898,218 of record NC_041007.1, on the reverse strand, counting down.
GAGGGAAACACTTGAGAGAAAAAAGAGTGAACAAAAGAAGAGTGAAACACTTGAAGTGAGGGAGAGCTATTTAGCCACAAAAAGTGAGGTCAAGAGGTTGTTTCGTGCTAAACAGTCACTGTATATCTTGTTTTGCAAAAATCAGATTTTGACCACTAGACCAGCCTATAGAAGTAATCCACAAGAAACCAAAGAGATTCAAAGACATGTGGATGAACTCATTAGCAAAGGTTGGGTAAGAAATAGTATGAGTCCTTGTGTTGTCCCAGTGATTTTGGTCCCTAAAAAGGATGGGACATGGCGCATGTGTTCCGATTGTAGAGCCCTTAATAACATCACCATTAAATATAGGCATCCTATACCTAGGATTGATGATTTGCTTGATGAATTGCATGGTGCATGTTACTTCTCTAAAATCGATTTAAAAAGTGGATACAATCAAATTAGGATTAGAGAAGGGGATGAATGGAAAACTGCTTTTAAAACAAAATATGGTTTGTATGAATGGTTGTTTATGCCTTTTGGCCTAACTAACACTCCTAGCACTTTCATGAGATTAATGAACCATATCTTGAGAGAGCTCATAGGAAAGTTCGTTGTGGTGTACTTTGATGATATTCTTATCTATAGCACTTCACTTGATTTGCATATTGATCATTTAAAATCTATCTTGATTGCGCTTAGAGAAGAACAATTGTATGCCAATCTTGAAAAATGCATCTTTTGTACTAACCATGTTGTGTTTCTTGGTTTTGTTGTGAGTTCAAAAGGAGTGCAAGTTGATGAGGAGAAGGTTAGGGCTATTCAAGAATGGCCTACACCTAAGTCTGTGACCGAGGTGAGGAGTTTTCATGGCTTAGCAAGTTTTTATAGACGATTTGTGAAGGATTTTAGCACATTGGTAGCACCTCTCAATGAAGTGCTCAAGAAAAATGTTGGTTTCAAATGGGGAGAGAAACAAGAAGAAGCTTTCAATGTTCTTAAGCAAAAGCTAACTAATGCACCCATACTTGCGTTGCCAAACTTTTAAAAATCTTTTGAAATTGAGTGTGATGCTTCAAATGTTGGGATTGGGGCTGTGTTGATGCAAGAAGGCCATCCAATTGCTTATTTTTGTGAAAAGTTAAGTGGTCCTACCCTTAACTATTCAACTTATGATAAGGAGTTGTATGCCTTAGTACGAGCTTTGAAAACATGGCAACACTACCTTTATCCCAAGGAATTTGTCATTCATAGTGACCATGAGTCCCTCAAATATATCAAGGGGCAAGGCAAGCTTAATAAAAGGCATGCGAAGTGGGTGGAATTCCTAGAGCAATTCCCTTATGTTATCAAACATAAAAAGGGAAAAGGTAATATTGTAGCCGATGCTCTTTCTCGGCGTCATGCATTACTTTCTATGCTTGAAACAAAATTGATTGGTCTTGAATGTTTGAAAATCATGTATGAAAATGATGAAACTTTTGGAGAAATTTTTAAAAATTGTGAAAATTTTTCAGAAAATGGTTTCTTTAGACATGAAGGCTTTCTTTTCAAAGAAAACAAATTGTGTGTGCCTAAATGTTCTACTAGAAATTTGCTTGTTTGTGAAGCACATGAAGGAGGTTTAATGGGGCATTTTGGGGTCCAAAAGACTCTAGAAACATTACAAGAACATTTTTATTGGCCTCATATGAAAAAGGATGTGCAGAAATTTTATGAACATTGCATTGTATGTAAAAAGGCAAAGTCTAAGGTAAAGCCTCATGGATTGTATACTCCATTGCCAATTCCGGAGTATCCTTGGATTGATTTATCCATGGATTTTGTTTTGGGGCTGCCAAAAACAAGAAATGGTAGAGATTCCATTTTTGTGGTTGTTGATAGGTTTTCTAAAATGGCTCATTTTATTCCATGTAAAAAAGTTGATGATGCTTCCCATGTGGCTAATTTGTTTTTCAAGGAGATTGTGAGACTCCATGGTTTGCCAAGGAGCATTGTTAGTGATAGGGACTCTAAGTTCCTAAGCCATTTTTGGAGGACTTTTTGGAGCAAGTTGGGCACTAAATTGTTATTTTCAACCACTTGTCACCCACAAACCGATGGGCAAACGGAAGTTGTTAATAGGACTTTGAGAACTTTGCTTAGGACAATTTTGAGGAAGAACTTAAAAACTTGGGATGCTTGTTTACCCCATGTTGAATTTGCTCACAATAGAGCTGTTCATGGCACCACTAATTGTTTTCCTTTTGAAGTTGTTTATGGTTTTAACCCACTAACTCCTCTTGATCTTTTGCCTATGCCTAATGTTTCTGTTTTTAAGCATAAAGAAGGTCAAGCAAAGGCGGACTATGTGAAGAAGCTTCATGAGAGAGTCAAACATCAAATTGAGAGGAAAAATAAATGCTATGCTAAACAAGCCAACAAAGGGAGAAAGAAGGTTGTCTTCGAACCCGGAGATTGGGTTTGGGTGCACATGAGAAAAGAAAGGTTTCTGGAACAAAGGAAATCAAAGCTTCAACCAAGGGGAGATGGACCATTTCAAGTGCTTGAAAGAATCAATGACAATGCTTACAAAGTTGATCTGCCCGGTGAGTATAATGTTAGTTCCACCTTCAATGTCTCTGATTTATCTCTTTTTGATGCAGATGGAGAATCCGATTTAAGGACAAATCCTTCTCAAGAGGGAGAGAATGATGAGGACATGACTAAGAGCAAGGGCAATGATCCACTTGAAGGACTTGGAGGGCCTATGACAAGGAAAGCCAAGGAAGCTCTTCAACAAGTGTTGTCCATACTATTTGAATACAAGCCCAAGTTTCAAGGAGAAAAGTCCAAGGTTGTGAGTTGTATCATGGCCCAAATGGAGGAGGACTAAATGGCACCAATTTGTCTCAATTTTAGAGTGTTTAGTTTGTTTAAATAATGGCCCAATCCTTGTAAAGTTGGCTGACCAAAAATATGTTTTGGGTTAATCAACTAAAAGGGCTTTAGTTAGGTTTAGTTCAAGTTGTAATAAGGGCCCAATTGGCAACCTAGGCATCAGCCTTTTGGGAGACCAAATGGTGGCTGACTTGTTGGCTGTTGGGGGTGACTTTTGGTTGCCACAATTTCAGTTACACTCAGCCATTAAGTTTTTTTTAATTCCCTACGTTAATGGCATTAAGTTATTTTAATTCTAGGTTAGTGGGTCATTACTAAAATCTGCTGTAAAGCTTCTATATAAGCTGAACCATTTTATCAATAAACACAAGTTAAGTTTTATTTAGAAAATTAGAGTTTATCTCTTTTATCTTAGTGAGAGTGATTCTCCTAAATTCTTGAGTGATTCAAGAACACCCTGGCTGTATCAAAGGACTTTCACAACCTTTGTGTGTTGCCCTTGCCGGAAAGAGTGATTCTTTCCTTCCTTTCATCTTCAACCTTGTTGTTTCAAACCACAATTCCAGAAAATCCACTTCTGCCCAGAATTATCTTGTGGCCATAACTCCCGTTTTATGCACTCAAATTAAGTGATTCTTGAGCCTAAATTGAATTTCAAGATGAGACCTTTCACCTCGTTTTGGAATCACCTCATTTGGAGCCCTGTAGCTTGAGTTTTTGCCATTTCTATATTCTATCCAGCCATCACTTAACCTACGTTTTCTCATCTCATTATTCCATTTTATGCCAAGAACCACCTTATTAAGACCCACGAAATTAACCACCTTATTTGTCATCCTTTCCTTAATCAATTTCTGCATTTTCCATCAAGGTTTAATCCTAAACGATCCTAAGTCAACCTTTGTGCCATGAGGGTTCATATCACTTCTCTTCTTAGGGCTCTTCCTATAATCTTGCTTAAAGCCCGACCCAAACCTCTGGTTCTAACCATAATATGCACACTAAAACAGTCAAAACAATTTATGTAAGCTTTCAAACAATACTTCAATCAATTTCTATTTAATAATTTATAAATAAAAATTTTATTATTTTTTCAATAACTTTTTTATTACTATATATATTCATAAATGCATATAGATTTTTTTTCAAATATATAGAGTTCACAACACTAATTCTAGTAAAGTTAAATCAATGACCAAAATATAAGTACAATTTTGGTGTTTATTTCTAACAAATCACTATTTCATTTTTCAACAAATTACTATGACAACTTTAAATTTTTTACTAATGAAAATATTTTAATTTTATGCTTCCAAACACGATTTATATAAATACTTAATACTATGACTGTAATAATATATATATATGACTATATCAATAGTCGTATACATATATATATATATATATATATATATATATATATATATATATATATATATTATAATTTACAAATTATAAATTTTGTAATTTACAAATTTACATTTTCATGTTAAACTAACTAAATTGTCAAATATATAGTAATAAATATATACTTTTTTTAAAAATATCCAACAAATTTATAAAACACTTTTTAAAATATCAAGTATAAGAAATTGTAATTTACTTATACTTTTTAAAAATAATTAAATCACAATAATATATATACATTTGTTTTAAAATGAACAAATAACTTAAGTTCTTAATAAAAATCAAATTCAATAAATAAGTATAATTAATTAAATAAAAATACACAAAAAATTTACAACAATATTTATTTATTACAAAAAAAAATTAAGACAAAAATATTAATTTATTTAAAATTTTAAAAAATTATAAAATAATTTTTTTATCTTAAATTGAAAACAAAAATTAAAATTAATATACGGATTGATAATCCATATAAGGGATACGGATTGGCAATCCGTATGCCTTATATGGATTGGTAACGACATTGGTCACTGGTGGCGCTAACTTAGGGCACACTCCAAAAACTCTTTCTTCTCTCTCGTTCAACACTCACCACACTTAGAAGAAAAACAAAAGCCAGCATCTTCCTCCCTTTCGATGGTCTGGCTAGGAGACAAAGAGGAGAAGGAGAAAAGGAAATTATGCACACTTGCTTCCATTGTTGGTGCCTTTGCTAGAGCTCAAGAAGCTATCCCTCTTCACCATTTCTTCTTCCAATTTTTGTGTAGAGATTACCATTGCTAAGTGGGGATTTCTTTGTGTGAACTCAACCCTTGGAAGGTGGTAACCTTGGTTGTAATGACCTCCGTTTAAGTGCTTTCAGAAAATTTTGAATTGAAGAGAAAATTGGTTCTAGGGAAAGAAACTATTTTATGTGACTTTGTCTTGAGAATAGTTTGCATGCATGCTTTGTTTCTTTCTTCTGCTTTAATTTTTCTTTGAGAGAGCTTCAAATACAAAGGAGACTCTATCCAATTTTCCCCAAAGTTTTTAGACAAGCTTTGAATTCAAAAATTTGAGCCACAATGGTGGTGAGACAAGCAGGAAATTTGGGTTCTCTGGACCAATCTCAGTTTTTTGAATTTATCTTAAAAAATACCCATTTGTTTTTAATGAAATTGGTCTGGAATAAAACAGATAAAATTTTAAACAAATTCTATGTTGGATCCCTTGAGAGATGAGGTCAAATTAGTTCCTATGTGTGACATGCAAGGCGACTTCACTGTTGTGCAAATAGAGTCTAGTAGTGTGTAGCTTTCCTTGATTTTGAGTCTCTATGGTGGTCAAATTGAAATGGTGTCTACAATTTATTAAACTAGAGAGAAATTTTTTTAAGCATGTAAATTAGAAAAATTATAGAGGTTACCTTCAAATTTTAAAGGGCAAGACAAAACAGAGTGGTTTCAAGAAAGACTATTTGTGAAGTATGGGAAAAAGGCATGAAATAAAAGTTTACTGAGAATAATAAAGAATGAATTTTTGAACAATTTTTACCTTGTTGGACTATGTCAAACTAGGACTTTTTCTATCAAATCAAAGATTACATGCGTGATCATGGATATGTCATGATTTCGCAAATCATTTCCTATCAAATCAAAGATTACATGCGTGATCATGGATCAACAGGACTTTTTCTTGGGAATGGGTTCTTTTGGTGGGAACTTTGGCTTTGAGTGTTCCTTGGCCTTTTCCTTTTCTGTTTTTGTTTAGTGTGAGGCGAACAAGTGACCGACGCATAGAATTTTGGTTGGCAATCAAAGGGAGAGGACCACTTTAGGTCGTGGTTTCCTTTCCTTTTTTGATTACTTGGTGACAATTCTGTATTGCTCAATTATTGTCTGGTCCAAAGACTTTTCTGCATATTTCTTCTGTTTTTCTTCCGATCCTTGATTGGGAATTTTCTTTCTTCTCTATTTTTTTGTTTTCTCTCACTCTTTGATTGGCAATTTTCTCTTTTTTCTTTCTTCCAATTCTTTGATCTGGAACTTTCTTTTCTTCGTTTTCTTCCGAGGGCAAGGTTTATGGTAAGTTGGGATTTTGGCTCAAGGCTTGTAGAACGGCTGGACATGATATCTGTCAGGGTTTGGCCAGTGGTTCGGGGATAAAGGGGATGTCCCACATTATTTCCATGATACACATGAAACAATGATGATTAGGAAATTTCATGCAAAACTGGTCATGCATGCACCCATGTGGACACTCAAGCATCAAGTTTTTATGGTCATGTGACACTAGGGCTCAGGATTCATTTTTCCTATTTAAGTCGACCCAGTCTTTCCAAAATATGTTCTTTTATCAATTCATGAATTCATTCGAGTCCATTTTGGACGTTCGGGAAAATTTTCATAGCATTCACCCTTCAGGTGTACACACATTTTTTTTCAAAAACTGGTTATGATCAGTGAAATTTTTTTCAAAGAAAAGCTGGAAGTTATTTCTTTTCAAAAGCGTGCTGGCTTTTCAGTCAAAAGATATATTTTTTGTTTGTTTTTTGTTTTTTTTCTCTCTTTTTTTTAATAGCTTGTAACCTGGACACGGTTGATGCCCGAGATCACATCTTTTGTTTGAAAAAGGCGTGCGAACGAAAGTGCACAAGACCTACACATTTTTTTGAGGTATTTTGCTACCTAAACATGTGTATATTTTTGTGAGGTATTTTGCTATATACATGCGTTTCCAAGGTATCTTGCTACCTAAACACACATATATATATTTTGTGAGGTATCTTTTTGCTACATACATGCATATCCAAGGTATTTTCACTACCTAAACACACATACATATATTTTGTGAGGTATGACTACCTTCCGAGCTTGTGCTTGTTTTATTTAAATTCCTAGGATCATAAGCAACTAGGTGTGTCCTACTATAAAAAGTGATCAAATAACAAGCATAGATTCAAAAGGTACTAGGTTGCCTCCTAGTAGCGCTTCTTTAACGTCTTGAGCTGGATGCGTGATGACTTGTCGGTCATGGACCTAGTACTTTGCTTACCTTTGGCTTTGGACTTGGTTGCCTATTGGTCGACCATGTGTCGTAGGCAACGCTCTAACCTTTTTGTGGATGAGCTGAGGTGCTCTGGAGGTGGCGGTGGCGCGTCTGTTGCCCACTACCAGCCATCCCTAGGCTGTTGTGGTGTATTGCCCTGCGCCTGCCTAGGGGCGCAGTACTTCTTGATGAAAGCTCGGTTAGTAGGGGACCTGATGACCTTGCTGGGGGCGATGGGCACTCTGTAGGACTGATAAAGGTCCGTAATCAGAGCTGGAAACCCCAAGACCCTGTTGGACTTCTCTGGGTCCATTGGGTGTCTTGCGGGCGCGATCCCTGCAAACAATAGATGACATCAGAAATCAATTGAGAGAAGTGCATACTTACCTATGTCATGATGGCATGACCTTGCTGGGGGAAACAGGCACCCTGTAGAACTGACAAAGGCCCGTAACCAGAGCTGGAAACCCCAGGGCCCTGTTGGACTTCTCCGGGTCCACTGGGTGTCTTGTGGGCGCGATCCCTGCAAATAGTGGATGGCATCAGAAATCAGTTAAGCCACATGCATACTTACCTATGTTGGAACGGCACAGACCAACTGATACTTCCGTAGGGGGAGATCGGCATTGCGGTCGCTTGGCAGAATGTTGCAAAGTAGCAACGTCATCTATATCTGTGTAAGAGTAGTCATGTTTGGCACGCATGATCCGCACTCATCTCTTTGCAGTGGCATGGGTGAAATCTTGCCCCGGTACGCATAGTAGTTGCGTGATAGCCTTCCTCTATGGTTGTGCTCGCACAGTTGGTCGCCCTCCAATATCAAGGGTGGCCCAGGAACTAATAAAAGGAAACTACTGGCCCCTTAACCGGGAGTGCAAGTCTCGGTTAAGCATTTAAGGGAAGGGGACCTTAAATTCTCTTAAGGTGCAGATGTGGAGCCCTATGAAAGCAAGGACGCGTAGCCCTCTAAAGGCGAAGGAGTGTGCAGCCCTCCGAAGGTGAGGATGTGTCGCCTTCTAAAGGCGAGGACGTGTAGCCCTCTGAAAAGGGGGACATGTAGTCCTCTAAAGGCGAGGGCGTGTAGCCCTCCGAAGGCGAGGACGTGTAGTCCTCTCAAGGGGAGGACGTATAGTCCTATGAAGATGAGAGTGTGTAGCCCTTTGAAGGTGGGGACGTGTAGTCCTCTAAAGGTGAGGGCATGTAGTCCTACGAAGGCGAAGGTGTGTAGCCCTCTGAAGGTGAGGACGTGAAGTCCTTTGAAGGCGAGGACGTGTAGTCCTCTGATGGCGAGGACGTGTAGTCCTCTAACGGCGAGGGCGTGTAGCCCACTAAAGGCGAGGGCGTGTAGCCCTCCGACGGTGAGGACGTGTAGTCCTCTGAAGGTGAGGGCGTGTAGCCCTACAAAGGTGAGGGTGTGTAGCCCTCTGAAGGTGAGGGCATGCACCCCTCTGAAGGTGAGGACGTGAAGTCCTCTAAAGGCGAGGACGTGTAGTCCTCTGATGGCGAGGACGTGTAGTCCTCTAAAGGTGAAGGTACATGACCCTTTGTAGTCCTCTGAAGGTGAGGGCGTGCAACCCTATGAAGGTGAGGACGTGTAATCCTCCAAAGGTGAGGGCGTGTAGCCCTACAAAGGCAAGGACATGCAGTCCTCTGATGGCGAGGGCGTGTAGCCCTCTGAAGGTGAGGACGTGTAGTCCTCTAAAGGTGAAGGTACATGACCCTCTAAAGGTGAAGACGTGTAGTCCTCTGAAGGTGAGGGCGTGCAGCCCTATGAAGGTGAGGACATGTAGTCCTCCAATGGTGAGGGTTGTAGCCCTACGAAGGCGAGGACGTGCAGTCCTCTAAAGGCGAGGACGTGCAGTCCTCTGATGGCGAGGGTGTGTAGCCCTCTGAAGGTGAGGACGTGTAGTCCCCTGAAGGTGAAGGTACATGACCCTCTGAAGGCGAGGACGTGTAGTCCTCTAAAGGCAAAGGTACATGACCCTCTGAAGGTGAGGAGGTGTAGTCCTCTGATGGCGAGGACGTGTAGTCCTCTGATGACGAGGGCGTGCAGCCCTCTAAAGGCGAGGACGTGTAGTCCTCTAAAAGCGAGGACGTGTAGTCCTCTGATGGCGAGGACGTGTAGTCCTCTGAAGGTGAGGGCGTGCAGCCCTCTGATGGTGAGGATGTGTAGTCCTCTGTAGGTGAGGGCGTGTAGCCCTCTGCAGGAGAGGGCTTGCAACCCTTTGAAGGTGAGGGTACTAGTACCCAAGGGTCCACCCTCATGAGAAATCAAGAGATTGACTCATTGAGAGGGTCAATCATCCCAAATTCAAAAGATTGGACATTAGATGTAGGAAATCTATGTAGTTAACATGATTTTTAGGGATGCCGATGCATGCAACCTTCGTCGTGAAATTTGGTAAATGCGGACTTCATATGAAACAATGCAATGCAATGAAAAGTTGTACAATGTTCATAACATTCTTTCCCTATTTTGTGATTTAGATTTAGATTTAATTTTTTTAGAAAACACAGATTGACTGTCCTTTTGAATTAGGTGATAATTCATGCAACCTTATCCTATCTTTTGCAAATCTCTCCGGGAACTTCCTTAGAGTGTTTGTCTGTTTGATTTAGTCACTTGACCATTTTGGAGTGACGGCAATGGAGCCGTTTGACGTTTAATCAATCCATTGAAATTCTAGGGTTTGTCCCCCTTTTTTTATTAAAAAACATCTACGGGTGAGAACTTTTGATCTGCCCCTATGTTCACTTGAGGCTCATGCATGATGCCCCTAATTGCCCTAGTGTAAGGCTTTGAGGTACCAATTGTTATCTTCCATCATGACCTTGTAGCTGGGAACCTATTGGGTGAGAACTTCTAATCTACCCCTAGGTTCGCTCGAGGTTTATGCATGGTGCCTTTCATTGCCCCAGTGTGGGGCTTTGAGGTACCAATCGTTGTCTTTCGTCATGTCCTTGTAGCAGGGAACCTATTGGGTGAGAACTTCTAATCTGCCCCCAGGTTCACTTAAGGTTTATGCATGATGCCTTTCATTGCCCCAATGTAGGGCTCTAAGGTATCCATCATTGTTTTGTTTCCACAACCTTGTAGCAAGGAAGAATGAAAGAAGGGGTTGATTCTTGCAAAAAGAATTTTCCAAGGACGAGAAATAGTTGAAGGATTTTTTTAATTGACGGGTTAAGTCAAATGACTCCTATTCTTGATAACTCACTTCTCTCTAAAAAGAAAAAAATTTTGGAATGATAAAATGAGGTCACATGAATGTCTATATTTTTACTTGAAAACACAATCAATCAAATGTTTTTTTTTCTTTTTGAAATTTTCTGCTTTACTCGTTGTTTACGGCACCCCACCAACCTGCAGGACGAGTAATCTCTGATTGAACGGTCTTGGAAGTCAACATTCAGGAGCGCAGGTCGCTTTGAGCAAACAAACCAATGGCTTACACTCACATTTCGGTGGAAGTTGAATAAGCAAAGATGTGTTTGTGAGAGGATGAGAGAGACAAGGATGTCAAATTCATCCATTTTAGCATTGTAATTGTGGTTTATAATAATGGCATAAACTTGAAAATCCTGATGAGTCATTAGAGGCATCTAGCAACAGCTTCCAAAATTGCCCCATGTGTGGTGTCGTTTGTCAATGTTAGGATTCACAAGCGATTCTCCTCAAATTTCAGCCAGCCCGCATCAATTAGACCTTGCACCTTACGCTTCAGGGCCCTACAATGCTCAATGGAACACCCCGGGGCTTCTCCATGACAAGCACATGTTGTGTTTGAGTCGTATTCTCAGAGAAATGGAGGTTAATGAACCTTGGCTGGGGTTATGGCTACCATTGAATTATCAGGTAGATATGGGAGCAAGTCAGCATAGGACATCGGAATTAGGGTGAATTCTATAGGCTTTTTCGCTGCAAAATTCATTTCTTGGTTGGTGTTTTGGTTTGTGCTAAAGGTGGTGTTCGTCATTGGAAGTGCAGTAGACAGGCTTTGTGGTTGATTTAGGGATGGCCTTTATGGATAACTGGGTGGTGGGTAAGGAGAAGGTTTGTTATTTGCTGAGTAATGACATTGTTGGGTTGGTGGGAAACTTGGCTGAATAGGAATGGCAGTCACAGCATGGGTTTCTCCCTCATTCTCACCCTCTTCATTTGCCCCAGTTTTTTTGCATTTATCAAAGCATGATGATCAGATTTGCCTCTTTTTAGACCCACTTCGATCATTTCGCCAGCGAAGACCAAATCCGCAAAGCTTGAATGTGTGTAACCCACCATTTTCCATAATAGAACACTAGTAATATGTCAACTATCATTGTTATTATTTCTTTCTTCGTCATTGAGGGAAACACTTGGGCTGCCAGATCCCTCCACCTTTGGGCGTATTCTTTGAAAGATCTGTGCCCCCCTTTTTGCACATGTTCTGTAGTTGCATCCTATCCGAAGCCATTATACTAACATTGCCTAATGAAGGCAACCATTAGGTCCTTCCAAGAATGGACTCGGGAAGGTTCCAAGTTAGTGTACCAGGTAACAGCTACCCTAGTAAGACTTTCTTGGAAGGAATGTATCAGCAATTCCTCATCTTTTGCATATGTCCCCATCTTCTGACAATACATCTTTAGATAGTTCTTGGGGCAAGTAGTCCCCTTGTACTTGTCAAAGTCCAACACCTTGAACTTGGGAGGGGTGATGATATTGGGTACTAGGAACAACTCTTCTAGGTTAGCAAAGGCATAATCTTCACCTCCTTCAATGGCCCTGAGCCTTTCCTCTAGATGATCCAACTTTCCTATTTCTGCCATAGCATGAGGGTTTTTACTTATTGTGGAATGCAAGAGGTGTAGTTGTGGGTGATACTGAGGGCCCTCCAATGTGTTTTGCAGGGTATACCACCAATTGCTTGCCCTTCAGTGGCATATCCGAGGCAAGGCTCAAAGTCGGCTAGATTGTGGTGGGAAATTTCATGTGTCTCCCCCACGGTTTAAGAGACATATGCATGATCAGTTTGGGGTTGTTGGCTCTCAATGGGTATAGGAGTGGAGTTATTAACATTCTCATTGGGAGTGTACTCCACATTGGGTGGCGTATAGTTGGGAGGCAAGTCATATGGCGGGAAGGCGTGCTCATTTTGAATTTGCACATCATGGGGTCGTCCGTACTTCCCAAATCTTTGCCCACCATATCTGAGGTTGGATGATTCATTTGGTTGAGATCAGATGGGGGCATCGGGTTCACCTTAGCAACAGCCCTGGTAGCGGCAACTGCAACCGCATTGGCTTCCATTATCTTCTTCATGCTCATCATGGCCTCCATCATTGTGGCCATTTTCTCTTACATGGCCTCCATGTCGGCCTTCATCTGCTCTTGCACCTCCTCTACTTCACCCATTACTCTAGCTCTAGCACGGGTTTGGTAAGGGCGCCGTAAAGCGTGTTCTTTTCTTTTTGATAACAATGATTAAGTTCATTTTTTTTCAAGGAAAGAATGCAATGAGCAATGCAACCAATGAAAAGCACAGATGTATGTGAATGATGCACAGTATTGCGAATTTTCATGCAGGACATAGGGTTGAATCAATTTAGATTTTCAACATGGTCCATGACATCTTTGTCAACGTGAAACTGGAAGTAACAAGGACATCAACAATCCTAAATGTGTTTGGCAGTAGACGAAGCAGTGATGTAACTCGCTCCATCTTTTGCCCCAATTTTTGCAAGATGGTTACTTCCATATTTCAACTTGACTTGATGAACCTTTTCATAAAAGCATGAGCTTGGTTCAACCCTATAATCCAAGGAATGGCAATTCTGATCGCCAATACTTCAACAACATTTCATAGGGATGAATGACTCGGGCATACTTTAATTATGAAATTGAGATGCCCGAAGAAACATCATTTCCTAGTTAACCATGCATTAGGTACCATGTTCAATCATTTTGTTTTTAAGTGAAGCGGGTTTATGATCCCAACATGGTTGGCTCATGGTACTGAATATATGCAACTAAGAATGCATCATGAATTTTCATGCTTCCCTTTTTGTTTTTGTTTTGCAGAGGAAAATGCAAGGATCATGCATGAGCGAACATGAAAACAAAAGGTATGCAGTTTGTAGAACAAAAAGTATGTTGAACGCATATGCATGACGATGCAATGACTCATGCAAAATGTGATGCTGGAATATGATAACGCAAAAATGCAGGAACTATATGTTCATTATGATGCCATGAAGAGATGCTTATGCGATGCATGATATGAATGCATTTACGGACACGAGGGCCCAGAAAATTATCTCTTCTTACTTGCGCATTTGGGGGTGCAGTGCCCCATGTGTGCAGTTTAAGAAGGTGATATGGATCTTCCGGCTTCCCATGACAAAAGACGAGACCAACATACAACACATGCGTGACGACATGATGTAGACGCGCAAAAGCATAACACGGGGATGCACATAGTACGACAATACCCACAAATAATCATACAGCAAAGGCATACATGACAGTTAGGTTATATGCATGGCAATGTTTAAAAGACACGCAACATGTTTGCTTCGTGCCCCTATTTTAGGGACCTAAATGGGAGGAACCAAAAGGCCTTTTAATGATAATTCCCAAGGTGGTCATATCTCTCTTGATGGTTTCTAGAGGTATCATCCCCTTCGACAAACATATTGCGGCAGTAGGGACTACCAACAACAATATGTTATCAAAGAGAAAAACTCTAGATGAGGGTTCACTGTTATCAAGCAAGTCAGAGACCTAGCATGACCACAGATTCACCTCATTGAAGTTCAAAGATCCAGCCTCCATAGAAGCTTCTCAAGCAATCTTCCATCAAGTGGTATTATAGCACAAGAGTTTCAAGTAGGTGCTCCTTAAACCTCCATTAATCTTCAACTTTACCTTCTCCTCCATTGTTGTTTCTTCATTTTTCTCCATGTATTTCCTCATATTTCTTGTGTTTACTATGGTTAACATGATTCTTTATAATTTCCACAGATTAAACTTTCTATAGAAGCTAGATTTGATTTTCTATGGTTCAAATTTCTTGTTCTTGTTCTTGAACCATGAATTGTGTTGAGTTTAGGTTTCTCTGAGTTTTGTCTTGCTATTTTTTGTGGTTGAAACCTGAACTATAAAATTCTTACAAAAACATCAAAGTAGAAGAAAACCTCAAAAATCTAGAGTGACATATTCACCTATTGTAGTTTTGTCATAAAAATCATGTTTAGTCATGATACTTGTCACATAAGATTCCTTATGTTGGGCGGAATTTTATTTTTCTTGTTTCTTTGTCTAACTCATTTGTTCATGAGTTATGAATTTTTTTTCCTATTATTTGATTTGATTCAAATCTTGCATGTTAATTAGTCCTTAACATGTTCATGCATAATTCTTAGAGAGTCTTTGATTGTGAACCATTTCTTGAACTTTTAGGTTTCCTTATGATTGTGTCTATTGTGAATTTGAGTTTTGGTGATTGAATTGGTAGCTGAAATTTTGATCCTAAGTGAATATTGAACTCCTAAAACTGTGGTAAACAAGCCTAGTGAGTTCAACATGTGGAAGCAAAGCTTCATGATGAATCAAAAATGATTCAAAGGTGTTTTGATGACAACAAAAGATGATGACAAAGGTGATGAACAAAAAGATCAAAGATCAAAAAACATCTCAAGTGAATCAAGAACAAGTCAAGAGTTCAAGAATCAAGAAGAATTCAAGACTCGAGAAGAAAGCCTACAATCAAGAATCAAGATTCAAGATTCAAGATCTCAAGAATCAAGATCAAGATTCAAGACTCAAGATTCAAGAATGAAGAAAAGACTCAATCAAGATAAGTATTAAAAAGTTTTTTCAAAACTTTGAATAGCACATGAGTTTTTGACAAAACCTTTACCAAAGATTTTTTACTCTGGTAATCGATTACCATATTGTTGTAATCAATTACCAGTGGCAAAATGAGTTTGAAAAAGTTTTCAAACTGAATTTACAATGTTCAAAATATTTTCAAAAGGCTATAATCGATTACAATGTTTTGGTAATCGATTACCAGTGTCCTTGAACGTTGAAATTCAAATTTAAATGTGAAGAGTCACGTTGTTTCACTCAAAAGCTTTGTGTAATCGATTACACTTTTTGGTAATCGATTACCAGTGTTTGTTTCTGAAAAATCTAAATATGTAACTCTTCAAAAAGGTTTTGACTTTTTCAAATGGGTTTTAAGTTTTTCTAAAAGTTATAACTCTTCTGAATGGCCTTCTTTACCAGACATGAAGAGTCTATAAAAGCAAGGCTTTGTTTTGCATTTTAAATCAATCTTTCCAACAAAAATCTTGAACAATTATTCATACAATCCTTTACAAGCCTTGAATCTCTTTGAACTTCTTCTACTTCTTTGTACCAAAAGCTTTCTGAAGTTTTCTAGTTTTCTAAACCTTGAAAACTTGTGCTATTCATCTTTTCATTCTCTTCTCCTTTTGCCAAAAATAATTCGCCAAGGACTAACCGCCTGAATTCTTTTTGTGTCTCTCTTCACCCTTTTCCAAAAGAACAAAGAACTAACCGCTTGAATTCTTTTGTGTCTCCCTTCTCCCTTGTCAAAGAATTCAACACGACACAGTCTGAGAATTCTTTTGATTCTTCCCATTCCCTAATACAAAAGCGTTCAAAGGTTTAACCGCCTGAGAATTCTTTTGTATCCCCATTCACAAAGTATCAAAGATTTAACAGCCTGAGATCTTTGTCTTAACACATTGGAGGGTACATCCTTTGTGGTACAATTGAGGGTACATCTACTTGGATTTGACTGAGAACAAGAGAGGGTACATATCTTGTGGATCAGTTCTAGTGGAGGGTACATCCACTAGGGTTTCAAAGAGAACAAGGGAGGGTACATCCCTTGTGGATCTTTGCTTGTAAAATGATTTTTACAAGGTTGAAAGAAATCTCAAGGACCGCAGGTCGCTTGGGGACTGGAGGTAGGCACGAGTTGTTGCCGAACTAGTATAAAAACTCTTGTGTGTTTGTTTCCTTCTTCCCTACTCTTTTACTTTCCACTGTGCATTTAATTTCCGCTTTTACTTTTTGTTAAGTTTCTCTTCTACTCCTCATTCTCTTAACAATTTAGTAAAAGCCATAAAAGAGTAATTTTTTTAATTAGTAAAGGTTTAGGAATAATTAATTCAACCCCTCTTCTTAATTATTCTGAGGCCACTCGATCCAACAAGTGGTATCAGAGCAGGTTTCTTGTAGAATGGTCTCTTTAGATTCTTTGTATTTCAAAAGTATTTTCAGGAATAGGTTATTTCAAGATCATGATGAAGACCAAGTCAACTTATGTCTCATGACAAAATCTGATGAGAATAATAAAGAAGATTCTATAAGGAAGAAATGGTACATAGATAGTGGATGTTCCAAGCACATGACGGGTGATGTATCAAAATTCACAACTATTTCTCCCAAGAAAAGTGGACATGTTACATATGGCGACAACAACAAGGGAAAAATTATTGGAGTCGGCAAAATAGGTACAAGTTCTTCTACTCCTATTGAAAATGTGTTGCTTGTAGAAGGTTTGAAGCATAGCTTATTAAGTGTTAGTCAATTATGTGATAAAGGATAAAGTATCTTTTGATTCTGAAAAATGCGTTATTAAGCATGAGCATGACAAAGATATTGAACATATAGGTTTTAGAGAAAATAATGTTTACATGATTGATCTAAAACAAAAATTTGTAAATGATAGATGCTTTTTAAGTAAAGATTGTGATCCATGGTTATGGCATAAGAGAATTGCTCATATTAACATGGATAATCTAAATAGGTTAATTTCAAAAGATCTAGTTATTGGATTGCCTAAATTAAAATTTGAAAAAGATAAGTTATGTGATGCATGCCAAAAAGGTAAACAAACAAGAGTATCCTTTAAATCTAAAAATATTGTTTCCACCACTCAACCATTGCAATTATTACACATGGATTTGTTTTGACCATCTAGGGTCATGAGCTTTGGTGGAAGTTACTATGCATTAGTAATTGTTGATGATTATTCTAGATATACTTGGACTTTATTTCTTACTCATAAAAATGATGCATTTCATGCATTTAGAAAACTTTCCAAAGTAATTCAAAACAAAAAGAATCTCAAAATTATCTCCATCAGAAGTGATCATGGAGGTGAATTTGAAAACAATGATTTTGAAATGTTTTGTGATGAGTATGGAATAGAACACAATTTTTCTGCACCTAGGACACCCCAACAAAATGGAGTAGTAGAAAGGAAAAATAGAGCCCTAGAAGAAATTGCTAGAACTCTTTTAAATGACACACCTCTTCCAAAATACTTTTGGGCAGAAGCGGTTAACACCGCATGTTATATTATGAATAGAGCCTTAATCAGACGCATTCTTAAGAAAACCCCATATGAACTTTTCAACAATAGAAAACCAAACATTGCACATTTACATGTTTTTGGATGTAAATGTTTTGTTCTAAACAATGGTAAAGAAAGCCTAGGAAAGTTTGATGCCAAGGAAGATGAGGGTATCTTCCTTGGATATTCCTTACATAGTAAAGCATTTAGAATATACAACAAGAGAACCATGACAATTGAGGAATCAATACATGTTACTTTTGATGAAACTAATATTACCTCCCCAAGAAAGGAGTTAGTTGATGATATTGCAGATGCTTTTGAAGACACTCAAAATGAAGAAAGAAATCTGAAAAGAAAGAGAGATGATGAAGACAAGGATGATCAAGATGACACAGCACAAGAAAATGATAATCTTCCCAAAGAATGGAAAACTTCAAGAAATCATCCTCTTGACAACATCATCGGTGATATCTCAAAAGGGGTAACAACTAGACACTCTCTTAAAGATTTATGCAATAATATGACATTTGTTTCATTAATAGAACCTAAAAAATTTAAAGAAGCTATTATAGATGATCATTGGATAATAGTTATGCAAGAAGAATTAAATCAATTTGAAAGAAATGATGTATGGGAATTAGTAGAAAAACCTTCAGATTATCCAATCATAGGAACTAAATGGGTGTTTAGAAATAAATTAGATGAAAATGGTATAGTAATTAGGAATAAATCTAGACTTGTAGCGAAAGGATATAACCAAGAAGAAGGTATAGACTATGAAGAAACTTTTGCACCTGTAGCTAGATTAGAAGTCATTAGGATGTTATTAGCATATGCATCTATTATGAATTTTAAACTATATAAAATGGATGTCAAAAGTGCTTTCTTAAATGGTCTAATTCAGGAGGAGGTATATGTGGAACAACCTCCTGGGTTTGAAGATTCACAAAAACTAGACCATGTCTATAGATTAAAGAAAGCACTTTATGGCCTAAAACAAGCACCTAGGGCTTGGTATGAAAGATTAAGTAAATTTCTATTAGAAAAAAAATTTACTAGAGGGAAAGTAGATACCACCTTATTTATAAAAAGAAAGGATAATGATAATTTGTTAGTACAAATTTATGTTGATGATATAATTTTTGGATCTACTAATGAATCTTTGTGCAAGGAGTTTTCTATTGATATGCAAAGTGAGTTTGAGATGTCCATGATGGGTGAGTTAAATTACTTTCTTGGACTACAAATCAAACAAACAAATGATGGGATCTTTGTCAATCAAGCAAAGTATTGCAAAGAACTCATTAAGAGATTTGGAATGGAAAACTCAAAACACTTGGCTACTCCTATGAATACAAATTGTTATCTTGACAAAGATGAATCTGGACAACCTGTTGATCCGAAGCAATACAGAGGTATGATTGGATCTCTACAAGTAGGCCAAATATTATGTTTAGTGTATGCATGTGTGCCAGATTTCAATCAAATCCAAAGTTTTCACATTTATTGGCAGTAAAAAGAATCATAAGATGTATATTAGGAACAGTTAGTTTAGGATTATGGTATCCTAAGAATTCTTTATGTAACCTAGTAGGATACTCAGATTCAGACTTTGCTGGATCAAAAACAGATAGGAAAAGTACTAGTGGTACATGTCAATTCATAGGGTCTGCACTTGTTTCTTGGAATAGCAAGAAACAAAATAGTGTAGCTTTATCCACAGCAAAAGTAGAATATATTTCTGCTGGTAGTTGTTGTGCACAAATTTTGTGGATGAAACAACAACTATCTGACTATGGCATAGTATTAGATCACATTCCCATAAAATGTGACAACACAAGTGCCATAAACATATCTAAGAATCCAGTTCTTCATTCTAGAACCAAGCATATAGAAATTAGGCATCATTTTATTAGAGATCATGTTTTAAAAGGTGATGTTGTTTTAGAATTTGTAGATACTAAAAAAGCAACTTGCAGACATCTTTACAAAACCACTAAGTAAAGATACCTTCTATAACATTAGAAGAGAATTAGGACTAATAGATGTTAGTGACTTATCAAAATAAATCTCTATATTATTATATTTGAACAATTTATTATTTCCTTATTTGCATGGTTTGGTTGAACAAGTATGTTATTTGACTATGTGGATTTTATAAGTTAATCTGTTTATGATTGTTGCTTCATGGTTTTTACTTCATGATGTGGTTAATATTTTTTATGAATGTTGTATGAATGTTTAAGATATATTTGCATACTTTAAGTTTGATACGCACTTTGGCTTTTTGTTGATGCCAAAGGGGGAGAGAAATAGGGATAAATCAAGAACTCACATGAGTAATCAATTTAATTTTAAGATAAGCATAAATTCAAAAACAAAGGGGGAGCATTTATAAGAGTGATCGACTAGGAAAAAGTGTGTGTATGTTTCTTGATTTCAGAAGTTGTCATCATAAAAAAGGGGGAGATTGTGGAAGCACAGCTTCATGATGAATAAAAAATGATTCAAAGGTGTTTTGATGATAACAATGATGACAACAAAAGATGATGACAAAGGTGATGAACAAAAAGCTCAAAGATCAAAGAACATCTCAAGTTAATCAAGCACAAGTCAAGAGTTCAAGAATCAAGAAGAATTCAAGACTCAAGAAGAAAGCCTACAATCAAGATTCAAGATCTCAAGAATCAAGATCAAGATTCAAGACTCAAAATTCAAGAATGAAGAAAAGACTCAATCAAGATAAGTATTAAAAAGTTTTTTCAAAACTTTGAATAGCACATGAGTTTTTGACAAAACCTTTACCAAAGAGTTTTTACTCTGGTAATCGATTACCATATTGTTGTAATCAATTATCAGTAGCAAAATGAGTTTGAAAAAGTTTTCAAACTAAATTTACAACGTTCCAAATATTTTCAAAAGGCTGTAATCGATTACAATGTTTTGGTAATCGATTACCAGTGTCCTTGAACGTTGAAATTCAAATTTAAATGTGAAGAGTCACATTGTTTCACTCAAAAGCTTTGTGTAATCGATTACACTTTTTTGGTAATCGATTACCAGTGTTTGTTTCTGAAAAATCTAAAGATGTAACTCTTCAAAAAGGTTTTGACTTTTTCAAATGGGTTTTAAGTTTTTCTAAAAGTTATAACTATTCTGAATGGCCTTCTTTACCAGACATGAAGAGTCTATAAAAGCAAGGCTTTGTTTTGCATTTTAAATCAATCTTTCCAACAACAATCTTGAACAATTATCCATACAATCCTTTATAAGCCTTGAATCTCTTTGAACTTCTTCTTCTTTGTACCAAAAGCTTTCTGAAGTTTTCTGGTTTTCTAAACCTTGAAAACTTGTGCTATTCATCTTTTCATTCTCTTCTCCCTTTGCCAAAAAGAATTCGCCAAGGACTAACCGCCTGAATTCTTTTTGTGTCTCTCTTCTCCCTTTTCCAAAAGAACAAAGGACTAACCGCTTGAATTCTTTTGTGTCTCCCTTCTCCCTTGTCAAAGAATTCAACACGACACAGTCTGAGAATTCTTTTGATTCTTCCCATTCCCTAATACAAAAGCGTTCAAAGGTTTAACCGCCTGAGAATTCTTTTGTATCCCCATTCACAAAGTATCAAAGGTTTAACAGCCTGAGATCTTTGTCTTAACACATTGGAGGGTACATCCTTTGTGGTACAAGTAAAGGGTACATCTACTTGGGTTTGACTGAGAACAAGAGAGGGTACATCTCTTGTGGATCAGTTTTGGTGGAGGGTACATCCACTAAGGTTTCAAAGAGAACAAGGGAGGGTACATCCCTTGTGGATCTTTGCTTGTAAAAAGATTTTTACAAGGTTGAAAGAAATCTCAAGGACCGCAGGTCGCTTGGGGACTAGAGGTAGGCACGGGTTGTTGCCGAACCAGTATAAAAACTCTTGTGTGTTTGTTTCCTTCTTTCCTACTCTTTTACTTTCCACTATGCATTTAATTTCCGTTTTTACTTTTTGTTAAGTTTCTCTTCTACTCCTCATTCTCTTAACAATTTAGTAAAAGCCATAAAAGAGTAATTTTTTAATTAGTAAAGGTTTAGGAATAATTAATTCAACCCCCCCTTCTTAATTATTCTGAGGCCACTCAATCCAACCCAACATACATAGGAAGGTTGAAAGTAAGCATAAGGCAATCAATATACCTTGCTTAAAAAATTCGAAGTCTTAAATTGCTGGTGCTGGTAGCTTGAACATACGAACTTGTGAAAATTACTGGGAATCGGTCACTACAATATTTAAGCTGAAATTTTTACTGAATTTTCTAGACATCTGGAAAAAATTAGGAAAAAAGAACCAAGTGATTTGGATAAAATGAAAAAATAATAAAAATCACACAAGTTGGCAGGAAAATCAATGTACAGGAAAAAAAGTGAAAGGGAAGTGTGCTTGTTGTTTTGGCTCAAAATTTGTTCTATAATTGGTGCATATTTGATGCCAATCTTAGTTCTTAAATTTCAATTGAAAAGTAGTGTGAAAAAAGTGCCAAAACTAGAGGTTTCTTTATGCTTTTTTTTTTTGTGTTTTTACTTTACTCTAGAGTCATTCTAGGTTTCTCTTTGAGTCCTAGCTTGCTTTTATATGCCTTTCATTGCTTTAATTGTTGAATAATCCTTGAAAATTTGTCTTGTTAAAACTCTATTGGTTTAGTTTTCATTTAATTTTTTGGTCTTTGGTTATTTCTTGTCTCTTTGTTTCCTTGTTTGTGAGTTGCCATATAGGGAATTGGAAAGGAGGATTGGTGTCGTCCCTTGAAGAATTTGAGTCAAGAAGCAATGGTCCAACCTCCTTAAGAGCTATTGGACTAAGAAACACTCCAAATTGAGTGAAACACCAAAGAGAGAATAACCACCAAAATTGAGGACTTTTTTTTTGTAATTTTGTAATTGACAATATGCTTTGCTATCAAATTTGGTAACAAAAAGGCCTTTCATTGGAAGTAAGTTGGGAGCCTCCAATAGGTCACCCTACTTCCATTTGTGTAATAATTTTAGGCAATTTTCCCTTAGGATAGTGAGTGTTTTGTTGGGAACCTTAAATAAGGTCATCCAAACACTCTTAGGATCCGCCTAGTTTACATTTCTTGTACTTTAATTTCTTGCTTACTTTCATAGTTATCTTCTTTACTAGTCACGACTAGTTTATCTTGTTATTGCATAATACTTTCTTCTTGCTTATCATGCTTATCTTGAGTTCTTTTGAATCCTAGATTTTACCTTTTTGCAAACCCCCAATAAGAAAGAACCACAACTTAGGAACCAACAAGAGTCATCATTCATGTAGTGTTAATGGTGAGGGTATTAGTCATAAGGACCATCTATCTAGAATCTTAGATGAGTTGAGTTCTCTCAAGTTATGGAAAGAAAAACTAGAAAGAAAAGAAAGAGGAAAAGAGAGGGTTGAAATAAATCAAGATGAGAGGGAACAAAAAAGGGAAGAAGAAAGAAGGAAAATACTAAAAGAGTTAAGAAAAGAAAAACATTCCTCCTATAGTAGTCATAACTCTTGCAAGAGCCTAAGTGATGAACTTCGTGACTATTATGAAGGAAGGCATAGGTCACATCTTAGACCTCACTCCCATAGGAGAGAAAAGGAAAGAAATCCTCAAGAGGCTAACATTAACCTCCCATACTTCCATGGGAAGGACAATGTAGAGGCTTACTTAAATTGGGAAATAAGGGTAGAGCAACAACTTAAAAAGAAAGTCTACTTCAAAATCTTATGGCTCTCACTCTTACCCAAAGAAAGATCAAGGTCAAGGAATCTTAAAGGCGGCATCTTCTAAGCCCAAAGATGATAAGGGGAAGACAATAGAAAAGCAACCCCATAAGGCTAGTATGCAAGAGAAGACTAGCTCTATAAACTCGCTTAGCGCACAAGGCACGCTTAGCGAGTTCTCTGATTAGCACCTATGTTCAGGGAAGTACTCGCTTAGCGTGGTAGGCGCGCTCAGCGAGTTCTTCAGGAAAATGCTTATATTTAACAAATATTGATGAACTCGCTTAGTGCGCTAAGCGAATTCATTGCATTTTCCAGAAAAAAATGCAGAAACAGTGGCGCGTTTTCTTCCATATTTTGGGCCTCTACCTGGTGGATTAAACATGCACAACCCTCAATATAGTTTTCAGACACAAAATGAACCTAGCGTTTTCAACTTTAAACTATTCTTAAAATAGCAAAACCCTAAAAGTTTAAACCTACTCTAGAGTTGTCTATCCTAAGGTTTGATAAAATAACAGAGAAAAAGATCAAGGAACTTATTAGTGCTGCGAATGATCGATGAGAACAAAAGGATGCAAAGCCAAAGAAACAAAACACACATAGAGCAGTTTGAGGGAGAGAGGGAGCAGAAAGGGCGCAAATTTTTGGAAAGTGGATGTAACTGACATTACACCTACTAAGAACATTTCATTCTTTTCGCTTAGTGGTGATGTTCGCTAAGCGAGAAGGCGAGACGTTTGGTTTCTCAAGTTTTTCCGCTCAGCGGCCCGCGCTTAGCCAAATTCAAAATTCATTTTTTTTTTTGCACAGAATTTGACTTAGCGTGAGGGTGTTGTCACTTAGTGAGATCTGCAGATCAGAAAACTTGCAACTTCCGCTAAGCCAAGCTCTAGTCCGCTTAGCTGAAATTATGCATTTTAAGTGCAGGGGAGCTGTCGCTGAGCGGTTAATAGCATCGCTTAGCGCGCATACTGCCGCAAGAGTTGAGCTCAGTGACCATGAATGGCACTAAGCTACATCAAATGCAGTTTAATCTGCAAGATAGTCCGCTTAGCCAGCAATTTACGTGCTTAGCCCCATGGCCCTCAATTCTAGCCGCAATGAATTGTTCTTGGTGACACTGGGTCTCGCTTAGCCAAGGTGAAGCCATCGCTCAACGATCAGCATGTCACTTAGTTGAATCCAACTCGAATTGATTTTGGCTTAGCTTAACCTTGGCTAGCTTAGCAGAAATAATCAGCCTCAGATGCCAGGGTTGTGCGCTAAGCACTTGAAACTCGTGGCTTAGCTCATGAACGATTATACATTTAGCGAGAAGCAGGCGCTTAGCGAAAGGATTGATTTTCAAAATAATTTTCTGAGTTTTAAACTTAGTCCTTTCCCAAGAAATTGAAACCCTTAATTTTACCATTCAAAGGGAGGCTGATATGCTCCAATGTTCAGATTATACAACAAGTTCCCAATGATCCAATGCATGAAAAAAACAAAAATAACACAAGTTGAAACTGGGTTGGCAGGGAGCGCTTCTTTAACGTCATTAGCTTGACGCTTTTACCTCATAAGGCGATCTTATGTTTTGGTTCTCACCTTTAGAACCTCTTGACCTTCTCCCATTACTTGCAAGCAAACATTGTATTCTGGAGCAGGCTTGTCTTCAACAAACAAGTCAAAATCAATTTTATGGTCTTCAAAACCTAACTCCAGCTTCCTCTTCCCCATGTCAACTATGCAGCTTGTTGTCAACATGAATGGCCTCCCCAAGATTACAGGGATGCCAGTATCTTCAGAGATATCCATGACCACAAAGTCTGCTAGGAAGATAAAATGCTTGACCCTGACCAATACATCTTCAATTACTCCGTAGGACCTGGTAATGGAGCGGTCAGCTAATTGTAGAGTCATTCGAGTGGGCATAATCTCCAACTCTCCAAATCTTCTGCACATGGAGAGTGGCATCAAATTAATGTTGGCTCCCAGATCAATAAGAGCCTTTCCCATATTGACTTCTCCTATTGAACAAGGAATGGTTACACTCCCAGGATCTTTATGCTTAGGTGGAAGAATCTTTTGGATCACAACACTACAATTTCCTTCCACTATGATGTTTTCCTGATGAATGTACTTGTGCCTCCTTGTCAACATATCTTTCAAAAATTTAGAGTAGAGTGGCATTTTGACATCCTGGAAATTTCTACCCGGAATTTTGTAAACGATGCATTTTGAATATATATATATATATATATATACTCCTGGTAGGAGTAGGTATATTGGGGAAAAGATACGCGGGTTAGGCTAATTAACGAAGAGAAATCCATAACTGGACAATTATAGATTAATTCTCAATTAATTAGTCTAAAAAAATAATCGTTTTGCGTGCAACTTAAAATTTAACAAAACCAACCTCTAAACCACGCTCGGGGTTTCATTCTAAGCGTTTTGATATATATATTGCTTACTTTCGAAAACGGGCTCCGACGGGTGCAGAGAAACGCGAGGGACTGGAACCATAGAAACGGCACACGAACCGAGGCAGGATTTTAGCATTTCAAAAGGTCAGATTTTTCTCTTCTTGTGGCTGAGTATGAGTCACATCAAGAGAAAAAGTGGGCCCCTTTTTGCTCCACTCAAAAGGATACATGTGGTACAGCTTTTAAAAATAGAGCCTTTTTAAAACACAAAGCCACGTTCTCTCTCTCTTCACTCACTCAGCCAAAAAGTTCAGAAGCTTTTCCCTCACTCTCACGTTGCTTTTTCCTCCCTTTCTCCTCCACCATTAAAGCCTCCATCAAAGCTCCAAACTTTACTCACCATTTCTACTCCAAATCGCAAAAGGAAGCCATTTTCGGAGTCGTGAAGCGCATCTCAACGTTGTGGGACTTCAAATTTCAGGTTTGGGTAGACTTCTTCTCACATGATTTTCGTGGGTATTGGGTGTTTGGGAGATATGATGGGTAGTTTTACTAGGTTTATGCCTTATGGTAGTTATTTGTGAAGGAATTTGTTGAAAGCATGCTAAAATTATCATGTTTGATGTGAGTCAAATTTACCCATTCTGTTTTAGGGTTTTATGATTATGCTTTGTGATGGTTGTGTGCTGAAATTGATGATAGAAAACTGATAGAGATGAAGGGTAGAGCTAACCGAGGGTTAAAAAGTGAGAATGGTAGTGATAGGAGTGGAAAAGTGTGAGGCTTTGAGGGTTTGAAAAGCTAAATCTGGATTTAGTGGTAATTGGAGGCTAAAGTGAGTTAATCCTAGTTTAAAATGTCATTTAGGACTTGTGGGAAAGCTTGGGCTGAGCAAATGAGGAAAATGAGTGACCAAAGTGAAAGCAAGAGCCATTTCTAGGGTAAATTGGGTGTTGAGGGGTCAAATTTTGATTCGGTGGAGTTTTCATCGTAAAACCAGTTTGAGCAAGTTTAGATTAATGTTATAGACTTGTTTGAGATGAGAGTTTGCTCCAAAATTACCCCATTCTCATTTTCACTTCTCAAACCTTGAAAATCCACTAAATTGAGGGGTTTTAGATACCTAGATTTTGAATTGCCTTGGTCTGAAGCTTGTTTTTGGTTTAGATATGATTTATATATGAATTAGGACTTGTAGGATCCAATTTGAGCAAAATTCGATGAAGGCAAGAGGGATTTCGAAAATCTGCACTATTATGCAGAAAATTGCTGTTGAAATGTGCAGCAGAATTTTGTGCTTGTGCAGAAAATGCTTATGCATTGCTGGTTATGGGAAAGGTAGTATATATTGGGTTCTGGACGTTTTCTAGCAGATCCCAACAGTCAAAATGTAGACTTATGTACTAGGGACCTCCAGTAAAATTTTGCGAGTCAATCCAACGGTTAACGAATCGGAACGAAGAGAATGTTACTGGGGTATTTGAGTAAGGAAAGCTGTGGTATTGGAATGTGTTTTTGGGCAGAGTTTTCTGCCCCTGCCCTGTTTTCTTGGTTTAGGGTAGTTCATGATGTTTGGATATTGAATTTCTTGGATATTGAGGAAGCTTGGAGGGGTTGATGGGGACCCGGTGCTAAGAGGAACGAGGATAAGGGCTACATGGGAGCATGTAAGCTCAGTTGAAGGTGGGCAACTGGGGATGGTGGGTTCATGTGTGATTTGTGGATGTGGGAGAGTTGATTTGCACCATCGCCCGATCTCCACCTAGTACCACATATGACGGGTACCATATAATCCTACAAGCTTGAAGTGAGAAAGTGTGGAAGAGTCAGTCTTCCTACTTTTATTTGTTGACCACAAAGTGGTACCTGGAGATATGTCGCGGGGGTCAGGAGACCTTGGGGACGTCAGGTGGGGTGCTATTTCCCAAAACCAAGCTTGACCAATCCCGACCCAACCCGGGCATAGTCAGTCAGTGAGAACCTGTGACGTACCTAAATAGGCGAGCTCCTGGCAGTCAACCAATAAAAGAACAAAGACCACATGTGGATGCCAGTCCTAGTGATAGAGGTGTCGTCATCTAAAGAAGACCCTGAGGAGGACCCAGAGGAGTTACCTCCCGAGCCTGTTGTGGATGCTCTTGACTTTCCAGAGGGTGATGAGGACCCACTCCCTGATGTGGATTCTCCAGAGGACGTCATGTCAGCATCTGAGGCAGACTCTACAGAGGAGAGCGGCCCTGGAGGGATAGCGACTAGTGGAAACTCTTCATCATAGTAGACAGCTCCTTAGACTAGGTTTACATACTTTTTGGGGGTGGGTGTATCTAGTACAGACTATTAGGTTTACTCTTTTGGTTTTTGGATGGGTAGACCTATTGTATAGGAATTTGATGATTGTATATATGTGGCTGAAGCCACCACAGTGGATACCTTTGCTCTGGATGTCACTATGTATTTTGCAAACTCCCATATTTTGGACAGTTTTAGATGATGAATGTACTTATGTTTAATCTTGTTATTTGAAAAGAAAGCGTTAACAAACTTTATTTGAAAGAGAGTTCACCGACCGCATTTTATTTTATTATTTTTCACATGACGACCTAAAGTAATGGCTGGCATACTTTTCTTTTTGAAAGAGCAAAATAGTTTAGAGGTTATGAGTGATCAGAAAGAAATGACTCCGAATAGAGTTGTGAACTGGCCATTCAGGACTCTATGGTGATAATTTTCCTTCTGAACTTAATTACTGTGAAAAAGAGAGAGAAATGAAAAAGAAAAAGAAAAAAAAATCCCATGGTTTTTGCTATTTAAATCATTACTATTAAACCAGTCATTATTTAGGGACGCCACAACATCTGCTGCAGAGCTTCGCCAAAGGGCATAGTTATTTCCAATTTCCTGAAAATATCAAAAAATCTTGCCAAATGACAATCTTTTTCTTTCTTGGAAGGTACCACAGGATATGGTACTTCCACACCTTTGTCCACAACCTTTCCACTTCCACTCTTCTTTGAAATATTTTTTTTTCTTCTTTTTCATTTTTCTCATTTTCTATTTCTTTTTCTCCTTCTTTTTCTTTTTCTTGGTTCTCCATCTCTTTATTCTGGACCATTATTTTCTTCCCCTTTTCCTGATTCTTTTTACCATTCACATCATTTTCCTTCACCTCAGCACCTGTCTTTTCACCCATTTTCTCCTTGTACCCCACACTCTCTTCATCCTCAGCTTCCACAAACTTTTTACTCCTAGTCATCACAGCCTTGCATTCCTCCTTAGGATTATTTTCCGTGTTTGCTCCAAAACTGTTGGATGACTTGTCAGCTATCTGCTTGGCCAGTTGTCCCACCTGGACCTCAAGGTTCTTTAGTGCTGACTCAATACTCTTATGATTTGACATCGTTACCTACATAAACTGAGTAAAGGTCTCTTCCAACTTAGTCGTCCTCTGAAAGATGTTAGGCCCTTGTTGAATTGGCATGTTTGAGGATCCATCCTGGTCTTTATTGAACTAGTTGTCAGGGTGTGTCCTCCACTGTCCTTGCTGATTATAAGGACCTTGCTGGAAGCCTGAAAATCCTCCTTGAGTATACCCTTGCCTCTGCTGATTCCCCATGAAATGAATTTCTTGAGTGTTTTATTCAGTGGAGATGCATTGGCCTGTCTCATGAGCTTCACCGCAAATGGTACAACCCGTGACCTGCAAAATAGAAGAATGTGTAGGTTGTCCAATCGACAATTTAGTTGGCAGCTTACCAAGTGTTTCCGTTAGGATCTCAAGTTTCTTAGATAGCAACTTGTTCTATGCCAACAAAGCATCATATGATGTTAGCTCCAACAGGCTCTTCTTTGTGGGTTGATGGGTTCTGCCCTTAGAATGGCATGATCACTGGCTAACATGTTCTCTATGAGCTCAGTTGCTTCTTCTGGGGTTTTCAACTTTATTTTCCCCCCAACAGAAGCATGTAGTAATTGCTTGGTTTGTGGTCTCAGCCCATCTATGAACATATTCAATTGGATTGGCTCGGAGAATCCATGGGTGAGAGTTCTTCTTAGTAAGTCTCTGAATCTCTCCAACGCCTCACTCAAGGATTCATCAGGGAATTGATTCAGCAGTCTTAGTTTCTGGGAAATACTTCTTTAGGAATTTTTCCACAACTTCTTCCCAGGTTTTAAGACTGTTACCTTTGAATGAGTGGAGCCACCTCTTGGCTTTTCCTGCCAGTGAAAATGAGAAAAGACTGAGTCTGATAGCTTCATCTGGTACACCGACAATCTTAACAGTGTTGCAAATCTCAATAAATGTTGCCAAGTGTGCATAGGGATCTTCATTAGGTAATCCTTGAAATAAATTCCCTTGTATCAGATGGATCAAAGAATATGGGTTGGTGATGTTGTGCGCTTGCACTTCAGGACATGCAATGCTAGTGAAAAATTGTGGTACCGAGCTACTTGAATAGTCTTCAATGGTAGTCCTCTGATCGTGCTCATCTACCATGGTAGCAGTTTTAGACAATTGATTAGTGGATTCCCTTGATGATGGTGAATTAGGTGATGATGAATCAGAAAAATGGGTCTCTTCCTCAAGAATGGATGCAACTGTTCTGCCTTGCAACAATTTCCTTCTCCTCTCAGCCCTGTTCCTTGTCAGTGTAGGTTCAATTTCTAAGTCCAAAGGAACTAAAGTGCATGTGGGAGATCTATGCTTAAACAGTACAAGCAGAACAATAGTTATCCAGTTCAATACGAAAATACAAATATAAATTAAAGAACAAATATTCATAGAAACAATCAAAGAATAAAAAATAAAGAATAGACACCTAAGAACGAGCTAACTTCCCAAATAAAAAGAAGTTCCCCGGCAACGACGCCAAAAACATGTTCGCGGCCGACAAGTGTACCGGATCGCAGAAGTAGTATAAAATGGTAAGAACCGAGTATCGAACTCTCGGGGAACTTGTGTTATCTGGCAAGCTATTTCGGTAAATAGGTGTCTGGTATGAAAAGATGATTGTGGTTATGAACAAGTATGTAAACTATCTATGCAAAAAGAAAGAAAATCACGCAAGAGAAATGTTGTGTAAAAAACAAGTAGAGAACGCGTTGGTCTTCCTAATAGGTTCTTGATGTTAAAATGGATGTTCTCTATCTAACAATGCTCATGTATTCCTATGTTGTCTCCTGGACTGCTAGACCCCGAGTCCTCTTGATAGCCTAGCCTAATCCTGATCAAGCCTCGTCCGCAGATTCCTCTTGTAATACTAAACTTAACCAGGACCACATTAAGACACACATACACAACTAAGTTCTTGTACCCCGATTCCTCGTGATAGTACAACAACTTAGCCCCGTACTATCAAGGACTTTAGAATCAAACCAGTTTCCACTATTGAATGACCCTAACAAAGCATGCATCTACGTGATCAAGGTAAAGGCATACTGGAATGAAAAGCATATAGCACAGAGAACACACTAAACATCATTACATAGATAGAAATATATTTATATCAGCTACCTATAGGGAAGATCCAACAGAGGATTTAGCTTTCCATAGTCCGGAAACCTCCTTTACAATAAAGAGAAGAACAAGATGAAAGATTGCAAAAATACAAGTGGTGAGGATGTCTCCTTCACCTCTAGGATCTCACAATCACTTATAAACTCATCTCAAGCTCTTAGAACAGCTTCCGCTTCGAGCTCTCGTCTCTGCAGATCTTTACACAGTAAAATCTCTCAGAACTCTTTGGAACTTGGACCTTTCTCTCTCTAGAACTTCCTACACATGCAAAAGCTTCAAGCCAACGCCAGACTCTCGTGCATGCAGAGGCTTCTCAAGAAAAAATGTCAAACTCCCCCCAAAAATCTGATTTCAAGCTTAAATAGGTGGGTTGGTTTGTGCTCGCACGCTTAGCACAAATCTAAATCGCTTAGTGCGCATAAGTGAATTTTGGCTTAGCGCGCTTCTCTCATTTAGCTCATCTTCTTCTGGATTCTTCCTTGCGCTTAGCCATTGAGTGTCACGCTTAGCAAATGCTCGCTAAGCCAGAAGATTGGCTTAGCAAGAAGGTGAAAACAACATTTTTGCCAATTTGCCTAATTAACCTGAAATTGAGAGAAATTGATTATTAAACACACAAAAAAGTATAAATTATCTATTACCTATATTCAACATAAAGTACTTATAATATTACAAAACAACTATAAATTGGAGAAGTTTGATACAAAATACACAAGTTTTATACACAAAAGTTAGTCGTATTCATCAACTAACACCAGTCCCCAAGCAACCATCGGTTCTTGAGATTTCCAATAACCTTGTAAAATCCTTTACAAACAAAGATCCACAAGGGATGTACGCTCCACTTGAACTGATCCACAAGGGATGTACGCTCCACTTAAATTGATCCACAAGGGATGTACCCTCTCTTGTTCTCAGTATTACAACCCAAGTAGATGTACGCTCTACTTGTACCACAAAGGATGTATGCTCTAATGTGTTAAGACAAAGAATTCTTAGGCGGTTAGTCCCTTGAATCTTTGTAATGGGAAACAAAAGATATCTCAGGCGGTTAGTCCTTTGAAATCTTTTGT
This sequence comes from Glycine soja, assembly GCF_004193775.1. Classification (NCBI taxonomy): domain Eukaryota; kingdom Viridiplantae; phylum Streptophyta; class Magnoliopsida; order Fabales; family Fabaceae; genus Glycine; species Glycine soja. The sequence continues at coordinate 27,865,792 of NC_041007.1, read as the reverse complement.
TCAGAGGAAAGAGGAAGAATCAAAAGAATTCTCAGGCGGTTAGTCCTTTGAATCTTTTGGCAAGAGGGAGAAGGAAGAATCAAAAGAATTTTCAGGCGGTTAGTCCTTTGAATTCTTTTGGCAAGAGAGAGAAGGAAGAAAAGATAGCACACTTTTGTTTTCTATAAAATTTCCACTTGCAGAAAAACAAAGTTTTGAAACCGAAGTTTAGAAATCTTTTTGGCAAGAGTTTTTGCAAAGAAAGACAATGGGCAATGGTCAAAAAAGATTTGAAAGAGATATGTGTTTTTGATGCTTGTAAAATGTGTGCCAAGGTCTTGCTTTTATAGACTCTTCATGTCTGGTCAAAAACCATTGGAAGAGTTATGACTTTTGAGAAAATCATGTTAAGAGTTATAACTCTTAACTTTTTCTTCAAAACTATTCATTGGTAATCGATTACCACAATGGTGTAATCGATTACACAATGTATTTTATGAAAAGTTTTGACTCTTCACAATTGGATTTGAATTCCAACATTCAGATTCACTTATAATCAATTACTAATATAGTGTAATCGATTACACTATTTGAAAATCATTTTGGAACGTTACAAATCATTTGAAAATATTTTGAAAACCAATCTGGTCACTGGTAATCGATTACTGCTAACTGGTAATCGATTACCAGTGAGTAATCACTCTGATAACTTAGAAAATTTGAGAAAATTCTTTTGCAAAACAAAACTGTGCTATTTGGTTTTTGAAAAATTCTTTTAATACTTATCCTATATGAAGTCTTGACTTGTTGCTTCTTGATTTCTTTTCTTGAATCTTGAATCTTGCATTGGATTCTTGATGCTTGATCTTGAAGTCTTGAATCAATCACTTGGGCTTTTGGCATCATCAAAATTGCTTGGTTCATCATCATGATGCTTGCTTCTACAAAGGTTTGTCCCATATTTTTCTATACTTGTAGCACCACTCATTGAGTTGGTGTGGAACCATGTTCCTTCATGGGAAGATGCCCAGGAAAGGGGTTTTTAGACCTTACACTATTCTAACATACCCAACACGACTAATATATATGTTTTTGTTTTTATTACAGGTGTTGAGGGAAGAAGCCCAGAGTATCAAGAACCTCTGGGTTTGAGGTCAAATCCTTTCCAAGGGGGAAGGGATGATGCAATCCTACCCCCCCAAGGGTATTGGATAGAAGACACCAAGAGGATTGGGCTAGAGCGGCTAAAGAAGGCCGTAGGGTTCTCATGAACCTCAGGGTAGATTTATGAGCCCATGGGCCAAGGTTGGGTCCACTTTTCTTTGTAAATATTAGAATAGGTTTTCCTTTTTTTGGGCCTTTTATTTTGGCCATTCTAGTAGTATAGGGTTTTAGCCTTGTATTTCAAGGCATTTTGAGTAGTCTTTGTAGTAGGGACTTTTTTGTATTTTCATGTATTTTGGCCTAGGGTGAGCTTAGCTATTAGAGGGGGGTGTGTAGCTAAGTTCTAGCTTCTCAAGGAAGCTTCTCAAGGAAGCTTATGAAGAAAGCCTCTTAAGGAAGCTTCTCAAGGAGGTGAGCTTAGCTATTAGAGGGGGTGTGTATAGTTAAGCTCTAGCTTCTCAAGGAAGCTTTCATTTAATTAGTGACCTAGGCTATAAATAGAAACATGTGTAACACTTGTCATAACTTTGATGAATGAGAGTCTCGTGAGACATACTTCAAAGTTCAACTTCTCTCCCTCTTTTTCTCCTTCAATTTCGTGCCCCCCCTTCTCTCTCTCTCTCATTTTTTTCCTCCACTGAAGCTTCCTCTCTAAGCTTCTTATCCAAGGCACTCTCTTGGTGGTGAAGTTCCTCCTCCCATGGCTTATTCCCTAGTGGATAGCGCCTCCTCTCACCACTTCTCCTTTATCTTCCGCTGCATCTCCATGGTTGAAAATCACCATTGAAGGACCTCATTGAAGCTCAAAGATCCAGCCTCCATAGAAGCTTCTCAAGCAAGCTTCCATCAATTTGTATTGAATGCTTTTAGACTAGGCATGTGTGTGATATAGTCTAAGTCTTTTTCATGCTTAGTAGGGATCAAATGTGAAGTTTTCCTAAGTAAAAGCAATAGAACTTACTTCTACTTGAAAATTTATTGGAACCATCGAATTAGTTGATTGCCTAGCTTGGTAATCGAGTGTCAAAGCCAGTTTCAGAAGATGGAAGGATCTACAACTTAAGGATAATGGATTACCTTCCTTGATAATTAATTACCATGCTGTTGGAAACAATGAGAAACTCTATGTGTGATTCTATAATCGATTACCACAAGTGATGATCGATTACCCTAGAAAACAGAGAAACATTAGAAGTATTCAAACTAAAACAAATTAATTGATTACCCTTTATAATAATCAGTTATTTGGTTTTTGGAAATGTAGAACAAAGAAGATTTTGATGTGTTAATCGATCTCCTACGTTCATAATCTATTAGATTTGTTTTAACTATTAAAGTTTATAAACGCCATGTGTTCTCTTTATTAGAGTCTCCTAAAAGGATTGCACTACATTTACTCTGAAGACTGAAGTTGATCAAAGAATCATTCATTCATCCATCATGATTTGATTATCTTATGAAAAGAGCTTGAAGTTATTAAAGATCTACACTTTCATATGTATTCAATCCTTTTCTTAAATTTTTTTAGTTTGTGATTCTTGGTTAGGGTTACCAAGATGTTCAGAGAATTGATAGGGTTTTATTTCTAGATTTGGGTCTCTCTCTTGTAGGTTTCAAGGGAAAGATTAGAGTTTCTTTTAGGCAATTGTGTGTGCATAGTGTTTGTACTTAATTCTCTAATAGTGGAAGTTCTAAGAGGTTTTTGAACATCTGGATGTAAGTCCTCTATGGACTAAACCAGTATAAACTCTAGTATGATTCTCTTTCTCTTAAACTCTTAGTCTTGTGATTCATATTGGTATTGGAATTGATTTTCAAGGGCCATAAAAACCCTAATTTTCACATAATCTAGTTATAATAGTTTTATGGATTGTGATAATCTTTTTGAAACAATATTTTGAGAAAACTTTAGTTAATGCAAAAGAGGTCGCTTTAGTTGGATTAAAGAACGAATTGGTAAAGATTTCGAAAGAATCTATAAAACCCCAACCCCCTTCTAGATTCCCAACTAACCCAACAAACAAAACTAGTATAAAACCCCTATCTTGATTCTCTCTTTTATCTTGTTATTAAGTTCTTCTTGATATTGTGTTGTGTTGGTATTTGATCTTGTAATTGGATGTGCCATTAAAACTTTGTTTTTAGAACAAAAAGCGATTGTTTTCTCTAGCAATATTATCCTTGTATTAGAATATTTTGAGGAAAACCTTAATTGTTCAAAAGGGTATTCATATTTGAATTGATTTCATCAAGAAATTTTCAAAAGTTGTGGAATTTATTCACCCCCTCTTTTCTTGATTCCCGATCAAACTAACAAAACCTTGATTAAGGGACTTAAAAGTGTAAAACCCATTGTGCCAATGACTTTTAGTAGTAGCTTAAAGTTTATGATTGCACCTTAGGTATTACCTATTAAGTAAAATCCTCGATTTACTAGTTTTATAGTATTTTTATCTTTTTTAATTATATTTGAAAATAAAATTTAGAGAAAAATTAAGGCAAGAAGAATGACTATTTTTTTTATAATATTTCCTTTTTTTCGTGGGTTGACAATTACAACTCAATTTATTGTGTGCTTGTGTTATACTATTGTGTAACAATATTTTAAATAAGGATAATATTTGTGTGATTAAAAATGTGTTAGTCATGATAAAAATAATTAGTTTGAACTAAATTTAAGCATAAATTATGCTTAGTCAATTGTAGTCAAAGATTAGTCAACTAGTTAAACCTTTCTAAAAAGGGAATGAGGCTCATGTATGGCATTATGATGAACTTTTGAAATAAATGGAGAATTAACTTTCTAATGGCAGGATTGACTTATTATATAGTTGTAATAACTTTAATTAGTAAACTTGAGTGTTTCAAAGTGATTAATGATATAGGAATTTAGTTAAGGAAATTAAACCTAATTAAATTAATTTTCTATTAATTATGTTGGGAAGATTCAAGAAATTGTATTAATATAGAGAGATTCAGATGATAGAAGGAGAAGAGAGATATCATACAAAGTCTTTCATTTATTGCAAATAAAAATATTTACATGAAGGAGTTCAAAGCATTCTCTAGCTCTGTAAACCCAGGATACAAAGCTACTTATTAAGGAGACAACAACTAAATGAATAACTGAAAACAGTTACAACAGAAAAGTATAAAACAAATATAGTTACAATAATACCTATGTTAATGAACCACAAGAGTGGATGCTCCCTTCATGTTTGGACGCTCCACCAGATTACAGAAGAATTGGATGACCAAAACAGAAGAAAAAAGTACTAGACTAGATGACCAATGTTGTTGTCCACCCTATCTCTATTGTCCATCATCCAACAATAAAAAATCTCCACCTTGGTTCAATAGTATTTTTGAATTGCAAGTAAGTAAGTTCATCTCCAACAATCTATATTAAGTAAATCCAGACAGTGCATGAACTTGCTCCTTGGAACAGGCTTCATGAACATATCAGTTGGATTCTATCTCATATCAACTTTCTGGACACTGACCCTCTTCTCAGTACGAGTGAGATGATATATGATGTTAATGTTGTTAGTCCTCTCATGATGGACTTGATCCTAGGTTAAAAAGATTTCACTCAAACTGTCACAGAAAATTATAGCCTTTTTATGTGGAAACCCAAGATTGTAATCAGAGTCTTTAGCTAGATCCCATCCTTTGCTGCCTTTTTCAAAGCCTCTATAGAGGATAAAGTCATTATGGGCTGAAGTGTTGCCTTTTAACTGACAAGGGAGTTGGCAATCGTGAACACGTACCCAGTCACAAATCTCCTTCCATCAAATTTGTAGCATAGTCAAAATCTGGGTAACCAACGAAAGCACAAGACACTCCATGGTAGATGAGTCCAATATCAATAGCTCCACAAAATAATCTCACTTCGCATACTCTACTATTGTCCGTCTGCTCCCACAAATGAAGGTTCGTGATCATCACAGGTACCAACCATACAGTACAAAAATTGCAAGGGTGAATTTATTATATAAAAAATTAACACAAAAATCAGATAACCATGATTAGTAAGAAAACATTAACAAATACCATAATCATACACAAACATCCATTAGTCCAACATACACTCAACAAGTAGTCATCATTCATCCATAATTCCAATCAATCATGCTCAGTATGATGCAGGCACCTGACCTCAACTCTCAAATGCAATGTGGTACCATTTTTCAGGAAATAGCCTAAGCGTGTCCAGGCGATGTAACATCCCATTTTTTTCATAAATAAATTTAAAAAGTTTTTTAGTAAAAATAATAAAAATAAATAAATAGAGTAAATAATAGGTCATAAATGCCCCTAACTATAAATAGCAACATGCTAGGTTTTTCAGACTGACTCCTCAGCCTCCTCTGCCTCTCATTTTCGTTTTTCCCCTTCTCCTCTCAAAACCCTTTCTTTTTCCCGCAGCTCTCTAAACCTGTCTCAGAAAAACGACAATCTCGGACTCATTCACCGTTGGATTGTCGTAAAATTTAAACACCAGGTTCAAAACCAAATTCCAAGCATTCTCACCGTTGGGAATTTCAAAATCATGTCTGAGCTTATAGTAGAACCCTTTGCATTGTAGCCTTTTAATTTCCCGCAGAAACCCAAAACTGTTTCAATAAAACTATGATCCCGGTTTCATTAACGGTTGGATTTTCATGAAATTTGGATATGTTTTTCGAAATTCAATTGCACACACTTCCACCGTTGGGATTTGCGTGATAGTATTTGTGGAGGGAGAAAAAGGAATCGCATGAAGAGAGTACAAGTGAAGGTTTCAATCTCTTCTCCGTCTCTCTGACATTTGAGAATTCTATCGGAGCAATCGGAGGAATAACTGAAGGAATCTCAGGGAACCGCTAGAGATGCTGCTATCGCTGGCTGAAGACACGTGAGTCCGCTCAGAGGTAAGGGATGAGTTATTCACAATTGGGGATTAGTGAGAACATGTGTAGGGATCCTTAGAGATATCAACTGGAATGAGTTTTGGGGTATTTTTGCAATTTTCATTTTATCCTTATAATTATTACAGTGAAATATATATGTTTGACAGACTAATTGTTGTGAAATTGATACGCTATTGTGTTGAGTGTGAACCCTATAAATCGAGCATTTTTCTAATTAATATGAATTGATGAAATAAAGTAAGGAAAAAAATTAGAGAGAGATATTGATTTTGTATTTTCTCTTTTTCTTGTTTTTTTTTAGTTTTTTATATATAAATTAAAAAAATTAATATCATAACTGAAATTAACCAAAGTGTTGATATAATTATTTAGAATTTGTGCATTGAAAGCTTACTTTGATAATTGTGATTCAATATGATGTATGATAGCTTATATATATAGAGGTAGTTATTTATATTAATAATTTATGTAAATAATATTGTAGAGTGTTATAATATGATTCCAAAAATTATTAAGTGTTGGAGTTTGAGAATATTATGGTTAAATTTGATGAACATGTGTGTGTTGTACCTTATGAATATCATTAGGAATGTTATGAGATGGTTGATGTGATGTTATGAGATGTTAAAATGTGGACATGATATTCGATTGTGAATAAGTGGATGTGTTTAACACTTGATGTTACATTAATTATATTGTGAGTTATGAATTATACAATAACCCGACCAGTGTTTATGTGCAGTGTTAAAGAGAAAGTGTAGGTTCCTAGTTAGGAACCAGTGTTAAATTGTAGCGCAATTGTGTTAAACATGTTTGAAACATGAGTGTGAGGTCGTGGTATTGTATAATTCATGAGCAATGTTTATAAATGAAATATGTGATGAATTATGGAATAATATGTTGCCTTGAGATTATAATATTGTTATTGAGATTGAGTAAAAGTGTAAAGTAGAACATGTGTTGAATTGTGAGATACGTGAAAACATGTGATGGTGGATTGTGACATTATGAGATGTGAAATTTTGAATAAGTTTTGGTTGTGAATAAGTGTGTGATTAACTCTTGATGTGACATTATTTGTGTTGTAAGTTGTGAATTGTACAATAACCCGACCAGTGTTATCTTGAGAAAAGTGTAAATGCGCAGTGTTAAAGAGAAAGTGTAGGTTTCCTATTTAGGAACCAGTGTTAAAGAGAAAGTGTAGGTTTCCTATTTAGGAACCAGCGTTAAATTGTAGCGCAATATGTTGTACGTGTTTAACACACGAGTGTGAGGTCATGAGTATTGTATAATTCACGAGCAGTGTCTGTGTGCTAAAATGATTTTAGGGGTTGGACCTGAATCAGGAGGGAGAGGCCCTGACGGACTCTTCGAAGTGTAGGCCTTGGGGGTCACCGGGTTTGAGTGCTCCTTTAAGCCTATGCTGATCCCATATGGTTGGAGCATTCTCGCAAAACATCATGATCCTGACTGGTCTCCCTATGATCTTACTTAGTGAGAGTGACCTGACAAACCCATTGTGTGATGTGTCTTGTTATGTACTCTTAAGCGCCCCAGGGTGGTTTTTCACTGACATGGTACCACATTGCATATAGGCTTGAGTCTAAGCATAACTGTCTCATGCGCTTGCTAATTGTGTATTATGAAATTGATGTGTTATTATGTCTTGATCAGAGCGTGTGATTCTTGTGTAATGTGATTGATGATTGAAAAGTGAACTTTGAATGACAAAGTGGTGGAATTACGTGAATTACGTGTAACTAAGTTTTATTTGGTTTATATGATATGTATATCTAGTTGTCTTATTTCTCTATTAGTTAGGAATGTGATAACTCACTCCTCGTGTGTTATTTGTGTTTGGATCTGGTGATGATCTTGAACTTTGTGTTCGGGGGAGCAGATGACTAGGTGAATTGTTTTAAGGAACCATGTGCTGAAGGACGTCGGGACACAACGCTCTGATAGGATGTGGCATTGGGGTATAGGGTTTCATAGACGACCTTGTTTGAGCCGAAGTGAATTTATTATTTATTTAGAAAAGTTTTATGATGATGTTAGAAAGGTGAATGTGAGCCTGCTACCCTCTTGAAAGACTTATATTTAAATATGTTTTAAAAACTTGAATTAAGTTTAATTTTTTTAATTATTTCTTTTATTATTAGTACATATATGTGTGGGGTAGAGGGTGTTACAGGCAACACTCTCACTTAGAAAAACTAGGTAGCAACTGTTGAGATCACCTTATCATGCACAGGTAACTCCCCCCCCCCCCATGGTGATCAGCCTGAGTCTTAAGGGAGTTCCAAATTGAGTGACATGCCCCCAAGTACAAGTATTTCCCCTGTTGAGAAACTACAAGTACTTACTGACAAAGTTTATACTATTTCCATGTAATATGAAGTATGAAGCATGGACACCATCAATGCACTGACCGTGGATAATTAAAGATTCTAAGTCATCCCCCTCCAGAGATGCTTAAAACTCTTTAACCACTCTATTTCCCCCATCAGGGATATCCATCATGGTCACTGCAACCCCCATGTACATACACATCACACATCATCACAATGACATTTTCAACATCAACAACATCTCATCTCAATGTCATTATCAACATCAACATCATCTCATCTCAATGTCATTCTCAACATCAACATCATCTCATCTCAATGACATTATCAACAACAACAACATCATCTCATATCAACATAATCATCAAAAACAACATCATCTCATATCAATATTATCATAAACACCAACATCGTCTTGTATCAATTATTATTAATATCATCTTCAATAACAACATCATTCTCTATCAATATTATCATAAACATCGATGTCACCTCATGTGAATTAATATCATCAATAACAATATCATCAGTAAATCACATTCCGCATACATATACATATATAGTTCATGCCTGAGATTCACATTCCACAATAATGTCATTTATCAATAATAGACATATCACATTCCATTAGTCAAAAACATTGTTTTTTCTTGAAAAGCAGCATGTAACAGGGATAGGCATACATCCCCATAGTTAGGTTCCCTGACCCCAACTATGGAATCAAAAGTCATAAATTATAATAAACTCCCCTCACCTATCGTGAGCTCTCCATCAATTCCTCTTTGCGTTGTTCAAAGACCTCTCCCGTTCACGTTTGTCTGTACAAACACAACGTTCTATATACCAAATCGAAGGAATTTAGTATAGATTTCAAAAACAATGTTAATAACAACATTTGGAGTCAATTACCCCTGTCAAAACATAAAGGGTTAAGGGATGTTTCAGATTCTACTAAAAGGAGATGTCATTTTGAAATTCCAATCACGCCAATGTGACCGGGGATCAACAAAGGTCATGAAAATAACATCAATTTTATAAAAAAGATAACTTTTACAACATCTTATTTTCAAGGGTTTTTCATAGGAAGTGTAACAACACCCTATTACAGTACCCAAAACACACTAAGAGAAACTCAAACTAACTAAGAGAAAGACTTAGAAGTCAAGATTACCTCAGAGAAGCTACGAAAGAAAGGATTGAAGGATTTTTCTCCACCGAATCCTTGAGGTGGATTCAGAGGATTCTGCTCCGATTAAAACATCCTTCTTGGCGTGGTGGTTCAACAGCAAGCAACAGTGGCTCGTGGTGGCCACTGGTGGTCGTGGGTGGTGGAGGAGGAGGTGTTACGACATGGGTGGGTGTTTGGAGAGAAAAAAGGGTGAAAATCGTGTTTTTCACACTGAGGGACATATTTATAATCTGCAGATCTTGCTTAACGAGCTCATCTCGCTAAGTGAGAGTCCACTTTTGGTGCTAAGCATGACTTTTCACGCTTAGTGCAATTCCTCTCGGATTGGGATTTATGCTATGCGCAATTCCTCTTGCGCTAAGCGTGACAATTCACACTAGCGCAATTCCCTCTCGAGTTGGATTGTGCTTAGCGGAAGAACCCACGAGAGAGGTAAAAAAAATTTATTTTAAAAATTGAACGGTCAAACCGTGGGGCCATGCATTGGGAAGCTACAGACAAAATTTGAAGATGATCCAACGGTTAACGAATCCAGGATCATGGTGTTACCATAATAGGTTTAGGTAAAATTTGAAATCTCATAATTTCAACTCAGGTCAATAAAACTCTACATAACTCAACATCCACATCAAGAAAATCACATATATTCACACCATACCTCAACTCATTCAAGTCAATCATATAATCAAATAACACGATAAATACAATTGAACATCGATTTATAGTTAGCGAAATTTCAGGGCGTTACAACCTACAACACTTGCATAAGGAACACGTGACATGTACTCCTTCTCTGATTCTGACTAAGTAGTTTTGGGTTTAGATAGACGAATAAACATTGTTAGTGTAATACATATTGGTTTTGCGAATGTCATCCCAAAATGATTCAACACTTTTTGAATGTATTCCTTTTGACACAAAAAAAACTTCTTCCAGATTCGATTCCTCTTGATCTCCATGCCCAAAATCTTTTCGATAGATCCCATGTCCTTCATCTCAAATTCACTACTGAGTAGTGATTTCAGTTTCTGAATTGCCAATAATTTTGAGATGCTATTAGCATGTAAACACATGAGTCATAGGGACTTCTGATGTACACATGAGAGAAAATGAACTCATTGAATCTTTTGTAGCATTGCCTTGATGATTGCTTCAATCCCAAAATAGGCCTTTTCAATCTACAGACAAAATTTTTATTTTGTTCCACCTCAAAACTTGTATGTTGTTGAATGAGAATGTCTTCCTCTAATCTTTCATGGAGAAAGGAAATTTCAATATTGAGTTGCTCTAACTCCATGTCGAGAGTTGACACTAGGGCCAACAAAACACATATGGAGGTGTGTCGAACTACTGGAGAGTATAACTCGTAGTCCACTCCTTCATTCTAATTGTAGCCTTTAACTATTGTCAGGGAAATTGTGTATGGTCAAGTGAAACCACAAGCTTCGAAATAGTATTAGGACTGTCCAAGTTGTCTCCCAAAGGATTAGTGTTTATTCAAGTAATTCTAATAAAAAAACTAAGGTTTTATAAAAGTATTTTCTCAAAGGGTTGTTTCAAAAAATTAAAGACTAACGAACAGTAAAACAAGTAAATAAATAACTAATGCAAGAATGAGAGTAATATAAAATAGAGTAGCAAGAGAATGATCACAATATTTGTTGTGAGAGATGAGATGTTTGTACAGCCAGGGTTAGACATGGTTTCCCCATTTTTCAATATAATAAATGCAATTAGTCTAATTATTCGTGCAACTTATCCCTAATTCATAAATATATTCTAACTCTAATGTCTTAGGTGGAAGATCCTAAATTATTTAGATTAATTACCAATGTCTTGGAAAATTATTCTATATAATCAACATTGATGTTTATGAATTAACAAATCCTAATTGTTATTGACCTACATCTAGTGACAAACCCAATTAGATACTCTTCTCAGTTCAAGAACCAAAAGAGTGTTTGTCAACTAAACTGATAGTTCCTATGATTAAACAATAGGTGATCAGTCTAGAACAAGTATTAAGAGTAGAAGAATAATAATAAAAACATGAAAAATTGTATTAAAAGAATAATTACATGAAATTAGGTTCATTCATTCCAACCTCGATAGATGAGGAGATTAGTTGCTCATAATTTGAGTACAATGGATCTTAGAAATCATACAATGAAATCAATCTAAAATCCTAGGAATGATACTCTCTCTCGCACACACAAAACTACTGCTTCAATGCGTGCCAAGATAATTCTTCATTTGCACGCTAGGTTTTTATAAACCGCATTGGGCTTGATGTGACTCCCTTGCTTAAATGTGGGTATTGCCTCGCTTAAGCAAGGCTTTCTGATCCTAAATTGCCTAGCTACTATCTCTCTTGGCATATTCTTGGAATATTCCTTTTAGATTCACATGAAATGAAAATGAAATTCACAATTAATAGTGACCTAGGCTATAAATAGAAACATGTGAAACACTTGTCACAACTTTGATGAATGAGAAACTTGTGAAACACACTTCAAAGTTTAGCTTCTCTCCCTATTCTCCTTTGATTTCCACGTCTCTTTCTCTCATTCTCTTCCTCCATTGAAGCTTCCTCTCTAAGCTTCTTATCCAAGCCACTCTCTTGGTGGTGAAACTTCTCCTTCCATGGCTTATTCTCTAGTGGATGGCGCCTCCTCTCACCTATTCTCCTTTATCTTCCGCTGCAACTTTATGGCTGAAAATCACCATTGAAGGACCTTATTGAAGCTCAAAGATCCAGCCTCCATAGAAGCTTCTCAAGAAAGCTTTCATCTTTTGCTTACTGACTTAGCTTACTTAAGTGAGCTTTGAATTCATCAACAACTTCTAAGTCCTCTTGCTCATAATGCGTACCAAGTCACATTTCTCCTTACATTAAAATCTATAGGATATTCAAAATCTAATTAACCAACGAGAGCACTGCACGTGTCTCATAATAGATGAGTCCAATATCAGTTGTACCCTTAAGATACCTGCATATATGTTTCATAACTTGCCAATTTTCCTCCCCAGGATTACCCATATACCTACATACAACATTGATTGTTTGTGCTAGGTTTGATCCGGTGCATACCATAACATACATTAGACTACCTACAACACTTGCATAAGGAACACGAGATATGTATTTCTTCTTTGATTCTAATTAAGTAGAATTGAGTTCAGATAGACGAATGGGTGCTGTCAGGGGAGCACATACTTGATTTGTGGATGTCATTCCAAAACAATTCAGTACTTTTTGAGTGTATTCCTTTTGACATGTTATCGGTATGAAGGTCACAGTGTATGTATTCATTCCACTTTTAATGAAATTTGTTTTCATTTACTTTTATGCATTTCTTTGAACCTTTATCTCCTTCTAATATAGATTTCTTCTCTAGGCGTACTTTTACTGAATCTCCATTGTTTATTACTATCAAAATTCCTATTAGCATTATTCTCAAATGTACCATTAAATTTATCATCGAAATCATTATTATCGTAAATATAATTACCACAATTTCTATCATTATTAAAATACTACATAAATCTTTTATATGAAAAACTATTACAATGGATATTAGTATTGAAATTGTTATTACTTAGACAATTCTCTTAAATTGAAAATTATAGCTGCTTGTTTAACGAAAAAGGACTTACAATCAAAAGATTGATTTTATGTCTCACACTTATTTTTTCGTTAAATAGAATTTAGAATAAAAATATTCTAAAAAATTATTTATAATTCTCACAGTTAACATGCTGATAATCATATCAACCACATGCTTGCAATCTAGCTCAACTATGGCATTTTGTAGATTGAGCTCCCTAGTCAACAAAAGAGCACGGAAAAGGGGCTATAAATAAATCTTCTATTATATTTATACTGTAATTAATTATTTATTTTAATGACATTAAATAATATAATGATAATAAAAAAATCGAATCGATATCTATTATTTTATTATCATTTCAATGATTAACAAAAATGCTTTAATAAAATAATAGTAGTAATTTATATATATCATGACGATTATATATGTTTGGAACAAGATATAATATGTAATGTCATTAAATATTTAATTAATTTAAATGTGTTAAACTAATATCCATAATAATTAATTACTATAAATATGAAAAAAATAAAATAAAAATATAGTTAGAGATATATATAGGGTGTTTTGCGGGTAAAAATAACTCGCGAACTTGATATGACATGTTATTGAAATTATGCAAACATTAGTCATTTTATAAATAGTGGGAAAATTACATCTACGTGAAAAATTTTAGTTTCAAGATAATTTTTATGATTTGTTTTTTTTTTCCTTTTTTCCTTATTTTCACCACAGTTTTAGAAATTTCAAAATAAATTTAAATATTCAAAGTGGATTGATCCAATCAAAATCAATTTGTTTGTGACAAGTTTGGTTTGGTTGGATTTAATTTTTTTTTACATAAACTCATTCCAAACGATACAATTTTGATTTGGTTGCATCATGAATTTAATCCTATCCAAATGGACTCGTGAATACTCATACATAAAAATCAATAATTTCTTAAATTATTTATAAATTTAATTGGTTTTTTATTTCATTGATATTATCTTTATCTCTCTTATTTTTTTGTACAATAGAATCCAATATTCAAATGATATATAAATTAATTATTACATATAATTCTTAATTGATATCAATATTAAGATAAGGTTAATATATATGAATATATATATATATATATATATATATATATATATATATATATATATATATATATATATATATAGGTCTACTCTATTGGATGAATATAATCATGTATATATATTAATCTTTTCCTATGCGTGAACACCCGTATTATCGAACTAGTTTAAAGGAAAATAACATGAAAATTGATGACAGCATAATAAGCATTTTGTGATTAGGGAGATGCGAGAGGGAATTTACTATTGGCCACGAGTAAAGACGTACATTTAAAAAACCGCAAAGACATACAGAGAAAAAAACAACAGTTTTTACATGGAAATCTCCATTTGACGTTGTTCTTGGCCAAAGGCCAGGCCAATCGCCTCCGTTGTATCGATAAACCACAAAAACAAACAAACAAAATTCAAATTAAACCATCCTTCGCCATCCCTTCCCAGACCATACAGAAGCATCTCATTCAACAAATGCATCAAATAAATTAGCGGATCAGTTGTTAGATTATGTTGACGTTAACTTCTTTGTATTTTTTTCTCTTACAGGGTCACATTTCGTGTCCTTTTAATAAAGAGTTCTTGATTTGCCTTTAAAAAACGAAAAAAATTAGCGCATTAGATTCAACAGTTTTTTTTTTCCTGATTTGGATCAGAGCAAAAACAATGGACCCACCGTCATCATCAACAATGGTACCGATAAAGTCATCGTCGTCGATCGTGGAGTCGTTGCGGGGATGCGGCATTTCAGGTGGCACTCGTGTGGATAAGGAGGAGCTGAGGAAAAAGCTAACAATGCCAAAATACCTTCGCTTTGCAATGCGCGATTCTATCAGGTTCAAGGACCCAGCCGCCGGTGAGAGCCGCTGCATTCATAGCAAAGACGACCACAACGCGGTGGCACCGTCCACGCCTATGGTTGTTTTCATCAACCCTCGCAGCGGCGGTCGCCACGGCCCCTTCCTCAAGGAGAGGCTTCAACATCTAATGAGTGAAGAGCAGGTCATTATCTCTATCTTTCTTTGCATAATAATGAAACACATGCATGATTACAATGTTTTGTTTCTGAAATTATAATTTTAACTCAACATTACCCTCTTCTTCCATTTTTTATCATTCCATGTTTGAAATTAATAATATCAATAAAAAAAATAATTAAATGATATATACAAATTTTTTATAATATCACTTATCATAGTCCTCTTTATTTGGAAGATTTTTTTTTTTACATAAATACTAATAAAAAATACAAACAAACCAGAAAATAAATTTAATTAAAGTAAGATTCTTTTATAAACAAAATCAATTTATGTATTTGAACTTTTAAAATTGTTAAAGGAGAATGTCTATGAAAGTGTAGAATAAGTTGATTTTAGCTTACAAAATATGTGTAGTTATTTTCTCTATAAGCACTTATTATAAGTTTGTTAATTTTTTAATAATAACTATGTATGTAATTGCTAATTAATTATCCGTGTAAAAAACTAATGTTAGCCAATTCAACTCACATCCAAGAACCAAGTTTCTAGTTTATTCATTTTGTTTCTATTTTTTTATTCTATTATTCGGTTAAAGTATTTATTGGTTTTGTCATTCGCCTCAAAAGTTTAGTTAAGTATTTTTAATGAGATATCTCATTTCAATCACATGTTGAATGTACAAAATTTGAATTTGATACAACTTAGATCCACCGAACCAAAAATATGTTGGTTTACTCATTTTCTCTTAATTATTTTTTGCTTGGGTCTTTAATTTAGAATCTGACAAAGTGAATGCTCTTTACAATTTGTTTACAATTTTGATTGTTCTTATTATTGCAAGTTACTAACTAAATGCGTGATCACAATCTGTGATTGCTGCTTTTTTTTTTTTATGCATTAATGTTATTATGGTTGATGTGAAGTTCACCGCAGGTGTTAGATATGTTAGATGTGAAGCCTCATGAGTTTCTCCGATATGGGTTAGGTTGTCTGGAGATGTTGGCCAGTCTTGGAGATTATTGTGCCAAAGAAACTCGTGAAAGAATACGGATTATGGTATGTTCTATTTCACAATTGTGCTTCAATATGGTTCTTTTTCACATGATAAATGCACAATTCTTGGGTTTACTGAACCTCACATGTTAACTAATTACTTTATAATATAAAATCTCATAGTTTGGTCTTCCCTCACAATGCATACATACTTAGTTCTAATACAAAGTTAAAGTTTAGTTATTACATTCTTTTTTCTTAGTGGGTAGAATCAAATTCATCTCTAGAAAATTTTGTTCACACACACATCACTAAGAACGTAAAATCTAAATTTGATCTCTCCCAATTACAAAGGCTAGCTAAGAAGGTACATACATGTGTGAGAACTATTAAGACAAACTTCAGAGGTTCTTTTAGATAAGGATAGGGGTTTTTCAATCCCACAAAAGAAATGTGTTTGTCAGCAAATTTCTTATTGATGAATTTCGGACTTTACATTAATTTATATTAATAGGTATATGTGTATGTATCTCATATACGGTGAGCTGATGATATTTAGACATTGCATCCCTATATTTTTAAATATTCAATGGACATTTTTTACTTTTCTCTATTTATCATCTCCTATCATATCATATCATTTGTCATATTTATATATTTTTCTTTTTTTTTCCCTCTCTTGTAAGGTATAGAATAGGAATTTATGTCCAAGTACATTTATCCATACATGGAGTATGAATCTATGTATTGATTTGATAGGTAGCCGGAGGGGATGGTAGTGTTGGCTGGGTATTAGGATGTCTCACAGAACTTCACGCACAAGGACGAGAACCTATTCCTCCAGTAGGGATCGTACCACTTGGTACAGGCAATGACTTGTCTAGGAGTCTTGGTTGGGTAAATTCTTATTCTTGGAAATTGTGTGTTAAATGAATGTTGATTACAATTTCAAATAGTATTTACTTTTAATATATTTGGTATTACCAGGGTGGTTCATTTCCTTTCTCATGGAAGACAGCCATTAAGAGAAGTCTTTACAAGGCTAGTATTGGTCCAATTTGTCATTTGGATAGGTATATATTATCTTTTTGCATGTTGAAGTATGGTAGACTACTTTAAGTTGGCCTTTACAAATTCATATTTTATTTTAAACTTTAGCTCGGTTGATTAGCGAATGGGTAGGACTATATAAATGTTGTGGCATAACTATGAAGAAATTATAATATAATGATTTGTTCTAGAGATCTTCTTATTCTATTATAAATCGTGAATTGACTACAGTAACATTAGATGATAATTTCTAACCTCTTCGATTACCATTTACATATTTGAGTAAATCTTCAATTTAGTAACTAAATTTATATCGTGGTATTATTTTAATATTTAAAACTAAAAAATTTTAAATATTCTTTGACCATAAATCAAAGACTAATTCATCAAAATATTGAAATCTATTTAGGGGCTTTATCTCTTTCAATATATATATTTTTTCATAAATATACAGACTAAGGGTTAAATCTTGAACCACATACTAAAGAGTTTGGGATATTTTTCAACCATGTCACTCTATGTTGGTTTTAGGATTTCATTAAGTCCCTAAAATTAATCTTTTTTTCTCCTCATATTAGTTCCTAAACTTTTCTATTATTAATATTATCACTAAAGTCCCAAACTAGGGATCATATTAAAAAAAAGATTAATTCAAGGGACTTAAATTAAACCCTAACAAATTATAGATATATATTCATTTGGATTTTTCTTAATTTCATGAACTATGACGAGATACAAATTCAATGATCTAAATTCACCATTTACTCATCATCATATTTTCTTATAACCTACAAATTTTGGTGTTTTAAATTCTAGTACTCGAAGAATGAAATGAACGCACTAAATAGAGAATGAGATACTTATATGCTTAGCTAATAGAATTTATTATTTTATAAAAAGATTAATATGTATTTCATAATATTTAGTTTAAAATAATTATATATATATATATATATATATATATATATAGAGAGAGAGAGAGAGAGAGAGATAGAGATAGAGATAGAGATAGAGAGAGAGGGAGAGAGGCAGAAGAGACTATAAGATACTCATAATAGTTCCCTACTTCAAATCTATCAAGCCGCTATAGGATTTGATGTTAGCAAATTAAACTTTTTAGAAAATTTTCCAAATTTTGATGATTCATTTCTAGTTTATATGCTCCAAAATTGATTTAATTTGTTTTAGTGGGAGAAGGAACCATTTATTTTATGTGTGTGTTTGACATATTGCTTTGCATGTTTCGAGTGGTAAGCATGATTGCAATAAATTAAAATTTCATAACACATATTTTTGTTAACATGAATGACTTTATTAATGTTTTATTTCCATAATATTATATATATATATATATATATATATATATATATATATATTAATGTTTTCTTTCCAATGATGTCTCCAATGTTATGATTCTGATTTTATATTACAGTTTGCAACCTAATTATATTTGTAATATGATGGTTTTGGTGGTCTTCACAACATAAACTTATATTTTTTTTTTTATTTTTACTGCATCAACCTAAATTTCTAGTAATTGCTCATATTATTTTTATAATTATAAAAGCAACTATAATTGTGACCTCAACAAGAACTACAATTTAAAACCATGATTGTATTTCACAAATCAACCAGGCATAACTTTTCTGCTTTTAAATTTCTTTTATGCAGTTGGCGACTTTCACTTTCAATGCCAGAAGGCACAATAATAGAACCACCACATTCTTTGAAGCATACAACAGAGTTCACACTTGATGAGGTTTTGACCTATTTTTTTGTCATTTTTATTTTAACTAGTCATATTATTAATTAGGTAGGCTTCTTTTCTAATTATTGTATGTGGCAAGTAGCAACATTGAATGGTTTTTGGAAATGTTGCAACACTGAATGCATATGATTTTGGAAATGTTGGGTCAAAAAAGAAGAAAAAATATATTTTGGCAATGCATTTTGTTTAATTGAGATTAAACTATGATTAAATAGTTTTTTATCAACAAATATTAAATGTTAATTGTTAGTTTTTTTAATGGAGATTCAAATCTAGGAGTTTTCTCTTTTCCTTCTCCCTTAATCACCAAACCAAACCTAAGACTCTTGATTAAAATGGTAAAAATCTACCTTTCTCTCTCTATATATATATATGAGAGAGATATAAACCCCTATAATTTGACCCTGGTGCGCTTTATTTCTTATACATAAATAATACAAAACATAATTATTAAATAAAATAAAAACTAATGAAAAAATACGCGCTATAAAAAAAATTATAACAAGTCTAATTAATAAAAAAAAATATAAGCTATACATATTATTAGCAATTAGAAATATTAGTTAAAAATAAATATAGTTTAGTATGATTAGTGATAGTACCCATCACACAAAAATTTGTTTGAGAAATAATTTAACTAGAAAAGTTATTTTAAGAGCCATTTATGTTAAGTTTAAGATAATTGTTACAAATGTTAAACGAACCGATCCATCTTGGAATTGATTCTAGCATTGATAAATACTTTGTCAATGAATTAATATAGAACAATTTTTTTTATGAAACTAGACATAACTTCATCACCTTAATATCATTTATTCTAACTAGGGGTGGGAATAGGCCAGGCCGGCCTACAGGGGCCTACGACCTGACCTACATAAAGCCTGGCCTGGATTGGCCTATTTAATTAAAAGGCTAGGCTCAGGCTTTTTTAAAAGCCTATTTAATTAAATAGGCCAGGCTTAGGCTTATTAAAAAGCCTTATAAGCCTGATAGGCCGGCCTATATATATATTTATATTATTTTTTGGGTATAATTAATATTTTTTTTAAACTAGCAGATTTCATTCCTATAATTAAGTAAAACTTTAATTACAAGGTGTATTCTAGAGCAAATAAAAATCATATCCTATCATATCCTATTATCATATTACGTTCTTATACAAATCATATCTTATCATATCCAATTATGTTCTTATACAAAAATTATATCCTATCATATTTACGTTCCTATGCAAAAATCATATCATTTTTCTATCAGGTTTCCTTTTTTTTAATTCTCCTATTACGTTCCTAAATAAAAGATTAATTGTAAAAAGGCTTTTAAAAAGGCTATCAGGCCAGACCAGGCTTTTAAAAAGGTCAGGCCGAGGCAAAATAAAAGCCTTTGATAGGCTATAGGCCAGGCTTAGGCCTGAAAGATTCATCGTAGGCTAGGCTCAGGCCTTTCAAAGCCTGGCCTGGCCTGGCCTATTCCCACCCCTAATTCCAACTATGGTGGCACTAATGAGCTTAAGGATCCTATGAAGCACACCTCCTATGCTGGCACTAATGAGCTTAAGGATCCTATGAAGCACACCTCCTAGAAATTTATTGATGGAAAAAGGAAAAAACAATACAAGAATGCAACTTGTGAGGGGACCAAACGAAACTCATATAGAACCAAATCTATATATAGTTAGGGAGAGCAAATTTTTCTCTAAAGAAAAACTCTTTAATACTAGCTAGATGGTAAATTATCTCACAAAATAAAACCCACCTCATGAATATCCAAATTAGCTAATTCATCTCCACAACTATTCCTCTCTCTAAACATGAGACTTCACAAAATTGAATGAAGTTGTATAAGATAAACAATTCATTCAACTTAAATGGAACTTGACACCACACTTTAATCTAAAATTTTAAAATTTGGATTTATGGTTTTTCTTCTCACTTAAATGGTATTCAATTTTTTCACTTCTAGTCGATGTGAGACTTTACCTCATAATTGTACTTCAACAACAACTTTAAATCTTTAAGTATGTGATGCATTTGAAAGGTGCCTTTCTGAAAGCGAGCATGATTTCTACTGATCCATAGATACCAAGATGTATGAATTACTACCACAATGATCACATCCTTGACTTGAGAGCTGGAAGCACTTTTGCAACTATTTAGAAGGGCTAGAGGAGAGTCCATCTTCAACTGATTTTGCAGCATCAAGCTTAATCAATGCCAATACTGTTGTGCAAAGGGACAAAAAAAAAAAGAGATGCTTTGCTGTTTCGTTGCTACTGCCACATATGGAAACAAAAGTGGATCCCTTTTTAATTAAGACATAATCTGTGGGGAGTTTATTTTCAAGGAGCCGCCAGAAAAAGAATGAACGCGTGGGAGGAGTTTATTCTTGCCGCAAGACTTATATGACGTCGGCCTCAGGCCCCATCACTTTCAAAAACTGCTTCCATATTAATACATCAGGCTCAGGAATAATGGGGATGACTGTGGCAAGAATAGCGGCTGAGATCTACGGGTAATAAAGCTGAAAGTTAGTGGGGATGCACCATTCATCATCTTTAATAAAATCCGAAACTTTGGCTTTCAGTAATAAACTAACATCTTCAGGAATTTGAGCAAGATCAATGATGGCTTGGTCAAGCCAGACATGAGTCCAGAAATTTATGGACCCTATCGATCACCATGTTTCAGCAAGAATTTTGATTAATCGAGTCTAACTAGGGTCTCACCCCTGGTCAAATGAATGAGCGAACATGGTAGGAAATAGTCTTGCCATTTCTAAAAAATCTGTCCCTAATAAGACTTGCCCAAGGAGCATTAATCATATTCCAGGAAAGCTTGAGCATAGAAGCTTTGCTTATCAGCTTTAAAGGTCTCAACCCCAAGCCACAAACTTTGTGCCAAGCTAAAGAAACTAATTTCCTTTTAGTAGTATATGCTGTCTACGAAGAACTGAATTGAAATCACCTATGATGTTCCGCCAAAGACCTGGGTGAGCTTGTTGAAGAGAAGAGAGCTATGCCCATAGAGTTCTTCTTGCAATATAATTCGTTGCTGCATAAATTCTAGAGAAAAATCGTTGTGACGGTTAGGAAGTTCCACATTAGCTGCCTCAAGTCTCGGAATTTAATTTATATATATGTTGAACAACTTTATTTAGTACCAACTTATTTTAAATTGAAATCTAATATAATATTAGAGTTTATAACCCATCTTGATTCTCATCTATTCTAATATGATATTTTTTTTAGAATTTTTTTTTTCATTCAAATTTTCTCAACTCAATATCTTAGTATATTTTTTTATGTCTAACGTATAAAGTTTCTTGTGATTGAAGGGCTTAGAAGTTGAGAGAGAATTATCTGAGAATGTTATATGTTACGAAGGCGTGTTCTACAATTACTTCAGTATAGGTACTTTTGGCTTTTATGTTCATAGTATGTTGTTGCCTAAAATGGATTTTTTAAAACATGTTAGTGACTTCTTTACATAGTTGGTATTAATAATTGAGACTTATATGTTGTTATACAAGAATATATCTCTAGGTAACATTAATATAATGCTAGATTTATCTCTTCTTGATGTTCACATAAAGGGTAATTTAAGAATGTATTTTTCAATTGTTATCAAATGCTACATTAATTTTGAAGTCCAAACCTTTCCTTTAAGACCTATAATGATTTAAAATTATGGTCTTAGAAGCTCAAGCAAATTACTAAGGTTCTTGAAGTCCATCTATTCTTGGTTTTATAGCCTATATTTATTATAGTTCTCACATAAAATGAAAAATGCTATTTGAAGTGGATGAGAGACTTACAAGTAGGGGGTTGAATAGTTACCCTTGATTTTTAAGCCTTCCTTTGATATTGATTGCTCATGATGCTTCTTGGTTATTAAAAATTGATTAGGAGTAAGAAAAAATCATTCTCACACTTGAATAATCTTAAGAAGCACTATTAAAAATCGGCTAAGGGTTAAGAAGTTGGCCTTTCAAAACTATTTGTTAAAAATGTTGCTTCTCCTGGTTAACAAATGTTGATTTTATTGATACGACATACTTAAAGGCTACTTTTGAAATATGAAATCAATTTTGCTTGACTTGAAAATTTCCAATTAAATTAAATACTTTAAACAAAATTCATTTCAATAATAAAAATCTAGTTTTCCTTGATAAATACTTGGTTTTCAAAATAAAAAGTAGTTCAAAAGCTACAAATAGTAAGGCAAATGTAGACAACTAAGAAGCAAGGTAAGGATATTGCATACAAGGTTTGTGTACTAATTTACCCTTCAATCCTTGGGATATATCTAGTCCCTACCTCAATAGGATTTTATCATAGTAGTGACAGTTGATTACAAAGATATTCTTTCTCATCAAGTCTCCTCTAGGTTCCTAACTATGATTAAAACTAATTTCTTTTTGGTTATGTGTTGTAACCAAAATTAACTAGCTAACTCAACACTTAATTAAAACTAATCATAAAAATATTTTTAATGAATAATAGATGAAAAACATCTTTTACAAACAAAATTCCAAAATGTCTGCAAACAAACTCATGAATTCTTCGCTTTGGTGTTGATTAAGGATGTCATGGATACTATTTTTAGGTACCTTATATGAATTTCTAATTTTTATTTTAGAACATTAATTGTAGTTTTATTTTTCATTTTATAGGAATGGATGCCCAAGTGGCTTATGGTTTTCATCATTTACGGAATGAAAAACCTTACCTTGCACAAGGTCCAATTGCAAATAAGGTATTGATTGACTATTAACTCATGATGGTGAATGTGTTTTCCAAACAAAGTTCATTCCCATTGCTTAATTTTAGAAGATGAAAAAAAAGAGACATGCCATGAAATCCATATGTTTAAATAGCATAGCAAAGACAATATATATGATTTATAGAAGGGATAATTATCTTTTTAGTCCCTTAAATTATTTTCGACCTTACTTTTTGTCCTTTTTTAAAGACTAAAAGTTGAAGTGAATCCGCTGGTTACTGGAAGGAGGGTTGAATAGCGACATCAACATTGATCAAGCTAATTTTTTCACAAGCTAATTGTTTTATAAAAAACTTTTGATTAAAAATTAGAGTATACTTTTTAAAATATAAGTTTTCAAAAACAAACCTTAACTATATAGCAACAAGGATAAAAAAAGCAGTAAAGAAGGAAACAACACACTAAGGAATTATATTGGTTCGCCCCAACAACGGCTACATTTAGTACCTACACCTGTAGGTTTTCCACTAAGACCAATTGTGATATTCTTTCTTTCTTGAAGCCTCCACAAGCTCCTTTCAACTAGTAATCTCAAAGCCCATTTACTCCAAGTATTCTTCCGCAAAGCCTCTTCAAGCTTCCTCCAAGTATTGTTGCAAAAAGTCTTTTCAAGCTTCACCCAGTATTCTCTAAGCTTTTGCATGCTCTACTCAAGTTTTCATTCAAAAAGCCTTCATGCTTCACACTCTCGGTAGCAACTGCTATTGGATTCACACAACACTTATTGTGTTCCTGCTGACCTTCAGAAGCACCTGTCCCTTGACTACCCTTTTGAGTTATTTCCCTCTAAACCTAGGGTGTGCACTCACAATTTTTCAGATTTGGCATTACTGACTCCACCTAAAGTGTTATGACTAAGGAATCTCCAAAGGGGTTTGTCAACCTGACATTTACCCTATCTTTTGGCAACACTTCCTTGCAAGTTACTCCATTGAATTTGCTCAATGCATAGAGTGAGCTTGGAGCTAGTCATTATTGTGGTTGCTGGAGGTTGAATTCAACTTTTGAATGTTGCATGAGTTGTCCAAGTTCTTATAGCTAGCCATTCTTCACATCTTCAACCTCTATCATACAACTCATTTGACTTGTCATCTTCATCTCTACCCTTGCTTCATTATCATCCATCTTGCACTCTTGTCATCTTCATGTCTAACTCATAGTTGTTTTTGCAAGGATGAGTTAGACATGTGAAACATAAAAGAATCAAATAAAGAATAAGGCAAGTTGGACTTTAAGGATGGCTTGGACGAGATCCAACGTAATGTGAACCAATTCTTGTTCAATATGACGACAGTGGGTGAGGCATAATGATGTAAGCTCCATCGGAGCTTGTAGGCCTATGATCTTCTTCATCAATGGATTCCTTTGCTTCTTGAAAGATGAATGACAGCGGAATGGAGAAGGAAGAGAGAGAGGAGACGCCACTTCAAGGAGAAGATGAGTCTAGAAAAAGCTCACCACCATAGGAGGCCATGGATAAGAGCTTGGAGGAAGAAGGAGATGAATGAAGGGAGAGGAAGAGAAGAGCATGAAATTTTATGGTCTAAAAGAGCTCTGAAATCTGAAGTTTAATTTTCAAATGATCAAAGTTGAAAAAATGCACACACATGACATTTATTTATAGCCTAAGTGTCACACAAAATTGGAGGGAAATTTGAATTTCTATTCAAATTTCACTTGAATTTGTGGAGCCAAATTTTGGAGCCAAAATTTCACTAATTATGATTAGTGAATTTTAGCTATGGTTCAGCCCACTAATACAAGATCAAGTCCAAGATTCTTCACTAAGTGTGCTTAGGTGTCATGAGGCATGTAAAACATAAAGCACATGCACAAAGTGTGACTATATGATGTGACAATGGGGTGTAGCAAGCAAATGCTCACCTCCCCCTCTAAAATTTAATTGGATTGGGCTTCTCCCAATTCAATTAAATTTATTTCTCAACACACATATCAAATATTCACTTAATGCATCTGAAATTACAAAAATACCCCTAATACAAAAACTAGTCTAGGTGCCCAAAAATACAAGGGTTGAAAAATCCTACATTTCTAGGGCATCCTACCTATATTATGGAGCCCTAAATACAAGGCCCAAAATTAATGAAACCTTAATCTAATATGTACAAAGATAAGTGGGCTCATACTTAGCCCATGAGTCTGAAATCTACCCTAAGACTCATGAGAACCCTAGAGTCTTCTCTTGCATCTTTGGCCCAATCTTCTTGGAGTCTTCTATCCAATGCCCTTGGGGGGTAGGATTGCATCACATAACTTGGTGGCCATGAACCGAACCACAACTTGAAAATAGTTCAAAACTTGATTTGATAATCAACTCGTTGAATTTGGTTTATAAACCAAATGAGCTGAACTTGGGCTAAAAATTTAGCCCATTAAATAAATGAGCTGAAATTGAGCTACCCATAGTTTGACTCGTTTGGTTCATGAATCAACTCATTTGGGATAAGATCCATTTATACTAGGTGTAAATTTAAAAACTTACACCAGATATTAATCATTGATAAAATTCAATCAAACAATTATAATGTTTCAATTTAAAAATATTACAAAGAGGTCACTTGATCTATTTTTCCTATATTCTTACCGTTAAATTTCCCAATTGCATCGCTGTATTCTTCCACTTTTTTGTTGCAGTAGGTAATTCCTTAATTGAATCGAATATCTCATAAGTGACATTAATATTGTTCAAATATAGTTAGTGGCTTCTTTTAGAAGGCTCAGGAATGATAGGTCCATGCAATGGGGATTAATCCACTGAGAATGCAACCTTTCTTTTAAACTGTTGGCTACCTCCTTTGAATCTCCAATGACCTTTCTTCTTCATCAATCTATTGGCAAACTTCTTTCGTTTCTTGTAATTCCACCAATAGAATGGACTTGAGAGAATAATGCAGCTCCATTGACTTTGTTGACCTTTGTCCGTTGCAACAAGAACTTAGTCCCTAACAATAGACAATCGACTTGAATAGTGGTGGACACTTATGACAGAGATTATGGACAAGCCTAAAGAGTGTATCCATTTTGATTTTTTATTATTTTATATATGCAGAGTGAGGTAGTTTTTATTTATGCAAACTTTGGTTGTAATTTTTTGTCATACCTCGTGGCCCTACAAAGCTAATAGAATAAGTTAAGTTGTGCCTTTTTTAAAAAAATTAAACAATCATTTCATCTAAAATATATTGATAAATTAAAATTTGAATTGTATAGGATTTAAAAAGATAATGACTTTTGGTTAATGTGATTCAAGCTAATGAGTTGAATCAAGCTGTTCACGAGCTTGAATCGAGTTGAGTTCGAATTGAGAAAAAGGTTCATGTTGAGTTTGAGTTGAGCGTCAAGCTAAGCTAAATATTAATGAACCGAGTCAAGCTAAACCGAGCTTGGCTCAGATCGAATCATTTCCAGCCCTAGGCATAACCAATGTTTATAAAACCAGACTAGTTACCGAACAATGAAGATATAGGTTGAAGATTCAATGTTTGAATTGTGATTGAACTAGTAATACTTAAATAGAACATTTTTCAAATTTTCATAATATGTTAATTAAAAATAAATAAAAAAATCACTTAATATATAACAACTTCCTCAAAACAAAACAAGTTGTTCACTTTAATTCTTTTTTTTTGTACAATCTAGCCCACTTCACAATCCTCTTGAGACACCCTCTACCCCATACATATATGTACTAATAAAAGGAAAAAAATCATAATTAATTAAAAGTTTTTAAAATACATTTAAATAAAATTCTTTCAACAGGATAAATGGCTCACATTCACTTTCTTTTACATCATATTCAAACTTGTCCAAATAAATAATAAAGTCATCTTGGTTCAAACAAGGCTGCCTAAGACTTCATACAATTAATATAGAAACCTATACCCCAATGTCACATCCTATCAGAGCATTGTGTCTCGACATCCTTCATCACAAGGTTCCTTAAAGCAATTCACCTAGTCATCTACTTCTCCGAACACAAAGTTCAAGACCATCAGAGGATCCAAACACAAACAACACACAGGGAGTGGGTTATCACATTCTTAACTAATAGAGAAACAAGACAACTAGATATACATATCATATAAATGAGATACAACTTACTCAAACATAACTCACGTAATTCCACCACTTTGTCATTTAAAATTCACTTTTCAATCATCAATCACATTACACATGAATCACACACTCCGATCAAGACATAATAACACATCAATTTCATAATAAACAATTAGCAAGCATATGCAACAGTTATGCTAAGACTCAAGCCTATATGCAATGTGGTGCCATGTTAGTGAAAAACCACCCTGGGGCACTTAGGAGTACATAACAAGACACACCACAACATGGGTATGTCAGGTTACTCTCACTAAGTAAAATCATAGGGAGACCAGTTAGGGTCACGCTGTTTTATGATAATGCTCCAACCATGTGGGATCGGCACAGGCTTAAAGGAGCACTCAAATCGGGTGTATTTACCCCCAAGACCTACACTCCGAAGAGTCCGTCAGGGCCTCTCCCTCCTGATTCAGGTCCAATCCCTAAAATAATTTTTTTTGCATGCAGACACTGCTCATGAATTATACAATACCCACGACCTCACACTCGTGTTTTAAACATGTTTAACACATTGCGCTACAATTTAACACTGGTTCCTAAATAGGAAACCTATACTTTCTCTTTAACACTGGTTCCTAAATAGGAAACCTACATTTTTTCTTTAACACTGCGCATAAACACTTTTCTCAAGATAACACTGGTCGGGTTATTGTATAATTCACAGCTCACAACACAAGTAATGTCACATCAAGTCTTAACCACACACTTATTCACAACTAAAACTTGTTCACAATTTCACATCTCATAATGTCGCAATCCACCATCACATGTTTACATGTATATCACAGATCAACACATATTCAACTTTGCACTTATACTCAATCTCAATAACAATATTATAATCTCAAAGAAACATGTTATTCCACAATTCATCACAAATTCAATTTATAGACACTGCTCATGAATTATACAATACCCACGACCTCACACTCGTGTTTTAAACACGTTCAACACATTGCGCTACAATTTAACATTGGTTCCTAAATAGAAAACCTACACTTTCTCTTAAACACTGCACATAAACATTTTCTCAATATCAATACTAGTCGAGTTATTGTATAATTAACAACTCACAACATAAATATTGTCACATAAGTGTTAAACACACACACTTATTCACAACCAAATATCATGCCCATAATTTAACATCTCATAATGTCACAATCAATCATCTCATGTTTACATGTATCTCGCAAATTGACACATTCCACTTTGTACTACTCAATCTCCATAATAATATTATAATATCATTATAATAATTTATTACACCTTAATACTCATATATACATCACATAGTAATCATATTTGCATGACACAAAACATATATATATATATATATATAGTAAATCAAGCTACATTATTTTAGTATTACAATAAATATATACACATAACATGTTAATCATCATCATGGAAAAAAATTAGAACAAGATAATAATTTGTATAAAATAAGTCATTGCATAATATTATTTAGAATATAATTCACGTTAATAAAAAGAGCTCAATTTTTTTAAGGGTTCACATTCAACACAAGAACACATCAATTTCATAACAATTTCTCATTGGGACATCAACTGGTTCATCAAAAATATATAATTCATAGTTATAATTATAAGGATAAAATAAAAAATTACGAAAACACCCAAAAACTTATTCCAATTGATACTCTAAGGATCCCTACACATGTTATCACTAATCCCCAATTGTGAATAACTCATCCCTTACCTCGATGTAGTCAATCAGGCATTCTTCGTTATCAATTGTGGCATTTTTGGTATTCTCTAGAACTCCTCCTCCGGTTGCTTTGTTAGGATTCCAAAACATTAGAGAGAAGGAGAAGGGATTGAAGCCTCCATTCCATGATCCTACGTGCGATGCCTCTTTCTCCGTTCACAGGAAGTTTTTCATAAATCCCAACGGTGAAGGTGTGCGGAATTAAATCTTGAATCACATATTAAAATTTAACAACAATCCAACGGTTATCAAGTTTGAGATCGTAATTTTACCGAGACAGTTCTGGGTTTCTACGGAAAAGAAAAAGTTACAATGCGAAGGGTATTTCTATCAGTTCCGACATCTTTTCCTAATTACCAATGGTGAGAAGGCTCTTAATTGAGATTCAAACCTAGTGCTTAAATTTCACGATGATCCAACGGTTAATGAGTCCGAGATCGTCATTTTTCTGAAATAAGTTTGGTGGTATACGGGAAAAAGAGAGGGTTTTGGGAGGAGGAGAGGGAAAAACAAAATTGAGAGTAAGAGGAGGCATCGTTGGTGTGAAAACTAACCTAGCACGTCTCTATTTATAGCTAGAGTACTTACAACTTTTTATTTACTCTATTTATTTATTTTTATTATTTTATAAAAAAGAACTCTATTTTATTCCCTATTAAATGAATAAATAAAATACTTTTTTTCTCAAACCATTATTTTAATTAATAAAATTATTTCTCCTTATTTATTTAATTACAAAAGCCTCATTATTTTTTTTAACTCTATTTATTTTAAATAAAAAACCTTTTTAATTTAATTCACGAAAAATGGGATGTTACACCTTTGACATCCAAATCTAATTATTTCAACATACAACACTCTAATTACCCTAAAAGCCATAAGAAATCTTAAGATGGTGGAACTTAGTTGTCCTCAATTATGGACTACAATCCTAACTTTTTGTTTTCAAAATGCAACACCTTTTACATTGTTTTGCTGTTTTAGATGCCAAGAAACTTAATTGAAATACATCACATGGTGGCTTATAAAGGTGAGACTTGCAAAGGATATGAGGAGACACTCTTGAGCGAGGAAATAATTTTTTGTTTCAAAGTCTTTGTCATTGTTATGCCACTAATAATCACAAGAGTTTGTATCTTTGGCACAAGAATTAAAGGGGTAAATCTCCCTGACATTTTTTTTTCTCCTAGGCATAACTCATCTTCTTGAACTATTTATTTTACGCAAAGTTGTTCTGGTGAATTTTAGAACTGTTGAAAATTCATAAACTACAAATTTTGTTCGATTTTTAGTGTTTTAAATTGGTTCAATGGTTTTTACTTAGTTTTAATGTAGTTCACTTTTAAGGGCTATTTGGATCGGATGATAGGTCGGTTCCTGATTTGACAAATCAAATTGATCTGTCGAATTCAATTTTTACAACAATGACATAGCCTTACAAACTATTAATGGTTTCCTACAAACCATATAAGAATTAACAAAAGGGTCAAGGCAAATTGGACTTTAAGGATGGCTTGGATGGGATTAATGTAATGTGTACTAAATCATGTTCAATACGAGAAAGTGTGTGAAGCCAAAATTCGATGATAGTTGGTGAAGCATTCTAGAGTCAAACCATAGAAAGGCAACACCATTAAAAAGGTAGTGTGTCACTCTAGTTCCTTTATTAATGACTCTACTAAGGTTATTAAATGAATTCCCATGTGATATGGAGGAGAAAATATGTTTTATATGTGGCAAATTTGATGATGTTGTATTTTCAACATTAATCATAACTACCTAGCTAGAGTTCATCTTATACGTGCAAAGTTGGCCTCATTAGTGAAATCATCATGTATTGTCCATTGTACTGAAATTTGATATCTAAAATCTATTTGCCATTGTTGTTTCCAACTAACTTATTAGTGGAGAGAGGGAGCACTAACAAAATTGGTTAAAAAAAGAGACTTGATCTTTGATGTGTTTAAGGAATTAATCACATCCAACCTTGGGTTAGAATACATGGAGAAGAAAATAGTGTCACTAGCTTTGAAGGGCTTTATATGAAGGAACCTCAAACACATATTGGATGAAAGAGAGAATGTTAAGGGAGAGAGACTTGAGCAAGACATAATGGACAACAATTATTGATATGAAATGACAATGCATAATAATAGGTTATACGAATGTTGAACATGCATATATGTATGGTTTGTTCAACCTATAACCATTTGGAATGGGAAATACAAAAGCTTCAAGCCAAATAAAGAAATAAAACATTAGATGATGAAAAACATCAAGTTATTGAAAGGATGAACACCTAAAATTGGAGTAAAAAATGTTTTTCTTAAATTTTCATTTGTGCATGGCCAATACTGGGCATCCAAAAATCATGGCTACCTCTTTTTAGGTTCTATCAGGGTTCCGATGACAAATTTAATAATTCATTTTTCCATTATCTAGTGCATCTTTGTAAAAGTCCAATTCAATCTATCCAATTGTTAAAAAAAATTCTTGATTGGATTGAAATAATTAAATGGATGCATAATTATCCATCTTCTTTAATTTTCATATCCAACGGACCATCTAATTAACACGTAATGACTCGTCGTCAATCTACCATATTTTTTCATATTAAAATTGTTCTTAATTTATTAAAAGTTTTACTTCCATTTTTCCATTAATAGGTATGTTTCACAAGTCAGTTTGGTTTTAAAGAATACAATTTGACCTAATTAAATTTGTTTGTTTTGATTTAGTTTAGTTTCATTAATAAGAGTGAAATTACTTGTTGGGGGCTGATATTTTGGTTGAGACTGAGTTGAGGATACTCTGGTTAAGGCCTAATTGAAGTTACTCTAGTTGAAATTGTGTAAAGGATGCTCTAACTAAGGCCAAGCAGAAGGTGTGTTGGTCTAGGCTGAGCAGACAAAAGATGTATTAACCAACACCAAGCCTAAAATGTGTTGGTTAAGGCCAAGCCAAAGATGTCCTAGTCAACACTAAGACAAATATGCACTGAATGAGGTTGACTGTAACACTTTGAAAAAAAAATTACAACTCAGGTTGACAGGCAAAACTTCGTGTTGTGTCATCTGTGCATGTATATATTTAATTGAAACAATTATATGTTTTTAATTATTATTTTCATGCTTATCATATGTATATATAAGTATGTAATTATTTTAGTGAAGCTTGATAGAGAAATAGAAATTGTCTAAGCTAGATTTCCATGTGCCCAAGAATTACGTTGTGTATTGAGTCACAGTGTAATTTGTCTTTGTGTGAGGTTTACTCTAAGAACACATATCCCTCGGGAGATTAGCACAATCCATGAAGTTAGCACCTTAATCTAGACGTTTAAGATAAGATTTACCAGTTTTGTCAAAAAAGTGTTTTTACCATTTCTAGTTAAAATTTCAAAAGCAATAACACCCATAAATGGCACCCTTTTGCACGTTAATCTTGGCCATCATAGGGGTCATTCATGCTTGTCAATTGAGCTTATCACTAGCCTTAGGCCATAAACTCATCATTTCATTCACAAATCAAAAACTTGGGAACCTTATTCTTCTTCCTCTTGCATGAGACCTTCAAGGGAGGAGAGGATACCATTTTATTCTTCTTCCGAGCTCCATATTAGTATTCTTGAGAATTCTTCTCTCAAAGCTTTGGTAAGAAGCTCTTAAACCTCTCTTTTCTTCTTATTTATCTATCATTTGCGTGCAAGGCTCTTATTTTTTTGTTCCAAAATTTAATTTTCATTCTTAGAAGTCTAAGACATCAAGAACCTATGCTCCTTGTTCATCTAAGTCATTTTGTGTAACTTCATTCAAGGTAAGGAGGTCTTTCCACTTCTTGAACCCTACCTTGTTGTCTTTGGAAGCTAGGATTCGTTGCATGTTGTTTTGATGTTTAAATATTCGTATCTACTGCCTTGGGTTTAACTAGAGCATATGTCATTTTTATGGAAATTTTAAGGTTAAAAATGTGTTCTTTAGGTGTTGAAACTTAGGGTTAGTCTTAAATTTCACTTAAATAAGAGTTTTCTAGTAAAAGTTATGAATAAAACAAGTTTAAGGACATTTTGTAGAATAGAAATCTGTCACAAAATTGAACTAAATGTTCTAGATGTATGGATTTATTTTCTTAAAGTTTTTACCTAAAAATGAGTTTGTTAAATGTGAAATGTAAGGTAGCATATAAGATTTATGAAAAACCGATTCCCGAAACATGTAGAACATTGAAAATAAGTTAGGAGTAGAACTTTGTAAAACTGAGCAATAGAGTAGTTTTAGATAGTAGATAGCTTAACATTGTGACCCATGCCTCTAAATAAGTTACTTTAGAATTATTTATTTTCTGGAACTGTTGATTTAACTACTATATTATTGTTGAGATAAACTGCATGATCTGATGACTAATGTCTGTTCTAAAAATTGTGATGATTCTCTGTTGATAAAATTTCTGAGATGCATGCAAGTATAATTATTATCATTATTATTGGTGAATGGTAAGATCAAAAGAGTGTGAACTCCGACAAATTATATTTGTGACTTATGAATTTACATTCTGTTATATATGTATGTATATATATACATACACACACACACACACACACATTAGTTTATTGTTATTTTATCTGTATGCATTGTGGTTTAAATCCGGAGAGAACAATTGAGAAAAGAAGAGAGAAGAGAGAAAAGAGAAAGCTCAGTCACTAACTAACTAACTAACACCAATATATAGAGTGTTAGTAACTAACTAAACTAATTACACAAAACAAAATCCCAAACTCGCAACCCAATTTGTGAATGTATGTATACATGATTTTGATGATGCCAAAGAAGAATCAAACAAGGCTGCTTCAAAGGATAAGCATTGCTTCAAGATTAATACAAGATTGCTTCAACAAACAAAGCCTTGCTTCAAGATTACTTTAAGATCAAGCCTTGCCTCAAAACAAAGTGATTCCAAGACATGAAAGGCTCTGGTAATCGATTACTAGATAGTGTAATCGATTACCAGAAGACAAGTTTGAGAAATAGTTGTTAAAAAGGGTTTTGAATTTGAATTTTTAACATGTAATCAGTTACCAATAACGAAACTCTTGAAATTCAAATTCAAAATTCATGACCCTTCAAATAATAATTGTGTAATCGATTACCAGAAACCTGTAATCGATTACCAGTGAAGAATTTCAGAAAAAGCTTTTTGAAAGACACATCTCTTCAAACCATTTTGAAAAGGCATGAAGGGCCTATATATATGTGTGTGTCTGACTTCAAAAAGTAAGAGAGAGATTTTCCAAGAGAACTTCATTGCCAAATGCTTTCTCAACAACTCTTGGACAAACACTTGCAAATCGATTAAGAGTTCATCCATGAACTTCAATTGTAATATCCTTCTCTTAAAGAGAGAATTCTTCTTCTTCTTATTCAAAGAGATTAATTAAGGGACCGAGGGTCTCTTAAGTTGTAAGAATTCTTGAACACAAGGGAAGGGTTGTCCTTGTGTGGTTCAGACTTTGTAAAAGGATTTTTACAAAGAGAGTGGAAAATCTCAAGTGGATTGCTTGAGGACTGGACATAGGCACAGGGCGTGGCCGAACCAGTATAAATCGAGTTTGCATTTCTCTCTTCCCTTATCTCATTTATTATTGCAATCAATTTTGTCTTGTATGTTTAAATAACATTATTAAATTGATTGTTGCTTCTTCTTCTGCACTCTGAGCCTATCATTTAGAAGGGGTTTAAAAGTTTGTTAGTGAAAATTAATTCACCCTTTTTAAGATAACTGAGGCCATTTGTCTAACACAATTCTTCAAGTGCAGAGGTTCTGATTTCCAATCTCAATCTGACCCTCGAAATGACAGAATTTGCCAAACCTTAGTTGTAACAAAATTGAAGATCTTTTTCTTACCTTTCTAGGAACTACTCACATGTTCCATTTGGAGTTCTGTAATGTCCTCTAGGCCTTGCACAAGGCAGATAGGTCAAGTAAGCACAATCTAAAATTTAGCTACAATTCTCAATTAAGCTCAATCATGTGCCTTAGACCAAAACTGAGTTAAGGTGAGAAAATAAGACTCGAAGAGATTTCAATTGAGCTAAGAAGAATAGAAAAATATTAAACTACAAATGCCCAATCAAGGAGTGAAGGAATCACCCCTACAACCAACAAGTCTCAAGTTCAGGAGATGTTGAGGGAGTTGTGCCCTCTACGAGATTGACGTAGTAGGATGACAAAAAGAGCGTGGCCGTGTCAAGATACACACACGTCAATTTACACATTTCATACTTTGGTGCACATTGTGCCGGTAGATAGACTACATGTCACGCCTATCACCATCTATCACTTTCACAATAGCTAGATTCCTTGGGGATTTATGTCTCGTAGGCAAATGGAGTTGTTTGAAGACATCAATTTTTATTTAGGCATGGAAAGGCCTCACGATGCTCAAGAATTTGTAGTGATCCACATGAGGTTTAATGCGAGAGGTAATGTCATGAGTTTGGAGATTCGAGTTAGTATGTCCCATGCAAGTCGCTGAGGACTAGGGAGATCATGTCGACATGATGCCTGAGGAAGAGGAAGAGTATTGCGAGCTTCTACGAGATTTAGAGCCTTCATTTGATAAGGAGGATAGATTATTTTCCTGTGCCTATACCTTAGGCATAGTTCAGTACTTTTAGTCAGGTGGTGATCTGCTATGATCCTAGATCCTTTTTGATATTTTGATGTATTTTGAGGGGCGAGATCTTCATTGAAAATATTTTTTCATGTAGCAGATGCATATCGATCGTTTCACTACCTTAACACTTTTGGCTGTATCCAAATTTCTTCCACCGTAACACTATTTATTTGCTTTATTTACATAAAAAGGCTTTGTATTATAAATTGGCGCTCATATATTTACTAATTTAATTGTGATGTGAAAACTTAACGCTTTCCAAGAAGCATGCTTATTTTACTTTATTTTATTTCATCTTATTTATAAAAAGAAAATTGATAAGATATTTTGCCAACTTAGAAATAGAAATTAAAAGTTAATGACACATATTCCACAATATTTATTATTTAAAATAGTTTTGAAGCAAAGTTTTAGAAAAATAATTTAAGGTGTTACATTGACTAGAAGATACCTTGACTGAGATAAAATTTGTTTCTTTGAATAGTCAAATGGAGGCTCCGTTCTATAGAGTTAATGCACTAACTACAAGAGTCTTATATTTCCAAACTATGATAATCACAAAATTTAGTTTCTCTATTTACATTATTTTTGTCTATTTATATTATTTTCCAATAGAATCATTAATTTCACAGTGTCATTTTTTGGATCTATATATTTGTCTTTTTTGTCAACATTATTCTTATATCATTTTATTAAGTATTTTGAAAAAAGTGATGTCATAGATTCAATTGTACCAATAAATATAGGATTGTGATCAATATGTTTTTTATTTTGGTTGTAGATTATATACTCTGGTTACTCCTGTACTCAAGGATGGTTCTTCACACCATGCACTAGTGATCCAGGATTAAGGTAAGATATATCTCAACTAAAGTAGTCCTTCCTTAGGATAAATTAGGAAAAATAAGAAGTTCTAGTTATGTTTTTGCTTCTTATTTTAGATCACATTGTGAAACACATTTTCTTTAATAAGAAAAATATTATATGACTTGTGCAACAAAAAAATTTCCTCCCATTTCTTTTATTATTATAAGAGAATCATAACACAAGTTTACAAAATTTATCATTTGCAAAAATTCTAACATTTTGGGAGACTTTTTTTTTTCATTTATTTGTACAGAGAAAAATTTTGTGCTATGATCATTTCTTGTTTTAATTTCAGGTTAAACTATTTTACTTGATTTTTATAGTTGTCTCCATAGTAAGTTTTAGTCTCTATACGTGAAGTATAATATTTTTTCCCGATTTATGATAATATGTGGCTTATGTTTGTGGATTACTAAATGGCCTAATAACTATTTATTTAGTTCCATGTGACTAAACTATTCAATGAAAAAATCTTGCGATAGGGGACTTAAGAATATTTTGCGGATGCATGTCAAAAAGATCAATTGCTCAGAATGGGAGCAGGTTCTAGTTCCTACAAGGTATATCTCATCAAATAAATTTCACAAGTATGTATTAACATGTATACTAAGTAGTGTTTCAAAATTGACATCATTACCTTTAGGATTTTACCATATTCTAGTTTTCAACAATGGATATGTGTTTCTTCCACATTCAAAGTTCAAACTCTTTTTTTTTTTTCGGAGTTCAAAGTTCTTATAGCTTACATTAGTGTGATAAAATTTGTTCTTATGGTCTCATTAGAGGTTTGTCTCATTTTAAATAAGGTTATGTCATTTGTTTTCAGTGTAAGAGCAATAGTTGCTCTAAATCTTCATAGTTATGGAAGTGGAAGAAATCCATGGGGTAATTTGACACCTGAGTATTTAGAGAAGGTATACTCTTTCCTTTGATAATTCTATGAGATCTAATGGTTGAAAGTATTCTATATTACAATGATAGGGGAAAAATACACAAGAGAAGGGAGCTTGGTTTAGTATGTGAGATATAAATGTAGTATTCTATATTTGGATTTTATATCACTATTATGCTACTATAGTTTGTGTTATTTACATCAAAAGTGAAAAAGATTTATTGTGATAATTGAATCCAAAATATCATAAATAAGGGTATGTGTAACATTTCTAAATCAGTTAGGGATGTCAAAATTGATACATTGAAAATGGAATATATTGTAATCCAAAATTTTCCAAAAGGCTAGTCCCATATAACAAATATCACCATTAGATATCGAGATCTAATTCATTTTTTTAATTTAATTTGTATATGCTTTTCTTTTCACTCTCTTATTTGCTTGATGATTATATTGTTTGTAGACCATGTAACTCATGGAATTACCCATTCATCCATTGATTTATGATAATTTTAAAATGAATGTGAATTGTGCTTGATAAATTTGATTTTTGTTTTTGTCAATTTTGAACTATCTATAAGTGAGACTCTTTTTAATGTGCTTCTAGAGAGGCTTCATTGAAGCACAATTTGATGATGGACTTTTAGAGATATTTGGTCTAAAACAAGGATGGCATGCAACATTTGTCATGAGTGAACTAATTTCTGCAAAGCATATAGCCCAGGTACCGTATTAATTTGACATCTTTTATTGTTTGTGATTTGGGTTGTAATTTTTACTCAAAAATTGAAAAATGTATGAACTCAAAATTTCCTTAATGCTTTTTTGAATTTTGAAATATAATGATTTCGAGTGGATAGATTCTAAATAGCAGTAAAATTGTTCTAGTTCTCTTTTGCTTTGAGCTAATTGTTTCTTTTTTAGATATGTATTTTAGTTTATTGCCTTCACTTTCCATATATGGAATATATAAGTTGTGTACATAAATTTGCAATTTTTTACTTTTTCACATAAGCTAGACAATCCTTAATATATCCTAGGGCCATGACTACTATATGGAGTAATTAAAGCACTATTCTTGCATAGGAAAAACCTTGGTTATTGGAAATATGACCTATATAGATATTCCTAAAGTTCTGAATTTACTACCTAATATTTCATTTAGCTAGTTTGAATATGACAAATGGAAACCAACCTTTTTGCTCGTTTGCTAACATGAATCAGTTTTCTTTGATTTTGTTCTAATTGGTAACTCATTAGCATCTTTTGGTATGTGTAAAATTGACTATAGAGGTCTAATTTTAGGCAACAGCTATTCGATTGGAAGTTAGAGGTGGGGAATGGAAAGATGCATTTATGCAAATGGATGGAGAACCCTGGAAACAACCTATGAGCAAGGACTTCTCCACTTTTGTGGAAATAAAAAGGGAACCTTTCCAATCAATCATGATTAATGGAGAATAATTCTATCTTCAAAGGTTAATTATTCCATAGTTCGCTATTCATGCAATGTATGCATATTACACGTAATGTAAATTTTTCACTTACTTTTTTATACCCTCGTTGCACTTTGTATATTTTTTTTATTTCTCTCATTTTTTCACATTACATATTATATTTATCTTCCCCTCTATCTTATATTTCTTCCTTTCTTTCCTATAAGTGTACACACCCTTTTCTGTATTGTTGATGTGTTTGGCAAGTGTACCAAATCGCTCTAAGTAGTATTTCTCGGAAGTCCGAGTATCATTTCCACAAGGATTTTATTGCACTTTATTGAATACTCTTCAATTTGTAAGTAAGAAGTAAATAGTAAAAACGGGAATAGGCGCAAGAATAGATTGCTACTACTAGATCAAATAGTTTAGACAAATAATTGATAGAAATGCCAAGACTAGACAAACCCAATTGGCCTACGATGCATGTAAATATGATATTCATTACCAATGCAATTGTATTAGTTCTACCCACATCTATTAATTTTACTTGCCCCTGATGTCTCACGATGGCAAGCCTATTTTAACTACCTATCTCCCAAATGCCTTTGCGAAGATTCAATAATTAAAATGCATTAAGGTTAAATTCTAGATGTTGCTAAATTCGTGGGCATTGAGTTATCATTCTATGCCTAGCAATACTAACCCGATGATCCTTTTCTTAAGATGCTCTATTAGGTGTTACCCTTTCCCAAGCGTATAACCCCTAAAACTGATGCATGCATTACTTCTTAAACCCTTATTAGGAAATACCCTCTCCCGAGCGAATAAAACCCAAAAGAAAATCAAGAAATAAATGCAAGATTAAAAGAAAAGAATTAGAACATAAAAACCTGGATTGAATCCTCTTTGCATTGATAACTCTTGAAGTACACCATACATCGTTGGCTTTTTAGGCCTGCCAGGCCCTAGCTAGGGGATTAGCCACTCATGGCCATTGAGGGCTTTACAACTGGGGGTGAAAGAAAGAATGAGGGTAATAAAAACAAAGAATATAGAGAGAAAAGGGAGAGCTCAGGCTTGGAATGCTGAGAGAAGTGCTCTGAGGCGAGGTGTGTTGTTTCCCTTGGACTGGTTCTCTATTTATAGCTGCTGAAGTGGGCTTTGGGCCTTCGTAAGCGCGCTTCAGGCTTAGCGTGTGTTTCTGTTGGATCGCGCACTTAGCGCATGGCTCGCGCTTAGCGCGCGTGTTGGGCTGGGCCTGCTTCAAACTTCTTCTTTTTCTTCACTTCCTGTTACCTTTTTGCTTAATGTAACCTCAGTTTTCGTAACCAAAAATTCAATTTAATTAATTTTGTAACTTTTAATCACAAATAACTACTAAATAATTAATTTCAGGCCAAATTTTGACTAATTTTCTACTATTAATTCACAATTATTTAGTAGTTATCATTTATGAAAAAAAATATTTTCCAATTATTAGTGATTAATGTCACTAGAATTATTTATAAAAATGTGACACATTTTCAATCCATGAAGTCTATTATTATTTTTTTATACCATGTTAAGGAACACATTTAATTGGTCACTCAAATAAGAAATTTTTGTGGAGTTAAGCATGTCTCATATTCAAGATAGTTTGCATGTGTATTATTTTATGTGCCTACCTATCTTGCAATGATTAACTGTGTGGAATTGGTATATAATATTGATAATAATTGTGATTGAATGAATCCTTTAACTATGATTATTTCATAATCCAGTGTGTATATGTTTATTTTTTTTATTGTTGTAGTAATTTTACTCTTACATGCTGGTGTATGACCTCTTTTATAATTAACTGGTGATGATAGTGTGTAGGTTTGGGAAGGATACTATAGTATCTGTCCCCATACTTGTACTTGTCTCCATACTTGTGTGAGTAACAACTTTAATCCTCATCCATGTACCCATTGGATACCTATAAATTTATACTCACACCCACTACCTGAACATTGCTTATGTGTGAAGTTGATAATCAATAAAAATATTAATTAAAAAATTGCTACAACTAAATTAACAAAAAAAATTCTTAAATCATTCAAACAAACATCATAATTAAACATTCGAAACATAACCATTTTTAATGATCAATATTCTAATTCTTAAACTTCAATAATTAGTATTATATTTTAGTAGTTAAATTAATAAATAATAAATACAAATATAAATTTAAATATATATATATATATATATATATAT
The DNA here is from genome assembly GCF_004193775.1 of Glycine soja. Classification (NCBI taxonomy): domain Eukaryota; kingdom Viridiplantae; phylum Streptophyta; class Magnoliopsida; order Fabales; family Fabaceae; genus Glycine; species Glycine soja. Next base: position 27,823,960 of record NC_041007.1, on the reverse strand, counting down.
CTGTGTGTGTGTGTGTGTGTGTATGTATGTATGTATCTACATATATTTAAGATGTTTTAATTAAATTATTGCATATATAATAAGTGCAAGAATGGGACAAGTTGGGTATTATAGCACCCAGACCATTCTCATTAAATTTTGTGGGTAAATACTTGTCCCTAGATCCATCCTCAAAGAGTGAGCACTTATTCTACCTATTGTGGATATTTTTGCGCCTAAGAATAATTTTCATCTCTAATTGTAACACCATCATTTTATTTTATTGAATGCTTCATTGTTTTTTATGTATTTACTTTTGGACAATTGAATGAAAAATTTAAAATTGAGAAGGAACTTGTGATATTGGAAATTGATGAATGATGTGTAATTGATGAATTGTGTACATCCATACATAACATTCATGTGAGTAGACACGTAAGTTGTGGGTGCTCAATGGGTTCTCAACTTAGTTTTGGGATTTTTTGTGGTGACTAATGGGAATGGGCCTATAGGTTAGATGAATGGGTGAATCCCTATAGATGTAAGGTATTACAAGCCTTATAGAGATAAGTCAAAATCCACACTTGTCTGTTTTTTATACAATCACACTTCCTTCAAAAGGTCTTTCCTAAATGGTCACAGAGTGCGACTATTGTAGATTATGTATTTATGTTGATCGCTCGAAGGTGAGAAATCTCCAAGGAGTTGGATATACATGACATGATAGGATGCATGTGAAGTGATTCAGTTGGTATCTAAAATAGGGAAGCTTCTAATTATGACATAATTTTTGCACAAGCATCCTAGCTTCTAATTATGCTTCTCAAGCTTTTTGCTTGGAGAATCAAAAGACTAACAAGAATAACATGTTTCCTTTACAAGTACTTGGATAAATGAATACTTTCTAGCACTTAACAATCTTGCAATCTACTTCTTCAAAAATTACTCACAAAATTACATAATAAGTTAAACTGATAATTGTTGTTTTACTTGTCTTTCTTAGAGTAAGTGTTGCTTCTAAATAATAAAATCATTTTATAAAAACCTTTTTATCAAAGGTCAAAATTGATCTTTTCAAAAAATAGGTTTTTCTAAAACAGTTTTTAATCACACAACAACAAATTATAAATTAAAAGTAGTAAGGAAGGAAACAACACACCAAGGAATTATACTGATTCAACCTAACTTGGGCTATATGATAGAGCATACATTATAGTTTCATTTTGAATACCTTTGACATGTCTTATGATGGTTTTGAATCTTTTTAATTGAGTTTTGGAACACAATGCTATGATATGATGTGACATTGAGACATAGAGTTCTGTATTAATTGCATGAAGTTCTGGACATGTAGTTCTTATAATTTTGTTTCACATGTTAAGTCTTTAGTTCATTCTTTGGAGTTTTGGACGACCTTGTTTTAAGTCAAAGATATTTTTAATAAGTTTTATTTGGTAACAGTGAAGTGAATGTGACCATTTTACCCACATGAATTTGTTTAAGTGATTTGAATAAAGTTGATTTAATTAAATTCCATATTTTTTATGTTTTTCATAAGTATATGTATGTCAGAGTAGAGGGTGTCACAATTTCTCTATCATTTATCCTGTTATTGAGCTGTTCTTGATATTGTGTTGTGTTGGTCTTAGATCTTGTAATTGGATGTACCATTGTTAGACTATTGGCAAGCATACCAATGTCGTCGCAGGTTACGGATTTTATAAAAAAAAAAATCATCTCCCAGGGATTTGAATTACTCTATTTCTCCAAATAAAAGTAAACAGTTCAATAGTTATGTACAACAAATTTAATCGAAATCTCATTGGTTTAATTAAAATAATATAAATAAAGGAAATAACAGAATTAGTGTGTCAGAAACACAATTAGCAAAATTCCAAGGCGTCACAACTCTTCTTGTAATTATGCTAATACCACAAGTGTCACTTCCTCTTGTGAGAATTGTAAAGCATTGGAAACAAAGGTTGAGTATTTGCTGAAAAGTTAATCAAAATTGACAATGGGAGAAGATAACTTAGAGGCACTACTTGCTCAACAAAAATATGCTATTGAAAAGGCTGGTTTCGGTTACACTCGTAACAAAAAGCCGAAAACTTACAAAAACTTTTTCAACTTCACAAAAGCTTCTAGCTCACCCTTCACAGTATGCTACTATTGTATGAATAAGGGAAACTCTTCTTTTAATTGTATCATAAAAAAGTTTGGAGTTCCAAGTGGGAAATAGAAATGGGTTCTTAAGGGAACTAAAAAGGTTGCTAACCAAAAAAGGACCTTACATAATTTGGGCACCTAAATCTACCCTCTAAATTTGTTTTGTAGGTGTTCATAGCAGCGAAAAGACAACTATGGTACCTAGATAGTGACTGCTCAAGGCATATGACAGGAGACAAATCAAAATTTGTGTCTCTTAAAGCAAAAGAAGAAGGTTTTGTGACCTACGAAGAAAACAACCAAGGAATGGCTAAAACACTACTTATTAAACATAAGCCATGGAAGTGCTTAAACACAACTTATTAAGCATAAGTCAATTGTTTATTATATGTGGAAGGGCTTAAACATAACTTATTAAGCATAAGCCTATTGTGTGATAAAGTTTTTCAAATTGTTTATAATCAAGAGTGTTGCACTATAACATATCCGATTTCAAAAAACATTAAGTTTGTTGGTAATTGCATTGGCAATACCTACATGCTTAATGTAAATCATGAAGATTTTGATGATATAAAAAAGATTAAGCCTTGGATAATGAACGTCATCATCAAAAGGGGGGAGAATGTGGATCATGCATTGTTTTGATGATGTAAAAAAGAAATAACTTGATTGTCATCATCACAAAGGGGGAGAATGTGAATGTATGTATACATAATTTTGATGATGCCAAAGATAAGCGCTTCTCAAGTTTGATCCAAGTCAAGAATTCAGAAATTCAGAAAATAACTCTCAAGAGTCACAACTCTTAAAAAAATAACTCCTGAGAGTCACATCTGTTCAAGAGATTTTTGAATGGTCATCAAAGGCCTATAAATAGGCGACTTGGGACACAAAATGTATGAGAGAGATATTCCAAGAGAACTTCATTGCCAAATGCTCTCTCTGATGTGAATCTTACGGGACAGATCGTTTGATAAAGGCTACGGAGGTTTTGGATGACGCCACTTCCAGTGAAGGAAGATAAGTCAGGGTAGACGCCACTTCCGGTGAAGGAAGATAAGTCCGGGTAGACGCGACTTCCAGTGAAGGAAGATAAGTCAGGGTAGACGCCACAAGGATTACCTTGATAAGCCTGAGATTGGTTCAACAAGGAACCCAGAGAGAAACTCTCACCCAATTTTATGAAAATGCCAAAAGTCTTTTTTTATTCAAAACAAAAACCAATACTTATAGTGTATCTGAACAAAAAGATAAAAATAGACATGGGTCTTCTAAACAGGTTGGGCCAAAATTACAATAAATAAAAATTATAACTAAAAACATATTTAACTTGGGCCTTCAAATTAGTTTGGGCCTTCAGCAACAATTAATTGTCTTGATAGTGTCTCTGCCTCTGGGCCTTCATCCTTCTCCACTTAGGCCTTCATCCTTCTCCACTTGGGCCTTCATCCTTCTCCACTCGGGGGCTTTGTCCTTCTCCACTTAGGCCTTCGTCCTTCTCCACTTGGGCCTTTAGCCTGTATTTGGCCAGTTTCATGATTCTCATCATTCCCTCCTTCTTGGAAAACATTTGTCCTCAAATGTCCAAGATCATCACCGGGTTCAAGTACCACTTCCTTCCTTTTCTTGTGGACTTGCTTGGCATATCTTTCATTCTTCTTTGCAATTTGCACCTTCACTTGGTCATACAACTTTTTTACATACTCAACTTTGGTCTGTGCATGCTTATGCTGAGTCTCTTGGGGCTTGCTATTGTAAGTTGGCCTGTTAGGCAATGAAGCTTCTGGAAGGAGATCAACTTGATGTTCTATGCCTCTTGAAGGTGGCAGTTCATGAGGAATCTCCTTAGGAAAGACATTTTTAAATTCCTGCAATCAGGGTTGAACACTAGGAGAAATAGAAATAGTAAACTCATTAGAATTATCAGTAGAAATTTTACTGTCTTTGCAATACTGTAGATTGAGTGGTTCATGAGCAGGTAACATTTTCCTCACTTCACTCGCCTCTGTAAAATAATTAAATTTTCTCTCATATGTATCACTCTCTCTCTTATGTGTATCACTCTTTTCCTCGGGTGTATCACTCTTCTTTTTCATATTCCTTTGTGGTGCCTCACTATTTTCTTTCTCTTGTTCTCTCTTTTCTCTCATTCTGATTTGGTCATCACACACTTCTCTAGGGGATAGAGGTTTAAGAGTAAACGAGGAAGATTTGGCTATTCGTTTGTAGGGCTCTTCTTTGTTACGGTTCAACAAGCGTTGCATTTGTGTAGTCCATGCGTCCAGAAATAAGTGCTGAGATCCATCCAGTTGATGATATATACCACCATTGTCACCAGCTCTTGCCATGATTAAGGAACAAAGAATTTTGCAGTAAATTAAAAAAAAAAAATCAGGATCTCACCACACTCTACTCATGTGTTTCTCTCTTTGATGGTAGTTCACTCGTGTTTGATGCTCTCAATATAGGCTTTTGTGTAATGTATTCCCTCTTGCCTTTTACCACTCGTGTTTCCTCTTAAGTTCCTAGATGGACCGAATTAGACACACAAGGTAATATAAAATAAAAGGAAAGACAATATAATTATCAGAGTAACCAATTTGATTTGGGATAACAACTTGGACTTGATTTGGATAATAATATATTAGATTGGATTTGGATAACGGATGAGTTTTAATTTGGGTAACAGATATGATAACAAATAAGATATTAGGTAGGATAACAGATAAGATATTAGGTAGGATAATAGATAAGATATTAGGTAGGATAACAAATAAGATATTAGATTGGATAACAGATAAGATATTAGGTAGGATAACAAATAAGATATTAGATAGTGATGTGAACCTGAGTAGGAGCGGATCGTTTGATACAGGCTACGGCAGGTTCACATCAGATAGGATAACAGATAAGATAACATATATGACCAGTAAACTTCAAATGCTCATAACTTTTGCTACGGTTGTCCGTTTGAGGCCCACTATATATCAAAACGCTCAGAATTCAAAGGAGAATCTAGATAAGGGGATTTGGTACACGATTTTCTGCCAAAAAAAATCCTCTAACTTCCTCAATTTCGTGTTCAAAGATCAAACACCCCACTTTCTTTTCTTTTCTTTTCTTTTCTTTTTTGTTTTCTTCTCTCTTTTTTTTCAAATTTCTGCAACTTTTTTTTTAACTTGAAATAAAACTCAAATAGATTTTTTTTTGACACAAAGTCTGAAAGATACAAGAAACAAGAACAAGAACAAAAACGTGACAAGAACAAGAATGAAACAAAGACACAAACAAGAACGCAACAAGACACAAACAAGAAAACAAATAACAGAACAAGGACAAAACACGAACCTGGACAAATTACAAAGGAAAATAATAGGATAGGATAGAACCTGTATCAAGAGCCGAAGCTCTGATACCAGATGATGTGAACCTGACTAGGAGCAGATCGCTTGATACAGGCTACGAAGATTTGGATGACGCCACTTCCAGTGAAGGAAGATAAGTCAAGGTAGACACCACTTCTGGTGAAGGAAGATAAGTCAGGGTAGACGCCACAAGGATTACCTTGATAAGTCTGATAATTGGTTCAACAAGGAACCTAGAGAGAAACTCTTAGCCAATTTTATGAAAAATGCCAAAAGTTTTTTTTATTCAAAACAAAAACCAATACTTATAGTGTATCTGAACAAAAAGATAAAAATAGACATGGGCCTTCTAAATAGGTTGGGCCAAAATTACAATAAATAAAAATTATAACTAAAAACATATTTAACTTGGGCTTTCAAATTAGTTTGGGCCTTCAGCAACAATTAATTGTCTTGATAGTGTCTCTGCCTCTGGGCCTTCATCCTTCTCCACTCGGGGGCTTTGTCCTTCTCCACTTAGGCCTTTGTCCTTCTCCACGTGGGCCTTTAGCCTGTATTTGGACAGTTTCATGATTCTCATCACTCTCAAAGAAACTCTTGGGCAAACACTTGCAAATCAATTAAGAGTTTCTTCATGGACTTCAATTGTAATATCCTTCTCTTCAAGAGAGAATTCTTCTTTCTTTCTTCTCATTCAAAGAGATTGATTAAGGGATTGAGGGTCTCTTAAGTTGTAAGGATTCCTGAACACAAGGGATGGGTTGTCCCTGTGTGGTTCAGACTTTGTAAATGGATTTTTACAAAGGGAGTGGAAAATCTCAAGTGGATTTCTTGGGTACTGGACACAGGCACGGACTTTGCTGAACCAGTATAAAAACTGTGTTTGCATTCTCTCTTCCCTTATCTCAATCATTTTATTGCAATCAATTTTGTCTTGCATGTTTAAAGAACATTATTAAATTGATTGCTGCTTCTTCTGCATTCTGAGCCTATCTCTTCTTTTAGAAGAGGGTTAAAAATTTGTTAGTGGGAAATTAATTCACCCCTTCTTAAGATTTTTGAGGCCACATGTCTAACACTTAATGTAGATTATGCAACTCACTCAAACATGGCTTGTTTGATAAGTAGTGATGATCTCTGTTGGCTTTAGCTTAGGAGAATAACTCATATTCACATGCAACATTTAAATAAGCTAGTCTCTATGGAGTTAATTATATGACTCCCAAAGCTCAAGTTTTTTAAGGATGGATTATGTAATGCATGTCAATAGGGAAAACAAACTAGAGCATCTTCTAAACAAAAAAAAATGTGATTTCTACCTCTAGACCGCTTGAACTTTTGCAATTAGATTTGTATGGTCCTTCTAGAACCATGAGCATTGAAGGGAATTAATATGTCTTGGTTATTGTAGATATACCTAGACTTTCTTCTTATCTACTAAGAGTATTGCATTCAAAGATTTTCAAAAATTGGCCAAGTTAATTAAAAATGAAAAAGATTTTAAAATCCAAGCTCGAGAAATGATGATCATGGAAGTGAATTTCAAAATGAGGATTCTAAATTGTTTTGTGAACAAAATGACATTAATGCTAACTTTTCAACTCCAAGAACTCCTTAGCAAGATGGAGCATTGGAGAGGAAAAATAGGTCTCTTGAGGAACTTGCAAGGACTTTGCTGATGCAATCCTACCCCGCAAGGGCATTGGATAGAAGACTCCAAGAAGATTGAGCCAGAGATGCAAGAGAAGGCCCTAGGGTTCTCATGAGCCTTAGGGTATATTTCGGGCTCATGGGCTAAGTATGAACCCACTTATCTTAGTACATATTACATTAAGGTTTCATTATTTTTGGGCCTTGTATTTAGGGCTCCATAATGTAGGTAAGGTACCCTAGAAATGTAGGATTTTTCAGCCCTTGTATTTTAGGGCACCTAGACTAGTTTTTGTATTAGGGGTAGTTTTGTAATTTCACATGCATTAAGTGAATATTTGATGTGTGTGTTGGAAAACAAATTTAATTGAATGATGTAAGCTCCATTGGAGCTTGTAGGCCTAGGATCTTCTTCATCAATGGATTCCTTTGCTTCTTGGAAGATAAATGGCAGCGGAATGAAGAAGGAAGAGAGAGAGGAGACGCCACTTCAAGGAGAAGATGAGTCTAGAAGAAGCTCACCACCATAGGAGGCCATGGATAAGAGCTTGAAGGTAGAACGAGATGAATGAAGGGAGAGGGAGAGAAGAGCACGAAATTTTGTGCTCTAAAAGAGCTCTAAAATCTGAAGTTAATATTCAAATGATCAAAGTTGAAAAAAATGCACACACAAGGCCTCTATTTATAGCCTAAGTGTCACACAAAATTGGAAGGAAATTTTAATTTCTATTCAAATTTCACTTGAATTTGAAATTGAATTTGTGGAGCCAAACTTTGGAGCCAAAATTTCACTAATTATGATTAGTGAATTTTAGCTATGGTTCAGCCCACTAAATTCAAGATCAAGTCCAAGATTCTCCACTAAGTATGCTTAGGTGGCATGAGGCATGTAAAGCATGAAGCACATGCACAAAGTGTGACTATATGATGTGGCAATGGGGTGTAGCAAGCAAATGCTCACCTCCCCCTCTAAAATTTAATTGGATTGGGCTTCTCCCAGTTCAATTAAATTTATTTTCCAACACACACATCAAATATTCACTTAATGCATGTGAAATTACAAAACTACCCCTAATACAAAAAGTAGTCTAGGTGCCCTAAAATACAAGGGCTGAAAAATCCTACATTTCTAGGGTACCTTACCTACATTATGGATCCCTAAATACAAGACCCAAAAATAATGAAACCTTAATCTAATATGTACTAAGATAAGTGGGCTCATACTTAGCACATGAGCCCGAAATCTACCCTAAGGCTCATGAGAACCCTAGGGTCTTCTCTTGTATCTCTGGCTAAATCTTCTTGGAGTCTTCTATCCAATGCCCTTACGGGGTAGGATTGCATCATTTGCTTAACCAAAATCATCTCCCTAAATATTCTTGGCCAGATGTTGATAGCTCTACTTACTACATACTCAATAGAGTGATTATAAGTCTTGTTTAGAAATTAAGACCTTATGAAATATACAAGTTTTTGGGTGTAAGTTCTTTGTTTTGAATAATGGGAAGGAGTTACTTGACAAGTTTGATGCAAGGCTGATGAAGGTCTATTCTTAGGCTATTCTACAAGTAACACGGCATAGAATCTTTAATAAACATACACTAAGAATCAATGCATGTAATTTTTTATTAATCTAACCCCCAATGGTTCGGAAAGGTGTTGTTTTTTATGTGATGATGATGATGGAGAAACTTCTCCTTCAAGCGAAGAGGTAGTGAACAATAACCTTCAAGAAGGACCCTCACCACAACACAACAATCTCCTAAATAACGGAGAACACCTAAGGACCTCTTTATTGAAAACATTGTTGGTGATATTTAAAAGGGAGTTTCTACTAGACACTAAATCTATTTTGTGAATTTCATGCCTTTGTGTCTAGGGTAGAGCCTTCAACTGTTGAAAAGACACTTGTTGATGAACATTGGGTAATATCCATACATGATGAACTAAATTAGTTTAAGAGAAATGAAGTTTAGGAACTTGTACCTAGGCCTAGTTAAATAAACATAACAGGTACTAAATGAGTATTAAAAAATAAGCTAGATGAACATGGCTTTATCACTAGGAACAAAGCATGGCTAGTAGCTAGATTAGAGGAAGTAAGATTGTTGCTTGCATTTGCTTGTGTTATGGACTTCAAACTATACCAAATGAATGTGAAAATTGTTTTCCTAAATGGTTACATTGATAAGGAAGTTTATGCTTCCCAACAACCTCTTGGTTTTGAGGATCACAAATATCCAAAACATGTGGAAGAGCTTAAGAAAGCACTTTATGGACTTAAGCAAACACCAAGACAATGGTATGAGAGACTTAGCAAGTTTGTCCTTGATCAAAAGTTTGAAATTGGATAAGTTGGTACGACACTTTTCATTAAGAAATCCTCTCATGACATCTTGCTTATGCAGGTTTATGTTGATGACATCATATTTGGTTCTACTAATAAATCTCTTTGTGAAGAATTTTCGCATAAGATGCAGGGGGGTTCGAAATGTCAATGATGGAGGAGCTAAATTACTTCCTTTGTCTCCAAGTGAACCAAATGGACCATGGAACATTTTTCCATCAAACAAAGTACTACAAGGAACTTCTTAAGAAGTTTTAAATGGATAAAAGCAAGGAAGCTACAATTCCTATGACTATAAATTGCTAACTAAGTGCAAATGAGAAAGGGAAGCCCATTGACCAAACAAAATACAGAGGTGTAATTGGGTCCATACTTTATTTGGCAACAAGTAGACCATGTATCATGTTCACCGTTTGCATGAGTGCCCCCAAGTTTGTGTCCTCCAAAAAGGTGAACCTAGACAAAGTCTCCAAAAAGAAAAAAACATAGTGCATTCTAAGCCTAAAGCAAAGACTTGTCATTATTGCATGAAAAAAGGACACACATCTTATAAATGCTATGTTAGGAGATTTGAAGTACCTAAAGGTAAATGTGTTTGGATTCCTAAAGATTTAATTGTGGAAATTAACCCCATTAGATCCAACCTCAATTGGGTATTGCCTCTCTCTAATTGATTTTGTCTTGTAAGTGTGCCTAAAAGCAAGGGACTCACTATGGTACTTAGATAGTGGTTGTTCTAGGCACATGACGAGTGACAAGTCCAGAGTTACTGACTTTGTGTCAAAGGAAGGAGGAAATGTCTCTTTTGTAGACAACAATAAGGGAAGGATTATGGGAGAAACAAATATTAAAAATCAGCATAAGACACAAATAAAAATGTTCTATATGTTAATGGACTTAAGCACAACCTCTTGAGCGTTAGTCAACTATATGACAAAGGCTTCAAAATTGAATTCAACAAGAATTGTTGTCTTATTTGTGAAGCTATTTCTAGTGAGGTTGTTCACATAGATAAAAGAATTGGTAATATCTACATGTTGAATATTGAACATGCATCTTTTCATGAACATAGCTGCTTGGTAAGTAAGATTGATGATTCTTAGTTATGGTATCGTAGGGCTTCACATATAAACATGTATCATCTCAATCATCTAGTTAAAAAGAACTTAGTAATTGGTATTCCATAACTCAAGTTTGAGAAAAATAAATTGTGTGAAGCATATCAAAAGGGAAACAAGTTAAAAACTCTTTTCAAAGTAAAAATGTTGTTTCTAATTCAAAACCCCTTAGACTACTTCATATAGATTTATTTGGACCCTCAAGAACTGAGTTTAGGTGGCAACTACTATGGCTTAGTAATTGTAGATGATTATTTAAGGTTCACTTGGATTTTGTTTTTGAAAACCAAAAAAGAAGCTTTTGATGCTTTTCACAAACTTGCCAATGTTATTCAGAATGAGAAAGGCCTTAATATTGTTTCAATTAGAAGTGATCATGGAGGTGAATTTCAAAATGAGTATTTTGAAAAGTTTTGTGGAGAAAATGGAATTCACCACAATTTTTTTGCCCCAAGAACAACTCAACAAAATGGTGTTGTGGAAAGGAAAAATAGATCCCTTGAAGGAGCTAGAACTCTTCAAAATGAAACAAAGCTACCGAAGTACTTTTGGGCTGATGTTGTGAGTACTATTTGCTATACTTTAAATAGGGTACTTATAAGACCTATTCTAAAGAAAACCCCTTATGAACTATACAAAGGAACAAAACAAAATATATTTCACTTACGGTCTTAGGTTGTAAATGTTTTGTTTTAAATAATGGTAAAGAATCTCTTGGCAAATTTGATGCAAAAGCTGACGAGACTATTTTTCTTGGTTACTCATTGCAAAGCAAAGCATATAGAGTGTTTAATAGGAGAGCTTTATGTGTGGAAGAATCTATACATGTTGTGTGTGATGAAACTAATTATATTGTTCAATAAAATTCTTTGGAAGATGAAGATATAGGTTTTCAGGATAAGGATATTGATCTTGAAGATGAAACCAAAGTTGAAGAGCTTGAACAAAACAAAGAAATCACTTCCACACCTCCTAAAGACCTCATAAGAGAATGGAGAACTCAAAAAAGACATTTCCTTGGACAACATTATTGGTGAAATATCAAAGGGAGTTTCTACCCGCTCTAAACTCAGGATTTTATGCAATAACATGGCTTTTGTTTCTCAGATTGAACCAAGAAACATAGATGAAGCTTTGTATGATGAGCATTGGTTGCTAGCTATGCATGAAGAGTTGAATCATTTTAAAAGGAATGAAGTGTGGGACTTAGTTCCTAATCTTACCTTTAACAAGTCAATCAGAACCAAATGGGTGTTTCAAAATAAACTTGATGAATTAGGCATCATAGTAAGGAACAAGGCTAGATTGGTTGGAAAAGGATACAACCAAGAGGAAGACATTGACTATGATGAAACCTATGCACCTGTTGCAAGGTTAGAAGCCATTAGGTTGCTGCTTGCTTTTGCATGTATTATGGATTTCAAGTTATTCCAAATGGATGTGAAGAGTGTTTTTTCCAATGGATACACTGAAAAAGAGATATATGTAGACCATCCTCTAGACTTAGAACATCCTAATCATGTTTACAAGCTAAAAAAGGCTCTGTATGGTTTGAAATAAGCACCTAGATGTTGGTATGAAAGATTGAACAATTTCTTAATTGAGTAATCTTTTGTAAGAGGTCAAGTTGACAAAACATTGTTTATAAAGAGATCAAACCATGAGTTGCCAATTGTGCAAATTTATGTTGATGATATAATTTTTTGTGCTACTAATGAAACTTTGTGTAAGAAATTTTCGTGTTCTATGCAGAAAGAATTTGAGATGTCTATGATGGGAGAGTTGAACTTCTTTCTTGGACTTCAAGTCAAGAAAATAAAGCATGGAACCTTCCTATGTCAAACAAAATATTGTATAGAACTAATTAAGAAATTCAGCATGGAAAAGTGCAAAGAAGCAACAACACTAATACAACATCAACTTATCTTGACTTAGATGAAAAAAGTAAATCAATGGATGAGTCAAGTTATAGAGGTATGATTGGTTCACTTCTTTACTTAACTGCAAGTAGACCAGATATTGTGCTTAGGGTTTTCTTGTGTTCAAGATATCAAGCTAATCCTAAGGAATCTCACTTAATAGTTGTTAAAAGGATGATTAAGTACCTTAAGGGGACAACAAATGTTGGTTTGTGGTATCCCAAATGTAATGCCCTAAAATTTTGCTAACTTAAAATTGATGTTTAATGTATTTCATGTATTATTTGATTATTTGATTGATTTGGATGAGTTGAGGTGTTGTGTGAATTAGCGATGTGTGATTGCTTGATGTGGATGTTAGGTTGTGCGGAGTTTGATTGACCTATGTTAAAATTGTGAGATTTCAAGTTTTACTCAAACCTGTTCTAGTAAAACTAAAATATCAAACTTGTTAACCATTGGATCACCTTCAAACTAGGACTGTAGGTTCGTAATCAAAGTCTTAACGCTTTGACCGTTGGAATTTGCAAAATTACACTTTTAGACATCTTGCATAGCCAGACAATCATGCTCATCATAATTCCAACCTGAGAGGAATTGTGCTCAGCGTGAATTGTCGCACTTAGGGCCAAAAGTTTAATTGCGCTTAGCGAGATGAGCTTGCTAAGAGAGATCTACAGATTATAAATACATTCTTCAACCTTAAAAAAACAAATTTTTGCTCTTCTTCTCTCCAAATGCCAACCCAAACCCTAATGCCTTCTTCTCCAACACCCACGACCATCGGTGGCCACCACAAATTGTTGTTGCTTGCTGTCGGACCACTGCACGGAGAGAAACATCTTAATCGGAGCGGAATCCTCAAAATCCACCTCAAGAAAAGCTCTCAATCCTTTCTTTCATAGTTGCTCTAAGGTAAACTTGATTTCTATGCCTTTCTCCTAGTTAGTTTGAGCTTCTCTTAGTATCTCTTGTGTTTTGGATACCGTAATAGGATGTTTTTACACTTCCTTTGAAAAATCCTTGAAAATGAGATGTTGTAAAAGTTACCTTTTTATAAAATTGATGTTGTTTTCGTGACCTTCACTGAACCCTAGTCACATTGGTGTAATCGAAATTTCAAAATGACGTCTCTTTGTAGTAGAACCCGAAACACCCCTTAGCCCATTTTATTTTGATAGGGGTATTTGACCTTTAATGTTGATATTAACCTTATTTTTTAAATCTATACTAAATTGTCTTCGATTTGGTATATAGAACTCTGTGTTTCGACCAATGAACGTGAACGTGAAAGACCTTTTAGCAATGCATAGAGGAGCTGACGGAGGGCTCCCGATAGGTGAGGCGAGTTTATTATAATTTATGGCTTTGATACCATAATTGGAAATGTATGTTTTTCCCTGTGCATGCTGGTTTTCAAGAAAAACAATGTATTTAACTAATATCTTAGTATGTTGTCTGAAGACTTGGGGAGTGTGAACCTCAGGCATGAAATTCATATGTATGTATGCATGGAATGTGATTACTGATGATGTTGTTATTGATTATAATAATTGATATGAGACGATTTTGGTGTCTATGATACCATTAATATGAGATGTTGTTGTTATTGATGATAATATTGATATGAGATGATGTTGTTATTGTTGATAATGTCATCGAGATGAGGTGTTGTTGATGTTGATAATGTCATTGTGATTATGTATGTTGTGTATGTACATGGGAGGTGCAAAGACCAAGTTGGATATCCTTGGTGGCGGAAATAGAGTGGTTAAAGTGTTTTAAGCATCTCTAGAATGAAGGGGTGGCTTAGAATCTGTAATCATCCACAGTCAATGCATTGATGGTGCCCATGTGTCATAGTTCATACTGCATGCAAATAATATAAACTTTGTCAATAAGTACCATTAGTTTTTCATGAGGGAAAATACTTGTACTTGGGGGTATGTCACTTGGTTTGGAACTCCCTTGTGACCCCAGTTGATCACCATGAGGGGGAGTTGTTTGTGCATGACAATGTGACCTCGACACTAGCTGCCTAGTTTTCCTAAGTCTGAGTGTCGTGTGGACAAGCTCAAGCTATTTCCTGACAAATGGTATGACATTGCATTTGAGAGTTAAGGTTAGGTGATCATACTAAGCATGCATTATTGGAATTATGGAAAAGTTGATGAATAGTTGTTAAGTGTATGTTGAATGGATGGATAATTGTGTATGATCATGGTACTTGTTATTGTTCCTCTTGCTAATTATGGTCTTTGATAATTGTTGGTTTCTTTCATAATAAACTCACCCTTATAATTTTGTACCGTTTGGTTGTCACCTATGATGATCACTCTCGCAACCTACCCTTCGACGGGAGGGCGACGCGAGGGCTCACGGATGCGTCTTCCAAGAAAGGAAAATGTGCGGAGTTGTCACCAACGTTTATTTGAGGAAAACGTTGGAAAAACTGGAAAGGTGTGGTCTACGAACTTTAATCGTGAAAGGTTCAGGAGTTGTTTTTACGCACGGGGAAGGTATTAGCACCCCACACGTCCATCACAAGGGACGACAACCTTTAATCAAATGTACAATATCATGTCTTCAATTTGTTTTATTTTCCCTTTTTTTACGTTTTTATGTCTTTTTATGCCTTTTGTATTTTTTATCTTTTTGTGGTCGACAAGGGTATTTCCCTCACTCCTACGTATCCTCAATTGCGATGAGGAAATCAGATCTACGTAGTTCTTTTAGAACTCAACGTTGGTTAAGTTGTTTTTATCTTTTTTTGCAAGATATATTTTGACCGAACAAAAGTCATTTAAGGCATTGGACCATTAAACGATCTTTTGATTCTTTTGAAAGGAGAGAAGCGTTAAGGTGTTGGACCATTAACGATCTCTTGGTTTTGAAAGGAGAGAAACGTTAAGGCGTTGGACCATTAACGATCTCTAGGTTTTTGAAGAGAGAAATGTTAAGGCGTTGGACCATTATCGATCTCTTGGGGTGGTCGACAAAAGTGGGGCTTTTGCTCCTACATATCCTCAATTGCGATGAGGAAATCAGACCTACGTAGTTCTTACAAAAGCAGTAAAGTTACATGTTGATATTATGCTTTTGAATGGTCAATGTTAACCGATAAAAGCAAAGAGGACCATTTAAGGCGTTGGACCTTAAAACGGTCTTTAGTGATTTTTGCGGACAAAGCTTGATTTGTGAGTTGATGTTAGCTTTAGTTTCACTTTGGTTATTAGTCAATTCATTCAAGGAAACTTTCAAAGAAAAACGTCCAATTGATTTTTTTTTATTATTTTATTCAAAGATATTTTGATTATTTTATTATTATTTTTCAAGATATTTTGATTATTTTATTATTATTTTGCCTTTTTTTGGTTTAATCGTGGTTATAGCGTGAACGATCGGTTGGATTTTATTTTAGCAGTGATTAAACGAGATTACAACACAAATGATCGGTTGAAATTCATTTTATCATTTATTAGGCGAGATAACAGCTTAAATAAATGGTTAAAGCACGTTAAAAATGGAAGAAAAGAAAACTGAAAGTAAGCGAAATTAAAGTGAAAGTACACAAAACAAGTAGGGACCACTAAGGGTGCATAAAATGAATTGAAAGATTCGATTTCAGGAACTTACCGGTTGAAGGCTGAAGAACGACGAAGAACGGTGAAGAATGATGAAGAATTTCCACATAATTGCTTACGGAAACGTTACGGAAGCACCCCGGCTTGGATTTTCTTCACGAAAACGTGTTTTTTTTCCCAAAATAGCCAAAAATGCATAGCTTAGGGGTCATGAATATTTTTGAAACAGCCCCCTCCCCTATTTATAGGGAAAAAGAGAGGTGCTTGCCGCCCAGAGGCTTCTTGAGGAAGATTTCTAAGCGCACCCCAATTACTAAGTTCACCCCCCTTTTCGTACTTTATAAAAAAATTACGAAAGCCTTATGGAAGTGTTTTGGATTTGATTTTCATCTTTTTTATCTTCCCTTTCACCAATGTTAAGTGAAATATGCTTACCCAAGGTTTTCGAAAATTTTACGGAAGCCACGGAAACCATTTTTCAACAACGTGGAGGAGCTTGCCGCTCAGTTGCTTCCTCCTTAAGCAACCAATTTCCAAAATGTCCTGGAAGGGCCTAGATTCGAATTGCTATTTACACCGCTATCTTGATAAGTTCACCCCCCATTTTTGTGTTTTTGGTCGTTTTCTTTCTGAAATCTCACAAAACTTTACGGATTCCACCGTGATGAGTGTTAAGCCTTCCGAAGCGATCAACAATGGTCCTCGGATGAAATTAGAGTGTAGCAGCTTGTTTACACACACCCCACTTTGCTAAATACACTCCTGTTTTCGTGTTTTTGACCGGTTTCTTCTCGAAACATCTCGGAACTTTACGGATTCCACAACGATGGGTGTTAAAAATTTTGAGGTGGTCAAATGAAAGTCGCATGCCAACAAACAATGGTCCCCGGACGAAATTAGGGTGTGACAATCGCGAACCTTCGTTTGTGGGAGCAGATGGACAACAGTAGATTATGTGGAGGAAGATTCTTTTTGTAGCCATCAAGCCAACATGATGGCATAGAAATTATTTTGGGAGAAAGTTGTATTTTGTTAATCATCTCCTTCATAGCTGGTTTTGTAATTCTTTTTGATTTGGGGATGTAAATCACAAATTTAAATATATGTATGAACTAATTTATTTTTCATCATGTGAATGAGGTATGTTGGGTTAATATATATGTCTGTGTGTGTGTGTGTATGCATACATATCCAATTAAGTATTTGTGCGTTGTTTGATGAAAGTGTATCACAAAAAATTTACTCTCATTTTTCATAGACAAATAAATGGAATTTTTCATTTAAAATTGAAATTTACGCATTTTAGAGTAGTGATATCGTAGTGACAAGGTGGGTTGTTACACCAAAGGTACCTCCTTAAACCTAATTGACTTTTCAGACTCTGACTTTGTAGGGTGCAAGCTAGATAGGAAAAGCACAAGTGGGGCATGCCATCTCTTAGGTAGTTCTTTTGTATCTTGGAATTGTAAGAAACAAGCCTATGTAGCACTCTCCATTGCAGAAGCAAAATATATTGAAGCTGGAAGTTGTTGTGCTCAAAGACTCTAGATGAAACAACAACTTGAAGACTTTGGAGTAATCCTTGATCACATTCCTTTGAAATGTGACAACACAAGTACTATCAATCTGTCTAAAAATCATGTCATGCATTCTACAACCAAACATATAGAGATAAGACATCATTTTCTTAGAGATCATATATCAAAGGGTGATTGTTGCATTGAGTTTGTTGATAGTGAACATCAACTAGATGACATCTTCACTAAACCTCTAGCTAGAGATAGGTTCTTTTTTTATTAGGAATGAACTATGTATCTTAGATGGATCTAGTATTGAATGATGTTATGCTTAGTACATGTAGCTTGTTATATATGCTCTCTATTTCTGTTAATTTTCTTTAATATCTTAGTATGTTGATATGTAATTGATTTTCTCCAAAAATACATGTTTTACTTAATCATTTCATGTTTTTCACTATTTTAATTGATTACTCTCTTGTGTTAATCGATTACACGGTGTTGTTATGTGTTTATCAATTTTTGAAACTTTTTGTTTTAATCAATTACCCCATGGTTTAATTGATTACTATTTATGAGTTTGTGGTGTTATGGTTCAAGGTTTTCTTTTTTAATTGATTACTGTATAATTTTAATCGATTATGTGCTGGGCTTAAAGTTTTTTTGGACATTTTGTTATGTTGTAATTGATTATGGCTTCATTTTAATCGACTACTTGATGTGGTTTATGGCTTCTTTTGGCTTTGTGTTCTGTTTTAATTGATTACCTTATGTTTTGATCAATTACAAAGGCCTCATGGGGAGTTTTACTGGCATATTTAATCGATTACACTTGCGTTTTAATCGATTACTTATATTCGTTTTTGGTTTTGGGTGAAAACAAGGGCCATGGAGCCCAGCTCTACCAAAAAAGAAAATACATATAAAAGTAAAGGGTCCTAGACTCAAAGCAATAATCTATAACACCTAAGCCAACATGAAAAATACACAAAAGCATAATTTAGCAGGTGTTCAAACATAATTGGGATACCCAAGGAAGTGATCCACACCTCTAATCATGTTGGGTATTCGCCACTTCCAAGTGCATTCATCCTCGAGATGGAGTGTTGGCTCCTTGCCCGTCATATGATCCTAAAATAAAAACGTAAGGGGTAAGTCTTTCTGCTTCGTCAGTCAAAAGATAGAAATACCTAACACAAGTCAAAGCTAACAACCACTGCATTGTGGTTATCTATTGAGTCTCACACGCTTCCTATGGCATCACTTTTCAGTATCTCAAAATTACATATATCACATTGGCCAACTATCATTAGAACTCCTAGAACTTGATGGTCTTACAACATTTTAGTTTGGATGGCTGTCAGGAGTACACCCTATGGCATGGTATAGTGGTAGGCCCTCACTGACTGGTTTTGCCTTGCATTTGTCGAGATTGCCAAGTTGACACTATGGAAAATGTGACCACAAACTCAATGCCATATCCCCAAGAAACAAAAAGTCAGTGAACATACCTCATGTACCACTCAGTAAGGACGTCCTAACTCTAAGGACTTACTCCTTAAGACACTCCTCACTGAGTGTTTACTTTATTGTCACGTGTGGGGTTTGTCTGTACATGTATAGAACATCAACAAAAGGCTAACCAAGCCCGATAGATCATTTAGACTTAACACCATAAACAAAAGAATGGATCTCATTTACACCTCATGGTGCAAAACCACCAATCAACCGCCCTCTAGTAAGATCTCAACGTCTAGCATGAACCCCACACAACTCTCTCAAAGAATATCTTAGCATTCCATCGTGAGTTTGTATCCACCTGCACGTCTCTCAAGCACATTACTCTTTCGAGAAAATAATATCCTAGTCACATGGGTACTCATGCGTAAGTCCATGTGAACTAACACACAACGTTGCACATACAACACTTAGACTAAATTAACCATTCAACCTGATAATAATTATTCAAAATTGAAAATTTAGCATAAAAAGTAATCATGCATTGAGCATCCTGACTTTAGAAAACATGGCAGGTTAAAGTCGTTGTAAAATTTAGTAAACAATTTTATCATCCTAGACATTTTACATATCCTTAAAGAAAATTTTCTTATATTTTTAAGAAATTAAACCAATTCATTAGCGAAAATCTACATAAATACATAATAATTTCACAAGGCAAAAAAACAGAGAGCATTTCAAGTTTGACATGGTTCAAAGATACGTAAATTTCTACCTCTTCCCATGACAAATTTGACTTATACCTTTACACTTTAAAGATATCGTAACCCTCATTTCATCAAGGTACAAATTATAAAAAATATGTTTTGTGCCATTCCCAATTAAATTTTATTTCCAATAGATTTCTTAGACTTCAGAAAATGTCTTTCCTATAGCTACTCTGTGTTGCTTTGGCCTTTAGAATATGAAGATGAAACCCATGATTTTTCTAATATACATGGTTGAAAATAATTTTCTCTCTAGTTTAATAAAATGTAACCACCCTTTCAAGTTGACAACCACAGAAGCCAAAAATTAAATAAAATCACGAACTGCCAGACATATTTGGCAAAACATAACAGCCACCTTGCATATCACAAATGGGCCTCAAAATGACCTCATTTCCCAAGGAGTTCAACATTAAAGTGGTTTCAAATTTTGTCTAGAGTAAAACAAGAAAAATTCATGAAAAAAATGGGTATATTTTCTTATAGGCTTGAATCACCGAGACTGGTCCAGAGAACAAGTCTTCTAGCTAGCCCATCCCTTCTCGTAGCCCCAAATTTTAAAAATCAAAGCTTGTTTAGAAATCCTAAGAAAAATTTGATAGAGTAAACTAT